>NW_012148697.1:2957410-2973012 GCF_000956105.1 Propithecus coquereli
AAAAAAAAAAAAAAAAGACTAAATCAGAACTATTCAGGAATAGGTGGCAGATTATGTTTCTCATTAGCTACACTTGGTTTATAAGGACAGTTATCTCCTCCAAAGCTTGGGTTGTCATTCCTTGAATTTGAAAAGTATGTTATTAAATTAATAATAGCTCACTGAAAATCTAAATGAATTATACAACATACGGTGAGCCCATGGCAGTTGCTGGACATACATATGTTTCTAGACTTTGCTGAATCCCCAGTTTATGAATGATACTATGTAATTTCTCTCCTTAAATTTAGTGGGATGGGCCCCTTTGTGCACTAGACTCAAGCCCTGTCAAAATTGTTATTTCATTTTTCAATTTTCCCAAATTTAGCATTCCATTCCTTAGTTTATCTAGAACTACTTTCAGACTTGGAACCGTAACTTTCTTTTATTTTCAGTGCCTGGACTGGCTTCTCTGTTATTCTTTCTCTCTGCCTTTCTCTCTTCCTCTCTTTCTCTCTCTATCCCTCTCCACACCCCCCCACACACCCCATTTTTAGCTGACAGTGCTTCTCAACTTGTTTCAGTTGTTTGCAGTGAAGAAGTTAACATTTTTATAGTACACACAGGTAAACTGACTACACTGAGGGAGCTATTAGCAGCCATAGGCCACTGACACAGCTGCCCAGAGGATCCGTAACTCCATCCTCCATTTGCAGCCTACAAGTATTTTTTTGGCCTTTCACTTGGAAAGTTCAGTTCTAGCAGGGTTATTCTGTGTATTACTGCAAGTAGAGACACGGTAAGGAGACTGTGAACAAAAGGCCATGCTGAATTATGGTTGTGAGTGGTTGCTGGGCACACTTGATGCCTAAGGCTTTCCACGTGTGTGTTTGCAAGTTTGGGTCTATAGAATTGCAAACTGCTCTCCCTCCAGGGATGGCTTATGAATAGCAGAGATGACAAATGGTTAAATCTGTAAAATCCTAGGATCTGCGTTCATATGACAAGAGTACATAGTTTACCAAAATTCAAGGAAAGGCAAAAACATTCGGATATATTTTCTTGTTGAAAAAATTATTTGTCCCTCAGGAAGCATTTTATTTCTGTCTTTTAAAGTGGGTGATTATTAATGAATTTGCACATTGGAATCATTAGGGAAGCTTTTTCAGAATTGAAGTGCCTGTGCCTCACCTCAGACTGATTCAGAATCCTCAGAAATGGCACCTCATCCTGCCCTAAAAAACACTTAAGAAAATTTGAAATTCCTCTTTATTTTCTCATGTTTTGAACTAGAGTGTTGAGTATATAAAGGAAAAACTTAAAAATCTCATGTGTTCTAATTGTCTAATCATACTCATTTTTTCTCTTGAGAAATCAGATGTCAATAAAACACTATTTCAAAACAGAATAAGAACAAAATAAAATTCAAATATGACATGCTTATATGAGCGAGTAGGAAAAACAAAAATATATTCAGGGCAAAAAAAGCCAGATAAAAGTACTGAAGAATTTTTAAAAACAGGATTGCAAAGAATAGGATATGAGATAGTTAGAACCAACATAGTAATATAAACAAGAATATCAGTCAAAACATAGTTTTTAAAGGCTTCCTTCAGCTGTAATCCATACTCTTCCACAGTTCTTGGAAATACAGTTTAGGAAATACAGGTGACTTTTATGTTTAATTGCATGGCATAGTATGATTTTACTGAGAATCCCTGCCTTCTCCAACTATATAACCTCCTAGTCATGATGAAGACTCTCAAAAATAAAGCTTTAATAGTGGTTTTCATTTCAAACCATAAAACAAGTTCTTTTGTTGTTCTCTTTTATCTTAGGGTTCAATTAAGGACCAATTAAAAGCATATGGAGCTCTTACTGAGAATGTGACTAGAAAATACACCCGTCAGATTTTGGAGGGTGTCCATTATTTGCACAGTAATATGATTGTCCATAGAGACATCAAAGGTAAGTAATGAGGTATTTTTTGTTTTAAGTACACAGTTCTTTGTGAATGTCAATGAAACAAATGATATGGTTAAAATATTTAACATGTAAATTAATACATCTACCTTTAAAATAGCACAGGGAAACAGTTCTCTTGCTTTCTCATGGACTCTGTCAATGTTCCATGAGACCAGTTCTGATGTTCAGGTCTCCACAAATGGATAGCTCCACTGTGGGGCTTCACAGAATCAATAAAGTTTAAGAGATCATACATGTAAGCCCATGTTTTCATACATATTGCATGGGCATTAGAATAGACTAGTTAAGAGTAGGGGCTCTGCTACTGGATGGTCTGATTCAAATTCAGGCCTTATTGGTTGTGAACTGCGTGGCCTTGACAAGTTACTTAATCTCTCTGTGCCTCAGTTCCTCATTCTTGAATAGGGAGATAACAGTATCCAGCTCATAGGATTCTCGTAAGAATTAAATGAGTTAATGCATGTAATATGCTTAAAACACTTCCTGATACTTAGAAAGCATTCAAAAGTTAGCTACAGTGACCACGTACTTTATTTTGAGGTCTTACGTAAATTCATGGGAATGGATTTCATTACCTAGGGAAAGAATAAAAAGGAGGGAAGCAAAGGCCCAAAACTGAGCTTTGATGAACTCCAACTCAGTTAAACTCACTTTTTAAAACTCAAAAATGCATCTGTTTTCAGGGATCAAGTATGTAAGTGAATGCAAGAAATGACAGCAAAGCGAGTGGTGGGGAGGAGTGAAATTTGAGAGTGCCTAACACTGTATGCTTACTGTAAAGCGTACCTGGGGGCTTGAGTCTGTAAAAAACTGAGTTGTGACTCCAAGTTTAAAAACCACTCTGTCAATCAATCAAGAAAAAGAATAGATAGATATACAGTCATGTGATACATAACGACATTTTAGTCAGTGGTGGACCACCTATGCAACGATGAGTATGCCATATAGCCTAGATGTATAGGCGGTTAGTGCCCTGTATGATGTCTGTCATAGACACCCGATGACGCATTTTTCAGAACATATCCCAGTCATTTAGCAACATATAACTGTGAGAGAGAGAGAGTGTGTGTATGAACATATTATTCATAGAGTCTTGCTGTGGGCGCCTGTGAGCTCCCAGGCTTTTGCTTCATTCCTGTGGTGTGGCACATCCTGACTGAGGCCTTATTCAGGCTAAGGAGAACATTCCTAACCAGTTCCCGGTGACAGAGTAGAATCTGCAGAATGCCTGAGCCATATCACATATACTAGAATGGGGAGTCCGAAAGGATGGGAACATGGTTCATGATCTGCCTACCTTAGGCAGACCTCAGTTGTTAAGTACAAAACCCGATAGCTTAAAGAACCTCCTAGAGGCCGGGCGTGGAGGCTCACGCCTATAATCCTGGCACTTTGGGAGGCTGAGGCGGGTGGACCGTTTGAGCTCAGGAGTTCGAGACCAGCCTGAGCAAGAACGAGACCCCGTCTCTACCAAAAAAAAAAAATAGAAATTATCTGGACAACTAAAAATATATAGAAAAAATTAGCCGGGCATGGTGGCACATGCGTGTAGTCCCAGCTACTCGGGAGGCTGAGGCAGAAGGATCGCTTGAGCCCAGAAATGTGAGGTTGCTGTGAGCTAGGCTGACGCTACGGCACTCACTCTAGCCAGGGCAACAGAGTGAGACTCTGTCTCAAAAAAAGAACCTCCTAGAGAAATTATTCTATTAGGAATAATCTCTGTTTAAGCCAGCTTCTCCTTAGCCACAAAAATGAGGCAAGGCAGTGGAGCTGAGGGAGCTACCCCCTTTTTGGATCTTCTAACCTTGCCAGAAAGAGTGATGAACCATCCTGGTCGAATGGGGAGGGTGGAAGCAAGCTGATCTTAAAACATTATAGGGCAAATATATTGATAAGGGAAAAACGTAAGATAAAAAATTGGATGTGCAATATAATCTCAAGTTTGTAAAAATGAGGTACGACCTGGAAGGAAAGTTTCCATATGATTAACAGTGCTCATCACCAAATGACAGGATGAGTGATAATTGTTTTCTTGTGCAGACTTTGACTGTTTCTGTATTTCCCAAATTTTTATGAGCAACTTTTAAATGGTAAGAGAAAGGGAAGATAGTTGATTGGTTTTAAATTTAAACCCATGAGTTTAATGAAACTTAAGATGAAAATGAATAGATCATTATTGCTGGGGACCCAGCTCATTTCAAAAGCTAGTTTCTTTATTCTGACTTTTTTTTTTTTTAAACAAACTATACCACAGAAGACCAAATAGTGGATGAAAAGAAAATTATCTTTATAGAAGTATTTTAGCTAACACGTGAAGAAGGAATAATGAACTAATAGATAAAGGCACTAAACATTAATAGCTGCTGACATCACTAAAATCAGTTCTGTTCTACACGTCAACCCCCCAAAATGGAACCTGAATCTGATCAAGCCTCCAGCATTGGTTCAGCACTGGTGATTCCTCTCTCCCTATCCGTGACCTCCTGGGATTGTTCTTCCCTGCTCGTATCTCTGTTATGAGTAAAAACTGGCTTGTTTGTTGTCCTTCCACTGGTTAAATATTTTAGAGACAATGGCTTTTTTGACAGTCCTCCTGTAAGTGTTAGACAGTAGAGATGTTAAATAAGCAGTGCTATTTTAGAGAATCACTAGTACTGTGGCAAATTTAGGCTTAAGGTGTGCAGAGAATGGGTCCTGGACTTGCGCCTGGATAGAAGCTTTAGAGAAACATCATTGACTAGGCTCGGGAATTTTCTGGGAAAACAGAAAGACAAGTACAAAAGCTCATGATAGGGGTGGAGAGTCTATGTTCTCTCTAGTCTATAATGTAGATTTTCTTCACTGTTCTTAGAGATCATTTTTTTAAAAAATGGTAAGAGGACAAAAAATATGTATATATTTTTTATTAGAGATACTAACAGAGAAGGAAAGAATCTTTTTTAATGTAAAATATGGTTAGGTTATGGAGGACTTAAAAATAAGAATTGAAGTAAAATTTAAAAATTAAAATTAGGTAATAAAATTATTGGCTTATTTTAGAATAGATAGTTTATAGGAAAAGTTAAAAATGAGAAGAGAAATAATTTATAAAAGGCAGAAACTAGACTTACAATGCTCCCAAAAAGACAGGGGAAAATAGAGAATAAAAACCAAATGAGCCTGGTGCGCAGATCTTGGATCTTGGTTTTTGATACCCTTCTCCACTAAAAGGGAAATAGCTGATTCCGGGACTGGTGCAGAAAACATACAAGATGAGCCTGGAGTGTCTTCTGGTGCCAGAAAGTAAGAAAGTGTTCAGAAACACCCCAAAAAGCAAAAACAACACAATGATGGGGTATGGCAAAGGGACTTAGGAGCCAGTGGAGAGAGCTCCTCATGGCCAAAGCGGATACAGTTTGAATAGCAAAATAAAGAGTACTGGATTATAACCCAAAGTGTAAAATAAACATGGGTCTGTAGTGATATAAATGAATGATTTAATAACTAAAGGGGAAGAGGGACCCAAATCTCTCCTACAGAATAATTTCAAGTAATTTACGTATCTACTCAGCCTGGAGCGTAACTCTATACTCCTTAATTGTGGGGTGTGCGTGGTGAATTTCTTCCAGAGAATACAGTATGGGAAGCGGGGCCAAGGCGGGAGACTGACTTTACAGTGAAAACCTGATGAACACTACCTCAAGCCAGGTGATCAGAGTAACATCAACAGTGATGTTGACAGTCTGTGCCCTTAATATCAGGTGATGAGAATGGCACTTCTGGCCTTCCTCCCCAAAACTTACAACCCCAGTCTGATCATGAAAAAAACATGAGACAAATCCTAATTGAGGGATATTCTATAAAATCCCAACCCCAGTACTCCTCAGAAATGTCAAAGTCATTAAAAACAAGGAAAGTCTGAGAAAGTGTCATACCTAAGAGGATCCTAAGGAGACATGATGACTAAATGCAGTGTGGGATCATGGAATAGAAAAGGGACATTAGGGAAAAACTGAGGAAATCTGCATAAAGTATGGACCTTAGTTAATGATGATGGATTAATGTTGGTTCACTGACTGTGACAAATGTACCGTACTATTTTAAGATCTTAATAATGTGGAGACTGGGTGTGGGAGTATGTGGGAACTCTCTGTACTGTCTTTGCAATTATTCTATAAATCTGAAGCTGTCTATATTTAAAAGTTTATTTTAAAAGTAAAAAATTTTAAAACAGATGATAAGCTCAAAATTTGCTTATAAGACATTTAAAATACTAGAAATTGAGAAGTAAAATTAATATAAAGCAAAACAATATTAACAAAAACTTTAAAATATAAGGTAACTAATATTTAAGTGACGGTGGGGGGAATGCTGGACGTTTCTGATTGTGAAGGTCCCCCAGGAAGCCCCTGAGAAGCCAGCTTCAGCCATGGGCTTCTTGCTTTGACAGAGAACTGGGGGCCAAGAGCCTGCTCTTGCTTTCTTAGTGCTTCACTGAGCTTTGTTCTTAGCCCTTTCCCTCTTTCTCCTCTTGTTCACCCTCACCTCCAACCTGTACCAGTCCTTTTCAGTGGCAGAACCTTCTTAGGATGTGAAGCAAACACAGCTGACTAAAAGTTCAGTGTTCATGTGGCATATCCTTATGAGCACCCACTGTGAGACTGATGTTATGCCAGGTACTGCTTGGAGGATGAAAAGCAGCCTAATTTAGGGGATAGATTGAAGAGTCTACTAAGTCATTCTCTGCTGCTGTTCTTTTATACTATATTCCAGAGTGCCAATAAAATTAATGAAATTAGGCTATCGTTTTTAGGTGCCAATATCCTGCGAGATTCAACAGGAAATGTCAAACTGGGAGATTTTGGGGCCAGCAAACGACTTCAGACCATCTGTCTGTCGGGGACAGGAATGAAGTCCGTCACAGGCACACCATACTGGATGAGCCCTGAAGTGATCAGTGGAGAAGGATATGGCAGAAAAGCAGATATCTGGTAAGTTTTGATGTTAGGTTTGCCCGAAGACTACCTGCCTTCTTATGTATTTCCATCCAGGATTGAAATTACCAAGCCAGATTTAAATTGTCTTTTGTACTTCTAAAATAGGATGTAAGAACTGCAGGAATTAACACCATTTTAATTATGCCTCATTGAGACTTATAATTGAGTAAATATTTAGAGTCCTCAAACCTATCTTCCATTCTCTAGGTCCTAAGCAAACCATAGCATTAAAAAGCTATCTTACTTCCCTAAAGAACTTTAAAAGTAATCTTTGTCAGTGCTTTATAATTCAGTTAATCTTTAATTGCTTAATAATTTTAAGTTAGAACATAAAATGGCCATTATCTACTTCCCACTTAGAAAAGATTTTAATAGACATTCATTTTAGATACCTGATGGCAAAAATTTCTATTGCTTATATTCTTTGTAAGATAAAGACAAAAATTATTTTTAATGTCCGGTTACAAAACAAAAACAATAAAATGAATAATTATGTAAAACATAAGTAATAAAATGAATAATGTTCTTTGCCTAACCATTTAAGTGACAGTCATTAAATTATGGTTTATTTTCATTGATTTTTATATTTTAATTACAGTTTTATGTAATTACAACTTTTCAATGAAACTTTAAACTTGAAATCAAGTCATATTTAAACACTCCTGTTTCTCATTTTCTAGCTAACTAGCTTTCTTTTATGGTGATATTGTTTGTGTTGTACTTCTTTTTAGGAGCGTAGCGTGTACTGTGGTAGAAATGCTAACTGAAAAGCCACCTTGGGCCGAGTTTGAAGCAATGGCTGCCATCTTTAAAATCGCCACTCAGCCAACAAACCCAAAGCTGCCACCTCATGTCTCAGACTATACTCGAGATTTCCTCAAACGGATTTTCGTAGAGGCCAAACTGAGACCTTCCGCTGATGAACTCTTAAGGCACGTGTTTGTGCATTATCACTAGCAGCCAGTAACCTCTCCTGTGCCTCTACCCAGTTCCCATCTATTCATTCACCTTCTCTCTGACTGCACTTTTCTTTTTTATAAAAAAAGAGAGATGGGGGAGAAAAAAAAGACAAGAGGGAAAGTATTTCTCTTGATGCTTGGTTAAATTTGTTTAATAATAATAGTAACCTAAATTTTTTATATTTAATCTTTTTTTCCCTTACAAGAACTTGAAACTTTTTTTTTTTAATTTTTATAATGTACTGATGTGGTTCAGAGAGATAAAGCACTTTAGTACATAGTCTTTTTAGTACAAACAAATCATTTGGAATACCTAAAGATTGTAGAATCTTTCCCTGTATCACTGACATATTGGTGGTGATGGGGAGACCTGGAAAATAAGAAGAAAATGATGTATAATTTGTAGTTTTTAGTGCTAGTATTTAAAATAGATCCTCATTTGTGGGATTGAGCCCTAAACTTGAGTTTAGGGTAGGTACTCAACTTAAAGAATATAGGTTCCTTCTTATATCTGTATTCTTTAGATCCTAACCTCTGTCTACCAAGCTTTTTGCTCAGTAGGAATCTTGATAGAATGAATCTCTAAGAGGTATGTTTGTTAATCCTAACCAGTATAATAAGCAAACACTATAATAGATCCATGTTACTGGAATCTATAAACCTTGAGGGATAGCTTTCTGCTTAAAAAAATACTATTTTATTTTAAAGTCAATGAGCAAATTCAAGTAAAAGATTAAAGGATAGTCTTCTCATTAAATGTGTGAGCAGTAGAGGAGACCACATTTGCTAGTCAACAGAAATAATGGAAAAAAAACTAATTTTTTTTTGTATATTTTAAACTATGAGGGGGGAAAGTCCCAAAATTGAAGGAATGGAGAAATAATCAAAATCATGGATACTTTCTTCCTATTTTTAGCTCCTAATTCCCCATAATTAATATTCCTTAGGAACTAAGAGTTCAGCCAGGAGTATCTATGTGTTAAAGCCAGTGAGTGTCATGAGATGAAACCCTTGTACTTGGGATCACAGAATACTAAAACACCTCAGAAAAACAGATATCATGTAAAACAGTGGTTTTTAACAGTGGAGCAAGGATAATTTCACTTGGCATTTGGCAATACCTGGAAATGTTTTTGGTTGTCACAACTGGGAGGATACTACTGGCATCTAATGGGTAGAGGCCAGGGATGCTGCTAAATAGACTACACAGGAAAGCACTCCCCTCCCCCCCCCGGAATTATTCTGCCCTAAATATCAAAAGTGCTGAGGTCTTTAACTGATGTAAAGACCAGTCCCAGTTATAAACTGAAAACAGAAATTTACAAAGCAGTAAATGCAAAAAAGTAAATTTCAAAGAGAAAGTGATACATGCAAAATGAGAGTTTTACAAGAGCAGATATCACTACTTTAAGTCAAGGGTGAATGACCTCAGCAAACAGCAAACAGGAATCACTTCCTTACCAGCTTCATATTGCACCCAAATCAGTAACTCTTCCATTTTAGAAACAAAATGAATTAGAACATTGAGCCTTTTGAACTCAGCCATCTGTATATAGTCTTTCCTTAAAGGTCAGTTCATAATTTTGGGCAAAGAAAAGCATGTCAAAACAAAGTATTAACTACTAACAGAAAGGTTCAGAAACTGCCAGGTATTTCTAGTATAATGTATCCACTAAGAGCAAGGACATTAAATGGAACAAGACAGCCGGGAAAGGTCCCACTATCTCTAATGGAATTGTACTACTGAAAAACATGAAGATAGTAATTTGGCCACTTGCAATTTTTTCAGCATATTAAAGCAAGTGCTAGGTACTTTATTTTTAAAGATCTAGAAAATAATAGTCTTCTTGGAGGCCCTAAATGTGATGCCTTTCATGGGATTCTAAGGGGACTCAGATATTCTTATTTTCTGCCAAAAGGTACACTCATTTAGGGACTCTTTATACTTTGTTTCTGAAGTTAGGTAGATCTTGGTTTACTGTATCAAGGTCTTACCTGGCATTCCCTGTAGGAATATTTGAAATTCCACTAGCTTGTCTGAGAAGAAGTCAAAGCACAAAATTTGTTGTCAGTGCTTCTCCTGTATCTTCAAATCAAATGAAGCAGCTTGCAAAGAAGAGCATGAATTAGCTGCCCCCACTTTGGTAAATCAACTAACTGCCAAATCTTATGCTAGAAACATAATCCTCAAGTGTGTGGATCTATTATAATTTCTTTATCTTTTATGAGTGAGGGCATCTTTTCTACTTGAGCAAGATCATGGTCTCTGGACCAGTGGGCTTTTTCTTCATATCTTTGTCTTGTGTGGTTGTGATTTCCCTTTGGCTCATTTTTGGTCTGTCAGGGTAACCAGCAGTGCAGAATATGACACAAATGCTCTGTAGAGAAATTGGGGGAGACTGTGGAACCCAAAAGCAAAACTGTCTGCTTTTTTCAGTCTCCTTTTTCTTTTCTAAATGCTATAGAAAATAAAGGCACCTGAAAAGAAACTACTACTTTAACACTGCTGCAGAAGGCCTTTGCTTTATAAGAAAAATATTATTAACTATGAGAAAGTAATGTTCTTTATGTAAAGACTTAAAAATAGACTAACAGTTTACAGAGTTATTATATAAAATATGATGTGAATTTATTTCAGACAAGTTGTGAAGGTACCAAAAACCACAATAAAAGTTAATATATGTAAAAACTACTAGAAAAAGCTTGAAGGTGGTGGGGGTGCGGGTATGGAAGACCAAAAGTAAATTTAAAAAAAGAAAGTTTTGAAAGGAAACACCTCTATCAGGGAAAGTTAAATATAACACTCCATTTTTTTCTTCTTTCAAATAATGGTATGGATCAACAAATGAAATTTGAACTTTTTAGGATTACTCTAAATGTATTTTGTTTCTTAAATGCACAATTGATTCTTCTATACTGTAATGTTTCTTTGCTGAGGCTGAAAATGGCTAGACTGCTGACTTTGTGCCTTTAAAATGCATTCTGCTTTGACAGTGGCAGACTTTTTGGTGCTGGAGAAGATACACTAGCAGTCTTATATGTGCTTTTCAGGAAATATCTTTCTACTTAGGCCTTGAGAGATTCAAACTGGCATGACTTAGGCTTGGACCAAATATAAGATCTTTTACATTGCAAACAAAATGTATGAAATAAAAGGGTTGAGAAATATCATAATGACTAATAGAAATTTCGATTGATTGGTAATTCTTTAAAATGTATTTAAAAGTATACAGACTGAAAATTTCAGTATGACTATCTTGAAAATTTTCAGCACTTGTTTACACAGCATCTTTCTAACTTAAAAAAATGACTATTGCCTTACAGAGTTTCAAAAGGCACAGTAACCCTTACATAATGCATATAAGAAATTGAAATGTTAATACACTTGCTGAACTATGAAAGAAAAGTTAAAACTTCGATTTCAGAGTAAGTTGAATTGGCTTTCACTTGAGGGAGTCTTTATCTTATTCCCCATAGAAACTACAGTAAAAAGGTGAAACTATTTCTTTAGCTTTCTGCTGCTCCAGCTCTTATATATGTCATAGATTTTCTCTCTAGTGTTTTTGAGATGGAGTTGTTAGAAGATAAGTGAAATTACAAAGAAAGTAAAGTCAAATTTGAAAAAAAAAAAAAGTCAAATCTGAATTGGTTTAGCAGGATAACCAAGCCAGATGGAGATTCCTTGGTCCATGGCAAAGCTCTGTGCCAATGATTTCATTTGGGGTCTAGGAACCCATAGCTTGATCAAAAAATCACCCGTTGTCAATCAAGTGTACAAATCTATCCTTTTCATAAATCAAGTGAATCTTTTTCATTTGCTTATTCAATAATCGTGACTTATTTTATCAGGTACTAAATTAACACCCTTGAGGAGGTGACAGTCTAGGAGGAATATGGGCAAACTGATAGTTACTTTATGGCATACCCTAACTCTGAAAGTTCAGCAATGATGTTTTAAAATGTTATGATTATTCTTTATGAAGTAAGGGAAAAACAATTTTGGGTAGTTATTGGCTGTTAAAACTGAAATGTCATTAACAACCAGGAATAGAGTAAAGGTGTCCTCAAATTGGGGGACTCCCCCTCGCCCAGTCACGCAGCCTCTCTCAGGACCCCCTCACTGTAAACCAGCCTCTGCTCAAACAGTCCAGTGATGGGGAACATTTATTCCATGACAGCATTTTCCCCCAGAGGTCTCTTTTAAAGAAAAAAAAATGTTTTCTTTTGGTCTAAATTGTGAAAATACCCAAAACATTTGATAGAAACTAAACTCTGTCAACAGTGTTATTTATGCTAACATCAGGACAATTTCTTTTCAACCATATTGTTTTAGGTTTGGCCTTTGTTACAAATGTAATGTTCATATTTATTTGAAGATTAGTTAAATGTTAATGAAAAGCAATCCAATTGTTAATTTTTAGTAGTGCCTTTTTCTCTGTATGCCTTAATTTTATTTTATATTAATAATAATTTGTTACCCATCAAAATGAAGATTTTTTTCAAAATGAAGAAGATTTTTTTCCAAAATCAGTAGGCTTTATGACTTCATTTGGCCTTAGGCTGTGTATTGGCCCTTAAAACGTTTCTTAATGCCTGCTTCCTCCTCCTACCCTTTTCTACCTCCTTTTTTATTTATTTATTGTTTTGTAACATTAGGAGAGAAACTTTAGCATTTGTCTGTGATAGATGCACTGCAGTCTCCACTAGATGTGAATTCCTAACATAGAAAGAGGTATTCTCATTCTGAAGAGACATAGTAAATTGTTTTCCAGGTTGATTTTCAATCAACGTTGGCACTGTCCAAGTTCTTTATATATCATAGTTCAGTTGTGATTTTCACAGCAGAGTTAGAGTGGTGGTTTTTGCCCTAAAGAAGTCGTTCGAATAGTTTACAAATGTTGAGGCAGTGAGGCTTAGAGCAACAAGCAAGACATCCAGGGATAGCGAATTCTAATCCTAACTTTTCAGCTAATGTTTTGACTAATATGCTAGCTTACTTTTCTGTAAAGTGTGTGTTTGTGTGTGTGTTTGTGTGTGGTGTTTAAAATTGGAGCAGGGGTAGGAAAGAAGGAGGGAAAGGTATGAGTGTCCAGTTAGATCAGTCTCTGTTTTTGGAAGAACAACTCAAAAACGTATGACCTTCTGATGATGGATAGTTGTAATCATCCTTGGTAGGAATTCCAGTACATTTTCCACGAGTAGCTAGTACTAATGATTGTTTAATAAAAGTATTTACTGTAAATTGCCATGCTCTTGGTTGCTAAAAGTAGATTAAAATTCAGTTTGTGTGTGTGTATAATAATAAGCTTATATATAATTCCTAAATAGGAAATAGTTGATTTTACACAGTTCTTCATGAACTCTTCGAAACAGAAATTCTGCCAGACATTATCAAAACAAGCTTCCTTAGTTTACCAAGTATTCAAAAAGAAATTTTCTTATACCTCTTTTTGGTTGGCTAGGGAAGGTGTGCCGTGAAGCCACTGCTCCTACTTCCTAGTCGTCTTTAGCTTGGCTTTGACTTCTGCCATGGTCTGGATGGGATACCATGATAGACAGGTGTGGGAAGTATCAGGCACCCCCGTTTCCCATACTCACCTTTCAGAGCTGCAGATGGTAATGAGCTCTCAGGGGAACCTAGAGATTCTTTTCTCAGAGCTAGTGCAAGCGGTAAAGGCTGAGCTTCAGAAAGTCTAAGCTACAGTAAGAAAAGAATAAATTTTATCTGTTGCTTATACACAGTCTCTTACATAATTCTTCATATTTTTCATAATTGTGCATTTTAATTGACAGTCATGTGGTATTTTTGTTAATAACAGCAAAGGCATTAAATTAGTGAGTAGTATTATCCCCTCTGCCTAATGACTTCTTGTTTGTAATACACTCTGTATTATCAGAATCACTTTAAACCAAAGCTTTTATATTCCCTGCACTCATAGCTAAAATTATTAGCACTGTTACTTCTACCCACTTGTAAGCTAATAGTATAAAAATGATAAAGCAGGTACTAGTAGAATTTATATGCCAGTCTATCCTTCAAGGAAAAGGACAGGTGCTCAGTGTTTGCATTTAGACATGCAGAATTTACTTCTACTATTAAAGAACTATATAGACATTACAAACTTAAGCTTGTACACGTGCCAATCTTATTAACGTCACTTGACCATAGGTGCACATAGATACACATTGATAGAGATATACCTGATGCCTCAGGTTGGTGGCGTACTTTTCTTCCTAGTGTCTTAACATTTATGAACTTATGTTTGACTTGAGGGGCATTTAAGCAAAGCTGTGAAGAAAAGTAGGTTACAGACTGACCTCTGCTTTGTGCCATAGACATTTTGGAACATAGGAAAGTGTCTGCTCTCCAGTATATGTGCAGGATTTGTCTCCAAATAAGGATTTTTGAATCCCTTAATGCCAGTTGAGAACAGTAAAGTTCATGACTGTACTGAAAAGCACTTTTGTGTTCAATTATTTATATTTTTTTAGAATTTATTTTTTAAAAGCATATGTAACTAATGACGATTTTAGCATTAGCATTACTCGGAGGGGAGAGAGAAGTAACAAAATTACATCTTAAACTCTATTAGGTACTTAGACTACAAAATGGATTTGACATATTCTTATTATTCCAAAGATTGTTTTCCACTTGGAATAAGAAGAGAGGACTAGTGGGAACCTCTGAGCTGGAAAGGCTTACGGGCAAAAGGAAGTGGGCCAAACCCTTGCAATATACTTTATTCAATTGAAAGTACAGTGTCTAAGGATAAGAATACTTCTTTAAAAACAAACAATTGTTTTAATGCAATCTTAATTAGTAAGTGAAAGGTTTACATTTTTTCTATTGCTATTGGTTTTAAAATTTTCTACCCTACATTCTGAAATATTATAAAAGTTAATACCAAAAATACTTTTAATGTCTGACATCTCTGACATTTCACGATTCTTTTTATTCATTGTAAATAAAGTAAACTTGAATAAATTTGAGAATAAACTTTTAATTGTTGCAAACTATGATTATCAATTTGTAAATTTACCCTTTGACTTAATGTATGTTTTTAAATGTAGCCATTAAATTCTCTATATTTAACCTATTGGTTTCTCTCTGTAAACGTTTTTAATCTCAGTTGAATGCTGGGCTGTTTATAATTATGTACAAAGGGTTTTTTTCCTATTAAGATTGACTTTTTTGCACATTTTGGGAAATGTTTAATTTGTACACTGATTTACTACTCTGACCAATAATTGTTGATGAGTGTATGAGTATCATGAATGCGTGCATTGAACTACTGTCCATGTCTCTGTGTTTTAACTTCTTTCAAGATGTAGCCATCCGTTACTGCACTGCTATTACTGACTTAAATGGACTTTCTTGCTTTTACAAAGTATACTTATCTATGGTTCTATCTTTGTTGAAGAACTCAGGAGTTCAACATTATTTTCTAATTTTATAATGTATTCTAAAATCCATTACTAAGTTGAAAGTATGCTTTGTAACTCTGTATCAGGGGATGTGTGTTTGTGTGGGGATGTCTTTTTCTGTCTGTAGGCACATGTATATATCCCAGTAAGTTCTTATTTTCATTTCATTTCTACATTTTTATGAACTTGTTTTATAAGGGTACTATTTAGTTAGGATAATTAAATATATATAAAAGCTTTCTGAGAGATTATTTACTATATAAATATATTTTCAGCT
>NW_012148697.1:2973062-3051543 GCF_000956105.1 Propithecus coquereli
GACAGGCAGAGAACAGACATTCCCTTCCAGAAGGGAAAAATAGGAAGGAAAAAAGACCTGCAGATCCCAAGCAAGTCTGAAAGCAGGGAAAATTACATTAGCTTCTAAGGCTTGAGAATAATTCCCATTGGCTTGATGCTCCGTTCTCAGGGCTTACTGGGGCTGTGGCCCTCAGAACTAAGGAGATGGCCCAAGGAGGCCTGTGGTGGCAGAAGCAGTCACACTGACCTCAACTGCCCTATCATCCCTTTCCTACCTGTAGAATCCTAGAAGTCCAACAACCTGCCTTCATTTCATGTCATCTCTGCCTCTTCAGTCCAAACTGTCAGGCTTTCTGCTAAGATGGTTGATTGGATCTATAAGCCACATACCTAATCTCTTGCAAATAAATGGCTGTCCAGCCACATCCTAGTGTTTTCTCCAGAGCATATGTTCTCATTTTTTACAATATGAGTATTGTTTTTAATCATTCAAAATGTATTTGTATTTCCAGAATTGGACACAAATTGTACTTAGAGCTCAGTTAAAATACTGTTGCAAGGAAAAGCATTGAATTCTCTTTTGAGAATTCTGTGAAATGCAAATTAAGAGAAAAATAAATTTTTTTTTAGCAGTAGCAAAAACACATTGTCCACTAAAATGGCCTTTGAATTCTGAGCTATGAAAAAATGTGAGAAACTAAATTGTTTGAAGAGATGTCACGATTTTATATTTCTAGTTGCTGTTGACCTGTCCTATTGTTTTTGAGTATTTCCTTTATTCTACTCCAAAAGATTTCAACTTTTAGCTTTTCCCTTACTAGGCAAGGTCAAACTCAGTTTATAAAACAATACATTGGCATATTGTGATTCTCTATAATTGACTAGAAATTGGTTTAGAATGTCCAAACATAATTGTTGTGTCTTTATACTGTACTGTGTGTTTTAAGTAACTGGCAGAAAAAGAATTGGAAATTAAATTTCCAATCTGACTATGTTATTGTACTTAAAGAAAACCTTTTTAATATGCGGTACCATGTAAAATTATTCGCGTTAGGAATAAAGTCCTCTGTTGAAGTTGAATGTCACTAAGCTTATTATGTTAAAAGGAATTGGTGTGATTAGAAGAACCTCCCAGAAGCCAGATATAGTGTGGTATGTGCCACATTTCATGCACATTTTGACTTTGAGTTGTTCATCCAAAATTGTGCTTGTAAAAATGTATAAAATTTCTGAGTTTTATAATTTCTATGTACTTGTTTTTTCTTGCTGATAAAGAGCTTTTTTTTTAATCTAATATAAAAGAAACCATGTTTATATTTTGTTAGTGATCAAGGACTTTGTTTATATGGAAATTTGTATATTGTTGGCACACATCTTTGTTTAGATTTACGTGCATGAAGGCCTGCAATAATTAGCACAATGAAAATTGCTTTTTCTTACATGTTCATTTTTTTGAAAGATTGTGGTGCAAAGGCTTACTCTAAGTAACCTTCTGGACTATGGAATGAATATAAATGAATGGCACTTTGAGTGTTAATAAAGCTGATATTTATTTCCACTGTGATTGGTTTGTCCAGATCTGTTCTTGGACACTGTGTGTTTGCAGTTGTCTCCTCTTGCTTGAGTTAATCACCGTCTAGGAGACAAAGCACACACTAATCTAGAAACATTGAAACTAAACTGAGTTTTTCTAGTATCTGTTAATAAGTCTATAATGTTCCACCCAACTTGCTCTAGTATATCTTTGGACATCTTGATTACCCAAATCAGAACTTCATGGTGATTAAAAGCGAACACAAAGCCTTGCTATCTTACCTACTGAGTGTAAGGAATGGTCTCTCACGTGGTATTGGAGATAATTTAGATTAATACTTTCATATAGAGGACGATTTAACAATGCAAGTCAATAGCCTCAGAATCTTGTATATCCTGTGACCTAGCAATTTCATATCTAGGAATTAATCCTTTGAAAATGATTGTGAATGTGGTATGGTGTACCCATAAATGCTCAAAATTGAAAGTCTAAATGTCCAACCGTGGGGGCTGTGGTAGTGAAGTACCACAAACTAGATGGCTTATAATAACAGAAATTTATTTTCTCACAGTTCTGGACGCTAAGTCTGAAATCAAGGTGTCCACAGGGCTGTGGCAGAATCTCTCCAATCTCTGCTTCATCATCATGTGGTGTTCTCCGGTGTGTGTTCCCTTTTTTATAAGGACACCAGTCATTGGATTAGAGCTCACCCTAATGACCTCACTTTAACTTCATTACCTCTGTAAAGACCCTATTTCCAATTAAGATCACATTCTGAAATACCAGGGGTAGGATTTCAAAATATCTTTTTTAAGGGGAACACAATTTGAGCCGTAGCTGTCTGTCCTCTGGCTCCTAAAACTTCATATCCTTCCCACATGCAAAATATATTCACCCTATCTTAATATCCCCAGAAGTCCGTCATTCCAGCATCACCTCATATCAGCTCAAATCTCATCATCTAAATCATCAAAAACAATTATGGTTGAGACTTGGTATGATTCATGTTGGAGCAAAATTGCTCTCTGTGAACCTGTGAAACCAGACAAGTTACCTACTTCCAAATTATAATGGTGGGACAGGCAGAGAACAGACATTCCCTTCCAGAAGGGAAAAATAGGAAGGAAAAAAGACCTGCAGATCCCAAGCAAGTCTGAAAGCAGGGAAAATTACATTAGCTTCTAAGGCTTGAGAATAATTCCCATTGGCTTGATGCTCCGTTCTCAGGGCTTACTGGGGCTGTGGCCCTCAGAACTAAGGAGATGGCCCAAGGAGGCCTGTGGTGGCAGAAGCAGTCACACTGACCTCAACTGCCCTATCATCCCTTTCCTACCTGTAGAATCCTAGAAGTCCAACAACCTGCCTTCATTTCATGTCATCTCTGCCTCTTCAGTCCAAACTGTCAGGCTTTCTGCTAAGATGGTTGATTGGATCTATAAGCCACATACCTAATCTCTTGCAAATAAATGGCTGTCCAGCCACATCCTAGTGTTTTCTCCAGAGCATATGTTCTCATTTTTTACAATATGAGTATGCTAAAAATTATCCAAATCTTTGAGTTCTGGTTCTTTTTGTTTAACAATTCCTTCTTAAGCTTCCAGTTCTTCACTGTGAAATGTCCCCAGTCCTTGGACCTTTTCTATACCTACATTCATTCCCTATGCGATTTCAACCAATTCTATAGCTTCAATACCATAGATACGTTGCCAGTTCCAAAATTCATATTTCTAGGTCTCTGAACTTCAGACTCATATCAGACTTCCTTTTTGACACTTCATTTAATTGTCTAATAGGCCATTGCTATGGATTGAATTGCATCCTTCACCAAATTCATATGTTAAGCCCTGACCCCCAATGTGACTATTTGAAGATAGGGCCTGTGAAGAGATAACAAAGGATAAAAGGACAAAAGGGTAGGATCCTAATCCAACAGCACTTCCTTATGAAAAGAGGAAGAGACACGGGAGTTCTTTCTATGCCTTGTAAGGACACAACAAGAAGGCAGCCATCTGCAAGCCAGGATGTGGGCCCTCACCAGGAACTGAACTCTACTGGACCTTATTCTTGGATTTCCTAGCCTCCAGAACCGTGAGAAAATAAATGTATGTTGTTTAAGCCATGCAGTCTGTGGTGTTTTGTTATGGCAGGCTAATACAGCCACTCCCACTCGATATGTCCAAAACCATTCTCCAAACCTGTACCTTCCCCAAGTACATCATCAGTTTTGAAGTTGCTCAAGCCAAAAATCTTGGTTATCCTTTACTCCTCTTTCACTTCCCATATCAAGTCAGCCAGCAAATCCCATCTACTCTACCTACAAAATAAAGAATTGAACCACTTTTCATCACCTTTACCCTTACCACCCTGGCAAAGCCAGCAGTTTCTCAACTGGACTGGTGCAGTAGCTGCCCTTGGCCTTGTAAAATCTATCTTCAAAAGAGCAGCTAGGGCAGGCGCAGTGGCTCACGCCTGTAATCCTAGCACTCTGGGAGGCCGAAGCGGGTGGATTGTTTGAGCTCAGGCGTTCAAAACCAGCCCGAGCAAGAGCGAGACCCTGTCTCTACTAAAATTAGAAAGAAATTAATTGGACAACTAAAAATACATAGAAAAAATTAGCCGGGCATGGTGGCGCATGCCTGTAGTCCTAGCTACTCGGGAGGCTGAGGCGGGAGGATTGCTTGAACCCAGGAGTTTGAGGTTGCTGTGAGCTAGGCTGACGCCATGGCACTCTAGCCCGGGCAACACAGTGAGACTCTGTCTCAAAAAAAAAAAGAGCAGCTAGTGTAATCTTTTAATACTAAATCAGATTGTCATTTTTTCTGCTCAAAACTCTCTTGTGGTTTCTCATTTCATAATAAAACCCAAAGTTCTTGCCATTACCAACAAGGCTCTCCAGCCGTCTCAACCTTGAACATCAGAATCATTTGGAGGGCAAGATTGTTGGCCCCACCTTCAATTTTTTTGATTCAATTGGTCTGGGATGCCGCCAGACGCTTTCCATTTGCCATTATAATCCGTTTTAACCAGTTTCCACGGGATGTTTTTGCGGTCAGGAGACCCGGCTTTGAGAACCAGTGTTTGGCTTGCACTGCACCGCGCCCCTCCCTTCCAAGCCACCCTGCCGCCCTGTTTCTAATTAAATGCAAACGTGTGTGGATCTCACGTTTGTGCTTTCCGCCCTGCTCCTCCCTTGGTACTTATAAAGGACATCGTTTCACTTTCCTCAGATCTCTGCTCACATAACACCACTTCAGGACGTATTCAGGGACCACTCTCTTTAGAATGGCACTGCCAGTCACTCTGAGCCCCCGTTAATTCTTCCTCAGAGCACTGAACACTACATTTATTTGTTTATTGCCCATATAGCTCCGTTAGAATTCAAGTTCCAGAAGGACTATGCTTTTAATTTGTCCACTGCACAGGTACTCGATAAATACACTATTTCATTGAAATTCTAGAGGAACGAACCGGGTAGGAAAGGGCCCGGCGCCCAGAGGCGGGACTTCCTGTGTGGACGCCGAAAGAGCTTCCTGCGTGAGCCGGAAGTTCCTCTGAGAGCCGACGCGCCCTGGGAGCCTCGGCGACCGCTGTACGTGCTGCCTGCTGCCGCCGTGGCCATGGGCAAGAGAGACAGGGCCGAGCGCGGTGAGACGTGGCGCGGGCGCGCTCGGGCTTCCCTGCACTCGCCGCTCTCTGTCAGAGCTGCTCCGGGCTTCTCGGCGGCGGCCGACCCGCAGGCCCTCCCGCGAGCACACCGGGCCCCGCCGTCGGGGGGAGATGCCGAGGCTGGGCGCAGCCCGGCGAACTGGGCGGGGTAGGAGGCCGTTGAGGGACGCGATGCCCGCGGGATGCGGGAGGCGCTTGGCTAGGAGTGCGTGGCGCGGGTGAAATGTCGCCAGGCAGTGTGGAGGGAATCCTGGGCGCCTGCTGGCCTCACTTCTGTGTCGGTGTCTGCAGACAAGAAGAAGTCCAAGAAGCGGCACTACGAGGATGAGGAAGAAGATGAAGACGACGCCCCTGGCAACGACTCTCAGGAAGCGGTTCCCTCGGCGGCCGGGAAGCAGGTGGATGAGTCTGGCACCAAAGTGGATGAATACGGCGCCAAGGACTACAGGGTGCAGATGCCGCTGAAGGACGACCACACCTCCAGGCCTCTGTGGGTGGTAAGTGTGCCCTCAGCCAGGGCAGGGCCCGGGAGTTCGTGGAGTGGCAGTTACGCCTCGGGCATTCGCAAAGCCGGTGTGAAATGCGGGATCTCCCCCTCACACTGGAAGAGGCGGCTTTCGTCCAGCACGTTTGAACAGCCAGAGGTAGGAACGAGCGGCTACCACACGTGTGCGGGCGGGACCTGAGCTTCTGATGTCTGTATTTACTCTCCCTCCCTTTCTAGCCCTACCCCATGTTAGAAGGTACTTTTAGTCTGCCCAATAAATAGCATTTATCATGTAACAAATTATTTTCCCATTTTTCAAAATTAAGGGGAGACATATTGGTAGCCAGCTTTTGATCAACTTAAAATCATTAATGTTCTGCAGTCAGTTAAAGACTAGCCAAAGGGTTACTTGAGGATAGCCAGTATGGTGGGCGTTCCCTAGGCAAATAGTGGGAAACAGCTACTGACTTTGGAAACCTTTTTTTCTGTTTTTGTGTACTCCACTGTATCCGATCAAAGTAGCAGGCCTCCCAGTTGTCTGAAGGAGAGTTCGCAAAAATATCTCTGGCGTTGGGCCCTTTCTTCTTTCTTCGTAATGGTAT
The DNA here is from genome assembly GCF_000956105.1 of Propithecus coquereli. Taxonomy (NCBI): domain Eukaryota; kingdom Metazoa; phylum Chordata; class Mammalia; order Primates; family Indriidae; genus Propithecus; species Propithecus coquereli. The sequence goes on from NW_012148697.1 coordinate 2,979,333, forward strand.
GGGAAAGAGTTTAATAGTCTCTGGAACTCATTAATTTCTTTCTTGGTTGTGTCCATTTGGTGTTTCTCAGGCTCCTGATGGCCATATTTTCTTGGAAGCCTTCTCTCCAGTTTACAAATATGCCCAAGACTTCCTGGTGGCTATTGCAGAGCCAGTGTGCCGACCAACCCATGTGCATGAGTACAAACTAACTGCCTACTCCCTGTATGCAGCTGTCAGTGTTGGGCTGCAAACCAGTGACATCACTGAGTATCTCAGGAAGCTCAGCAAGACTGGAGTCCCTGATGGAATTATTCAGTTCATTAAGGCAAGTAGGGGCTGAGGCTAGCAATTACCTCTGCCTTGGTAGTGTAGTAATAGCTGGGATGGGGGTACGTGTTGTTAGCCTGCGGCAGCCATGAAAATGTGCCATTCAGCTCTTCTGTAGGGAGCATAATAACTGATTACCCCAGCTGTTACCCTTCTGGATCCAGTATTGTGTTATGGCTGAGGCCAGCTTCTCCCAAGCTGCTTCCCGCCATGGGTACTAACAAGGTGAGGCTACTAATTCAGGCCCATTCTGGCCAGGGTTATTTGGGAATGCAGCCCACAGTGGGTGGTGCTATGGACTGGATTCTGTTCCCCTCAAATTTATATGTTGAAACCCTAATCTCCAGTGTCACTGTATCTGGAATATGAAAGTAATTGAGACAAAATTCAGTCCTAAGTGTGGGGCCCTGATCCAGTAGAGGTTACTGTTCTCATAAGAAGAGATACTGGAGAGCTCTCTTTCTCTCTCCCTGTCATGTGAGTATACAGTGAGAAGGTAGAGGTGACTGTCCACAAGGCAGGAAGAGAACCTTCACCAGAAACCAAATCAGCTGGTACCTTGATCATGGCCTTCTAACCTCTAGAACTCTGAGAAATAAATTTCTATTGTTTAGAAATATTGTTACCACCCAGTCTATGGTATTTTGTTATGGCAGCCCAGGCTGGCTAATATGGGTGGGAAACTCCATCTAAGGCAAAATACTGGCATGAGACCAAGAGTCAACAAGTTCCATCAGAGAAAGTCACAAAAAACTCAGAATGTTGAAGTGGAAAGGGTTCCATGTGAACTGCAATTGAACATGCTTGGGTTTCTTCTGAGAGATAGATGAATACCATTTAGAAGAGATGGACAGTAGCTTTCTTTGCTTTTGGCTGATCTAGAGAGAGTCAGATTCACACCTCCAAATCTGGAGTGACAGAAGAGTACCACAGGCATCCAGTATCATACTGCAGCCAATCCCACAGTAGCTACGGGAGCCATAGGGAGAGTTCTCTTGTAATGTGGAAGAGTGCCCAGGGAGAGGGTGCTACACCTAGCTGGAATGAGCCGCATCAGCATCATGGCTTTGCCCAGTCTTGGCTGGCAGCCGCCTGCAGGGATGTAGGTGCTGGTGTGGTGCTGTGACGGGTCAAAGGGATGGCCGTGGGGTGGGCAGCCCCCCAAGGTCTGGTCTGAGTTTCATGGCTGCACACAACCTTTGCTGCATTCCTTTCTAAAGATTGTTGGGTACTTGGGAGGATTTAAGCTGTTTTCTCTGCCACGAAGACACTTAACATTCTAGTTGGGGAAATAACATTGGTGAAGAGGCCAGGAGGCTTTGCATTTTACTTACGCAGCAATTACTGAGCGCAAACTGTGTCCTGGGAGCTGTCGTAATACATGTGGTGGGATGAGCTCCAGATTAGGGTGGAGACTGTGGGAATGGAGAGAGAAGGGAAGAATACAAGGGAAATTTTAAGTAGTGTTTCATAAATTAAGCGATGTGCATCAGAATTAGCCAGGCAGAAAGCAAAGGCCAATGGAAAAAGTTCAGTGTAGGCAGATCTGACCCCTTTAGGATTTCAGGTGGGCTTTGCCTAAAGTGAAATGAAGTCTTTACTTGGTTGGTAGGGTAAGATGTGACCTGTATGAACATGTTCTGTGGGAGCTGCTCATTGCTTATTGTGCCTGTTTGGTATTGTCTCTATTTGTAGTTGTGTACTGTCAGCTATGGAAAAGTCAAGCTGGTCCTGAAGCACAACAGGTAGGAGATTCCATGACAGGTCTGCCCCAAGACACTTACCCTCTGTACGCCAGGTGGAAGGTGCTAGTAATGTTTATGGACAGTCTGTGCCTCTTTCTCAGTACCCTGAAGCACAGATAAGGACTAGGAGATGGGCCCAGACTGGAAATGCGTTCACTGGCCAGTGTGTTTCCCATAGCAGTGGAGCTGGGGCTCAGATCCCTGCTTACTTGATTTCAGGGTGGGGCTTTGCCCACACTCTCAAATTATATTATGGCCAGCAGCTCATAGCTCAGATTTGGCAAAGGGTTGGGGGTAGTGAGAGAGTGGGGAGAGTCATGAGGATTCTATTTCCAGACTATCTAATGAATGAGTAGTGGAATCGTCTAGAAGTGCTTACTGGTCAGTAGGTACCATCTTCCTCCCCTGCTTGTAGGTACTTTGTTGAAAGCTCCCACCCTGATGTCATCCAGCATCTCCTCCAGGACCCAGTGATCCGGGAATGCCGCCTGAGGAACTCTGAAGGGGAGGCCACCGAGCTCATCACAGAGACTTTCACAAGCAAATCTGCTGTATGTGGGCTCCTGGGTCACCCTTGGGGGGCCGGGCATTTAGGATTTCAGCTCGGGTGTCTTTCATCTAGCACTTGCAACCTAGCAGCCCTGCTGTTTTCTCCCCCTTACAACTTCAACCCTTGCTTGATTACAACGGAATTAAGTATCATGTGCAAGTCCAGAGCCTACCTTTCTCTTACAGATTTCTAAGACTGCTGAAGGTAGCAGTGGGCCCTCCACTTCCCGAGTGACAGATCCACAGGGTAAATCTGACATTCCCACAGACCTGTTTGACTTTTATGAGCAAATGGACAAGGATGAAGAAGAAGAAGAAGAGACACAGACGGTATCTTTTGAAGTCAAGCAGGTCAGCGAATGTCCCCTCCTGGTTCCTTCACTAAACTGTGTCAGAAGCCAGTCCAGCCCTCTGTCAGCTCTGCCCGTAGTCTGTGCGAGGAAGGGATCCCTGTCAATTCCTGAGTTGCTTTCTCCTTTTTGGTGTTGGTGGGCCAGGCATAGCATCATTTCTTCTGGTGGAGCTGGATCCAAGTGTCCTCCTCCTTAGGCTGGTAGTCTGGTAGGCTGGTCTTCACAAGCTCCCAAGGAGATGCGAGAAACAGTGGCAGAGGGTCAGTTTGGCTGCTGATTAGATTTCATTATGACAGTGTTGATAGTTTGGGTTGCTTTTCTATGCTTTAACCCAGCTGTTACCGAGCATTATGTAAAATTATGGAAGTCTAGATAAAATGCCATTTTTTTGACCATTGGGCCCAATGGAATGTGTGGTAGTTTTGAGCATGCCTTGGGGTTAACAAGATTTTAAAAACCTCCTTCCTGCTCACTTCCCAGGAAATGATTGAGGAGCTCCAGAAACGTTGCATCCACTTGGAGTACCCTCTGTTGGCAGAATATGACTTCCGGAATGATTCTGTCAACCCTGATATCAACATTGACCTGAAACCCACAGCTGTCCTCAGACCCTATCAGGAGAAGAGCTTGCGGAAGATGTTTGGGAACGGGCGTGCACGTTCGGGGGTCATTGTTCTTCCTTGTGGTGAGTGATAACGTGAAGGAAGAAGGAGGCCAGGCTGCTCTGTCTGAATTTGCCAGCTGCCTCCCGCTTGCTTTCTGCACCTTTCCCTAAATTACACCTTGCCAGGAAATAGCCAAGGTCAGGTGACCCCCCTGATTCATGACTTGACAAATATTTACCGAGTGCTTGCTGTGTGTGGGGCCCTGGCCTGGGCACTAGGGTATAGTGGTGGCTAGAACAACACTCCTGACATCGTGGAGCTCATTGCACTGGGGTGGAGACGGATGGTAAGCAGATTGACTAAACAATGTATAAAATCTTGGGTGGTGATGGAGTCGGTGAAGAAAAATAGACCAGGTGAGGGGTAAGACTGTGCAGATGGCAAGGGGCTGTTTTATGTAGTGGGTAAATTCTTGTTCTTGAAATAGTCTTGGGAGTTGTGTATTTGGAGACTCCCTAATACAGAAACTTTCCTTGTTGGACGGCTTATGATGGTGTGCAAGTTTAAGAAAAGGTGGTAGCAGCTCCCTGGCACCTGTCTGACCTCGCTTGTCCTCAGTAATGTCAGATCCTGGTCTAGGTTCTCAGCCAGAAGCCATGACAGACTCACCTGGGGGCCCCACTCTTAATTTACAGAGGCAAAGTCTCCAGGGGAGAGGAGGTTCTTTTATTTTTTTGAGACAGAGTCTCACTGTATTGCCCGGGCTAGAGTGCCTTGGCGTCAGCCTAGCTCACAGCAACCTCAAACTCCTGAGCTCAAGCGATCCTCCTGCCTCAGCCTCCTGAGTAGCTGGGACTACAGGCATGCGCCACCATGCCCAGCTAATTTTTTCTATTTTTAGTAGAGACGGGGTCTCCCTCTTGCTCAGGCTGGTCTCGAACTCCTGACCTCAAGTGATCCTCCCACCTTGGCCTCCCAGAGTGCTAGGATTACTCCTGGAGTGCTAGAATTACAGGCATGAGCCACCGTGCCCAGCCAAGGAATTTCTTTTTTTCAAAGCTCCATGGGTCATTTTGATGGTAAAAGAAGAATTTCTGTTTAAAGGAATAGCTTGGTTTTTATCTTGATCTTCAGATGGGGGATGGTAGTAAACTCAGAAGCACCTGGAATTTGATCTCCTCTGTCTTTTCCAGTGACATACGCACTTAGTGGATTGCTGCGTTCTCAGCCCCGTTTGTTTGCTGTGTGATGATAATAGCGGTGTCGGGGCTCTGTGTAGGCACGCTGTGCCCCAGCAGCATCACTGTCCTATGGCCTTTGGCAGGGTACTCCTCAGCTGTAGTTTTTCCATCTTTAAAATGGCAATGACAGGAGTATCTTTTCTCACTGGCTTGTTTTGAGATTTTCACATCTAAACGAGATGCATGCGAAGTGCTGCAGGAGCACCTGTCACCTGCTGGTTCTCACGTGTGTGTAAAATGGGCCATCTCCTACTTATAAAAAAGAAAACAGAGGCTAGAGCAGTAAGTGCCTCACAGATGTCAGCTGTAAGGACTGTTATAAGACATTTTCCTAGATTCCTATGCTAATGACTCATTCGGCCTGTCCCTGTCTTTTGTTTCAACCTGGCCTTGGGTAGAATCGCCCTCCGGTTTCTTGTAGGTGCTGGAAAGTCCCTGGTTGGTGTGACTGCTGCATGCACTGTCAGGAAACGCTGTCTGGTGTTGGGCAACTCAGCGGTGTCTGTAGAACAGTGGAAAGCCCAATTCAAGATGTGGTCCACCATCGATGACAGCCAGATCTGCCGCTTCACTTCCGACGCCAAGGACAAGCCTATAGGCTGCTCCATTGCCATTAGCACCTACTCCATGTTAGGCCACACCACCAAAAGGTCCTGGGAGGCTGAGCGAGTCATGGAGTGGCTCAAAACCCAGGAGTGGGGCCTCATGATCTTGGATGAAGTGCACACCATCCCAGGTAAGCAGGCTGAAGCTGAGCTGTCCACTAATTGTACTGGTGAAAACTGATTTCCAGTTGTTGGGTTAGGGGAGGGACTGTTGTGTAGTCCACCCAACTGGCTAGTAAAGCTTTTAAATAGTTTTGCTGGGTAAAGCTTTTAAATAATTCTTAAGCATGGGATGGGGATGTATACAGTCGCAGCTTCCTTAATCACTGGCTCAGAGTAGTCAGTAAGACAATATTTCCTTCCTTCATATTTCTTATTGGTACAGCCCAATTTGCCCTTAACCCATTTTTATGGCCCTGTGAAAACTGGGCTAGGAGCACTGAAAAACCCTTGCTGTAGTGGTGGTGTGTTTTATTTAAAGGCTAAAGTATTGATCTTTAGTCAATATGTAATAAAAATCCTATTTCTCCAAGTATTGCAGGGAAACCCTTTTTTTTTTAGCAGCTTTATTTATTTAACTTATATACCATAAAATCACCCATTATGCATGTACAATCCACTGAGTTTTAGTAAATCTATGGAGTTGTGCAACCATCACCATGATCCTGTTTTAGAACAGCTCCCTCATACCCATTTGCAGTCAATCCCTGTTTTTCTCTGTAGTCTCAGGCAACCACTGAACCGCTTTCTGAGTCTATAGATTTGCCTTTTCTGGAGATTTCATATAAACAGAATTATACAACATATATTTTCTTGTGTCTGGCTTCTTCCACTTTGCATAATGGTTCCTCCATGTCGTAGCATTTATCAGTAGTTTGTTTCTTTTATTGATGCATAGTATTCTAAGCAAACCTTTCTTGATAAAAACAGATGAAGGGATTAAGAGGAACAGTTTAAGATAAATTAAGTCTAAAATAGGGTTTACTCTGAATAAAATGAAATCTGAGGCATTTTCACATACAGCTTTCAAAATGGCCCCAGTGTCTGGTTCTTTCTGTGTAATGTGAGCTCCTCCAGCACCTGTGGGTTTCTGAAGATGCCTAGAGATGTTTACAGCTGGCTAGGTAGGGATCAGGGGTCTTTCTGGTGGAAGCAGCAGGGCACAGGCCCTGTGGTGGGAAAGTACTTGGAATATTCAGACGACACTGGGTGGCTGCGCAGCCAGAGAAGAGGAGAGGAAGAGTAGTCAAGGCTGAGGAAGGATGGAGGTATTGGGGCAGCTCTCTGGGGCCTTGTAGCCATAGTAAGGAGTTTGGCTTGTACTCTGAGTGAATGGGAAGCCATCTAAGGGATTTGAGCAAAGAGATGAGTTTGTGGAATCCCAATAAGAGGCGTGAGCCAGTGAGCATGAAGTAAGGGTGAAGGTATCATCGGACTCTGGGTATCTGTCTTGTGAAGCTTCAGTGACAATATAATGCTGGCCCCACAGATCAGTGGTTATCGGGGGTGGAGGCTGGTGAGGCATGATTGTAAAGGGAGAGTATGGGGGAGTTTTTTGAGGTGATGGGTAGGTCTGTACCCTGATAATGGTGATGCCTACACAAATGTATTCAGGTTAAAATTCATAGAACTGACCTTCCCCCCAAAATCTCAGTTTTACTGCAATAATTTAAAAACCAAACTAAAAAAAAAGATTAAAGGAAGGGTGGGTATTGGGTTTGCTAGGATTGAAAATTGATGATACAGAGAATCACTGCCTACAAATGAGTTTAATTGCTTTGTAGCAGTTTTGTTGGAGGCTGTGTTTGAAGCTTGGGCGGGCTTGAGGCTTTCTGCTCTATTCCATATTTGGTATATGTTGATGTTCTTTAACCTGTGCCCTGCATCCCAGCGGGTGGCAGCACACACTTGGGGTTGGTTATCTGATGACAAGGACGTAAGGTGCACCCCACACCATTCCTGATTATGACGTGTGTCTGCATGTTTTTCTCTTGTCTGGCTCACTGGATCAGTTTGTCTGTGGTTGGGTTGAACCAGCTTGCCCTAAGGGATTTTGAGTTTGAGCCTCATAAGTGCCATGACCTGGCCATGCTTACTGGCCCTGAGAGAAAATAAGGAAATGTTAGTCAATCAGTAAGTTTCCTGCCTGCTCAACGTCTGCCACGCTGGGTTAGGTAGAATGATCCATCTTAGAGAGTTATCTCAAAAGGTAAAGATTGCTGTGCTCTTGTATAGCTGTTTCAAAAGGAACTCTATCAGGTCTTTTATTAATAAGAAATTTGTATTACAGTACTTACATATATTAAGTGCTTCCTGTGTATTGGGCATTGTACCAGTTTCATCATTTCAACAGGTATTTATTGAGAACCTACCAAGTCCAAGTACTGTGATTGGCACTGGAGACAAAGTGGGAGGGACAGTCAAACAATCATACAAATAAATGTCAAATGACAACCATGACATAATGTTGAGTGATACAAGTGTGTACTGTGATTTCATTTATATGAAGTTCAAAAAGGAGGCAGACTCCTGTCTGCTGACTGAAGTCAGAGTAGTGGTTCTCTCAGGGGAGAGTGGTGCTGGTCGTTGACAGGAGGGGTCAGGGAGAGACCTCTGGGTGCCAGAACACTCCATATCCTAATCTGGGTGGCTCCGTAGGTGTGTGCCTGTGGAAAAATGTATTGATCCGTACACTGCATTGTATGTGAGTTATTCACTTGTGACAGCTGTTACAGCTGTAGGAGGATGTAATAGAAGGATATGACTAGGTTTGCAGGTAAGTTGCCAGTGTCCAGGCAGGGTCTTGCCTCATCCTTCCCTTGGGTCAATGTGCTGCCTCCTTCGGGCTCCCGTTAGTTTGGCTACCATGTCCCTCTAGCTTAATGGGGAGCCTGGTCTGTGGTCCTTGGCTATTGTTTTTTGGAACCAGCAGTCTTTCCTTGGAGATAATTCTGACACTGGTTTCGTTTGTTTTGTGTATTGTGTGTCTTTTTGTCTGTGTTTGCACATAGTGTGTGTGCCAGCTGTTAAGTTTCAGTATGTGAAACTGTAAGAACTATACATATACTTAGCGTTAGATAATCCTCTGTTATTTTAACGTTCTTAACGTTTTTGATTTGTGTTTTGGTGCATTCTGGCTTCTTTTTCCTTAGATTGCTGTGTCTGTTTATTTGCTGAAGTATCATTAGCCCTACCTTTAATTATTTTGTAAGATAAGCATGACTTAAACATCTCAACCTTCCTTCGGAGTATTAGAATTTTTAAAAGGTGAGCCCATGGAAACCTATATGTTAGATCTTTTAAGATGAACCTTCATCCCATTTATGTGTTCATTTTATTTGACAAATCAGAAGGAATTGTATTAATAACATTCAAAAGAAAGGCAGAAGGAGGAAGTTGCTGGTTTACCAAAGTGACTGTAGTTGGTAAGTTTGGAGAGGGGAGTTTGCTGAAGTGGGTGGAGTGTGCCTGCGACTTCATCTCTCCCTTGGGCTTGGCTTTCTCTCTGGTTTCTAGGAAGATGGTAGGAAGTTGAGCAGAGCTGGCTCCTTTCATTTCTCTCTCCCCCCAGGTCCCCAACTATCTTTTCTGTACCTGGGTACAAGTTTCAGGGTGAATGAAATGCATGCATAATTTAGAGCTTAATGGTATCATAAATGTTGTAGATCATGTTTCAGATTGCCATCTGTGCTCTGCTGATAACCTAGCTGTTGTGAGGAGAATGCTGCGGTTCTCTAACTTGGAGCTTCCTCAAAGTCATTTCTCCTTGTTCTCCTTTTTGTTGTCTTTTGGACAGGTCTAAAAGTGATGATGAAGTGTTCTCATCTAGCCATTTTTGTCTGGAGCCAGTTTCCCATGGTCCCGAAACCCAGGGGTTAGCCCATGTGGTGTCACAGGCCACCGTTAAGTGGCAAGGCTGGGTGTGGTACTTGAGCATTTTAAAAAGTGACAGAGTGAATGCTCCCATTGTTTCCCCAGCCAAGATGTTCCGACGGGTGCTGACCATCGTGCAGGCCCACTGCAAACTGGGTTTGACTGCAACCCTCGTCCGGGAAGATGACAAAATTGTGGACTTAAACTTTCTGATTGGGCCTAAGCTATACGAAGCCAACTGGATGGAGCTGCAGAACAACGGCTACATCGCCAAAGTCCAGTGTGCTGAGGTACCTGGGCTCAGGCTGGGTGGCTGTCTGAGGGAGGGACTCCACCCTTGGACAAAGGGAAATGATCAGGTTGATTCCTTGTGGACAGATGCACAGGTCAGGGCCCAGGCCAGCCTGCTGCTACCTCATTCAGTACCCTCAGTCACCCTATGAGGGGGCAGTGCTATACCCACTTCACAGATGAGCAGAACAAAATCCCTTGTGCCAGATCTCAGTCACGGGTAAAGATGCTAGTCCAAAGTCCAAGTCCACGGGGTCCAAAGTCCGTGCTCCTCCTCCTTGCTGTGAGTGAACTCTTTGGGCGCTTCCCGCCCCACCCTACCCTAAGGGAATTCTGGGGGGTTCTGCATGGGCAACCTCCTGGGCCACCCCAGTGTCAAGCCTATTGGTTTTGATGCCCCAAGAAGGCAGCCTATGATCTTGATCATTTTCTTTCTAGCACACATTCTCCATACGGTTCTGTAATGAATACCTGCACAAGTGTATGCTAAAAATCCATGTTCAAAGGTTAATCTTCTCAGATGGAACAACAAAAGTTCTTTCTGCCACCTTAAAATGACTGTCTGTCATTGGCTAGAGTAGGGTGCCTCTGTCCTGAGGTGGTGAAAAGGGGCCTCTTAGATGAAGGCAAGTGGGAGGAACCTGTGCAGATGGACTTGCTCTCTTGGAACAAGTCCTTACCCTTTGGTTGTATCTGCGTGATCAACACCCATTAAGAAGCAGCATTGCCAGACCTTGGAGGCTCTCTGCTCCTCTCTGGTTGTGTCCCCTGCCTGTCAGGGGTAACCACTATCATGGAACTTATAAATGTCATTCTCATGCTTTTCTTTATTATATTACCTCCTATGTATATTTCCTTAACATATGTTTGCCTGATTTTTTTAAAACAAATTTACGTAAATGGGGATCAGGTTATAAATGGTCTTGTTTGACTTCTGTCTTTTCTCAATGTTTGTATTCCTTGCCTAATGCATTATTCCTTTGATTATGTGTGTAGCTATAGTTTATTCCTTTAGATTGTTGTGTAATATTCCATGGTACAAATACACCACAATGTGATATATATATAATGGAATACTACCCAGCAGTAAAAGAAATATCTTTTCTAATGTTCATAGACATTTAAGTTGCTAAGTTGTCTTTTTTTTTTTAACAGCTTTGTTGGGATATAATTTACACACCATAAAATTTACCCGTTTAAGTGTACTATTCTGTGATGTCAGTAGATGTAAAGAGCCATGCAGCTGTCCCCGCAACCTGGTTTTAGACCATTTCTACCACCCCAGAAAGTTCCCTTGTGCCTGTTTGCAGTGATCCCTGCTTCTGCTCCCAGCCCTAGGCAACCACTGATTTATTTTTTGTCTCTACGTATTTGGAACTTAGGGTTTTTTTTACTATTACGACATTGTTGCTGCAAATATTTTTGTCCCTATTTCCTAGGGCCCTTGTGTAAGAGTTTCTCTAAAGCAGTGTGATTCACACTGTCGACTGTGACCCCACAGTAGGGTGGTGAAATCATTTTAGTGGGTTGTGACCAGTAGTATGTAGAATCTACCAGAATTATAATACTTAGTAAGAATATGTATTGTTTCATAAAACTGTGTGTGCGTGTGTTTGGTTTGTGGTGTAAAGCAGTCCAAGGGTGGAAGCCACTGCCTTGCAGGTGTACCTAGGAGCAGTATCGCTGGTGGAAGGGTCTGTGGGTGTTCAGTTTCCTAGTCATGTCCTGCTGTTACCAGTAGTCAGGGGTAAGTGAGGTTACACTATGTCTCCTCCAACACCTAATAGTGAATTTTTTCTTTTAATTTTTGCTAATCTGATAAGTGTGAAATGATATCCCTTTATAGTCTGAATTTGTATTTTCCTATTTATTAATGACATGTTTATGGGCCATTTGTGTTTCATATTCTGTGAAATGTAGGGTTTTAAAGACTTTACTGTGAATAAACAATTGCTTTGGCTATAAAGAACTGGACACTCTAATAAACTCTCAACAGGGCATCACCCAGAGGGAGCCAGAAAGTGTAATAGCAGTACATTTTGAGCTCAGCACAGTGTTTGGCACATACCAATGGCTCATAATTGCACAAGGATGATGACATAAAGCAACTGTGATGATCACACTGAAGTGGTGCTGGTCACAACCAAAAGCTCAGAGCCTGTCAGCACAGGTTTTGTGGTCTGTGCCCATGCAAAAGCTTCCAGAGGATCCTTTGCATCTGTATACAGCCTTGAGACCTTTGGAACTCACGGCACTTCAGTATATTTGCTGGAGCTGCCTTTAACTTATTAGCAGCACCAAGCACAGGATCTAGCATGGAGGGGCCCTTGGGAGTATTACTATCATTCTTACCTACATGCTCAGACTACCCCAGATTTGACCAGTGGGACACACCCTTCCACTTGGCTCCTGTGTCCATTTGACATGTCCTTGCAGAGCAAGATTATTTCAGGCTCATCTGGTGCCTCCCGCCCCCTGGCCATGGACTCAGCCATTTCTCCAAGGAACCGTGGGTCCTTTTAGTAGAGAATAGAATTTAAAAATCAAGATCTGGGTGCTAGGTGTGTTCATTACTACTAGGATGTCACTGGTCTACTAACTCAGATGAGGACAGAGCCGGAAAGTGTGAGCGTATGAGTGTACATATGTGCATGTGCACAAATCTGTGCCTATTTTGTCATCTGTCTATAATAAAACATGCGTTTATAGCAATAACTCCAATGTAATCCAGTGTCACAGATTTCATTTGAACTTTCCCTCTTTCCGTATTTGTCATTCCTTTCCCAGTGAGAAAGTTGGCTTCCATTATTCATAATAGAGACTTCCTTATTTGCTTAATCCTAGAATATACATAAAAGAATTTCAGAATTGCTAACCAATACCACTGTAAAAAACAAAAATAGAATTCAATATCTGGTTACAATTCTTTTTGTCTGTGGCCTGAGGGTATAAAGTCCAAGTACTATATTTCAGCTGTTTAAAAGTTATTTAGTTTGGTTCTTCCACCCCCACTTCTGTATGGTTATGATATTCCTTTGAAATTTGGTTACGTTCATTTGTTTTTATTTTTATTCCATTTTTGTTCTGCCACCCATTTCCATCCTTGTTGATATTTTATGTTCATCGTGATGTGGTTCTGAACCATAGAAAAGTCTACTTCGAGGAGCATCCCTCTTCCCCACCCTCCTACCACTCCCCTCTGAGCCACACTCTCATCATTTCTGTTGATTCTTCCTGTATTTCTTTTGCACAAATGGGCAGATGGTGGGCATTTTCTCATTTCCTCTTCTTTCCTACACAAAAGGTAGCAAGCATACTGTAGACACTCTTGTGCACTTTGCTTTTTTCACTTAACAACAAATCTTGGAAATCATAGCATTTCATAGAGGTCTTTCTGACTCTTCTTTACAGCTGCAGTGTATGCCATTGTGTGGCCATGACATAGTTTATACAACCTCCCTCTTGTGTTTGTGCATTTAGATGTCCAACAGTTTTCAATTATAAACAAGTCTGCAGTGAATCACCTTGTGTGTGTTTGTGTTGCTTGAAGTGTATCTTCAGACTAAATTGGGAGTGGGATTTTAAATGGAGTGGTCAGAAAAGGCCCCCTGAGGTCCATTTGAGCAAAGATTTGAGGGAGTGTGGCATGTTGGTCTCTGGCGGCAGCCCTGAGGCAGGGCTGCTGTGGTCGGGGGAGGAGCAGCAGTGAGCACAGCAGGGACCATGACTTGTCAGAGCCCACACACTGACAGGCCTTCAGCAAGCCTCCCTGGGTACCCACACTGTCAGAACAGCTCTACTTGTCACCTTTGTGTCACCTCTCCCCTTGTTAGCATCATGGTTCTATAGGAGGAGACCAAGGCATAGAGAGGTTAGTCACTTGTTGAAGGTCACACCAGTAAATGGCTGGGCCAGGATTCATGCTCAGGCAGGCAGCTTGGTTCTAGAACCGCGGCATGCTCTTCTGCTTTTTATTCACTGGAACTCGAGATGATTTTAGGATGCACAAAAGTCTTATTTTATATAATCATTAGTAAACTTAGACAAACAAATAGTGTTGGAGGGTTGAGGTAGATGGATCAGTTGATCTTTAATAACGGATGGTCCATTAATATACTGTGGAATGTCTGCCTGAGTTGTAGCCACTCCCTCATGGCCAAGGTAGAGATGCTTCCCAGTTGCCTGAGGAGGCAGTAGGGACAGCAGGCCTGGCTGGGCCTGATCATCAGGGGGCTTGTCTGTGAAATTTCTTGGATTGTTAATGTCTTCCATCCAGTGTTGCTTTCGCATCATTTAGAATAAATGTGCAGTAGTCTTCCATTCTTTACCCTACCATACCCCTGAGTTTGAGATGATTCTTTATACTAGCCTCTGAGCTTACCAGTCGTAGATTTTTGTGGGTGAGGATTGGGGTTCAGGGTATACAGATGAACGAAGGCTTCTCATACCACATCGCTGCCTGGTAGCCTGGCAGTGAAAGGCTACATGCTGATGGCACCAGGAACCTAACTGAAGCACTCCTGGCCCTGCCGGGAAGAGAGAGAGAGAAAGAGAGAGAGAGAGAGAGAGAGAGAGAGAGAGAGAGAGTGAGAGTGTGTGTGTGTGTGTGTGTGTGTGTGTGTGTGTGTAGGGGGCAGTTCCTAGTAGCAGTGCTGACTAGTGTGTGGTCTGAATGGACGAATTACTGGCACCACTAGTTGAGAATTTGCTTTCCCTCACTTGCAGCTGGTGTGAAAATAATTCTCTGGTTATGATTGCATTTAAAAATCTTTAAGTGATTATTAATATGTGAGAGTGTTCAACATTAAGTGTTTGGTTTGGTTTAGTTTTGTTGTATGCATGTGTGTATTTACAGTTTGACAGTTACAGTGAAATATAATGCACATACCAGTGGTTTGGTTTTGTTTTAAAGCTAATTCTGCCAAATGAAGGGGCTTCAAGAATTTTCAATTGTATGGTGTTAAGAATGACCCCTGACTCTTACTGTTTCACAGGTTTGGTGCCCAATGTCCCCTGAGTTTTACCGGGAGTACGTGGCAATCAAAACCAAGAAACGAATCTTGCTGTACACCATGAACCCCAACAAATTCAGGGCTTGCCAGTTTCTAATCAAGTTTCACGAGAGGAGGAATGACAAGATTATTGTCTTTGCTGACAATGTGTTTGCCTTGAAGGAATATGCCATTCGGCTGAACAAGTAAGAATTAAAAACTTGGAGTTGCCTCCTGGCCAGTATTTATCTTCCCCATTGAGGGTGCAGAAAGTGCCTGTTTTTTTTCTTAAAGCTCTCAGGAACTTAAAGGTCTGATTCTATGTCCCTGGGCCTAGGAACCCAGCGAGACTGAGAAGCAAGTGGTCGGAGTCAGAAGTCAGAGCATATAGAAAAGCAGGCCTGGTCATCCTTATCTCAGAATGCAGGGGCCAGAGAGTTGGACTGAGCTGGGTGGGGCCCTGTCAAAGATCTGGGCTCCAAAGGTGGGTGGGAGTTGGCATCTGGAGTTTCAGGCTGAGTGAGCACTGTGGAAGGAGACCAGGCCAGACCGTATTGTCCAGAGGCTAATAAGGCAAGGTAGGCTGGGCCAGCATCCCAGGAAAGAGCTTTTCAGGAAGTGCTCACCCTGTGTCCTCATGAACCCACAGCCCCACCCAGATATCTGTGTTTAAACCTAGCTTTTGTAAATTCTCTGCCAAGTAAGGAGGAAGAGGCTTGTGCTTCTTTCTGTAGTGAAGTGGGACTTCCAAGTGCTGTAAGTGTCACAGAAGGCAAGGTCCTCTGTGTAGCCAGGTCTTAATTCTTTTTGTGGGAGTGGAAAGGGAAGAATGATTATAGACCAGCTTCTCTTTGGCAATCTCTGTGCTAGGCGTACTATACGTATGTTTTATTTATTCTCACCTTAGCCATGTGAGATTATTCCCATTATATAGATGGGAAAACAGGCATATAAAGATTAAATTTCTCAAATTTCTAAAATAATACTTCTTTTTCAATTTAGAAAGTTTTTCTTTAGCAAAGTTAACATTTAGATTATTATGAAAAACAGCAATTACCTGCTCCTGTCTTCCTATACACAGTTCCTATTCCCATTCCCTGAAGGCAGCCACTTTCAATGCTTTTTTACTGTTTACCTTCATATTTCTAAATAACAGTTTATGTAGGAAGTTCCTGATTATCATTAATTGCCTGTTCCTACTACAGGAGTTGAGGGCTTAGCTTTCTTACATACTCCACTCTCTACCCCATCCCTCTGTTTCTTCTCCCACCATAGTTGCAATACAGTAATAGCACAAGTTGGGGATTAAATTAATATCCAGTGCTACATTGTTTTGACTGTAAAAGTATTGTTCAGCAGAGCCATATAGTGTACTATGATTTCATTTTCTTTTCTGTAAATATTTCTTTTCCCTGGAGTTAATAATTGACTTATTGCTTTTGCTTGATTTTCTATACATTTAATAATTTCTCCTCTCCAGATTCCTCACGTAACCATAAACTCAGTAGAGTCAGGTAATCTCAGTTCATTTTTCTCTCTTTCCCCAGTGAAATCCCCACTAGCACTTCATCTTCCCACTGTGCTCTGGCCTGCTTGCTGTCTAGGCCTCGCCCTGTGGATTCCCTGGACATCTTTCTTTTGTTGGATCGTCTATTTCCCAGTCTCAAGTCTACTTTCTTGCTCGCTCATATTGATGGAGCACATGTTCCATTAGATTCCTGAGAGAAGGAATGTGAGAGGGAAAGTTTTTAAGACTTTGAATGTTTGTAAATCTTCAGGTGACTTTACATTTGATCAGTAGATTAGTTGGGCCTTAGGATTAACATTGGAGCTTCCAGTGAGGCTGCTCACAAGTTGATGCCCTTTGATTCCTCTCTGTATGCTGTATGTGTGGTTGTGTGTTTTCCTTCTCTCAGGAAGCTGTCAGGGTCAAGATGTTAGATCTTCTGAACAACTTCTCCAATTTTCTTATCTTTTTTCTTATTAAATTTTTTTTTGAGACAGGGTCTCACTCTGTGGCCTGGGCTGGTACAGTGGCATGGTAGCATCATCACAGCTCACTACAACCTCAGACTCCTGGGCTCCAGCCTCCCAAAGTGCTAGGATTGCTACCATGTCCACCTTTCTTCTAGTTTTTAATCTCCTTATCTTCTTGCCCTTCTCTTGAAACTTGTTCATTTCTGAGAGTTTTCTTGGTAACTCTTCCTGTTTTCTGAATACGATGCCTTCTCCGAGGCTATGAAAGCTTTTAAAGCTTCCTTCTGTTCCCTATGCTATCTTTTGTTTGGGTTTTTTCCTTTTGATTGTTTTTACCTGTCTTAACAGTCCTTCTTCGGAGATTTGGTAATCCTTGGCTGTATTTTCTTATATTAAGAGTCAGTCACCAAAAAGCCGACAGACCTTTCTTTATAGCTTAGTGAGTTTGCTGACTGGTGGACCTCACCATCAAGTGACTGGGCAGAGACCTGGCTATTTATGTCAAGAGATTGCCAAATGCCAGTATCTTTAGGTCTTTTCTCTTGGGCTGAACAGTTTCTCCAGAGAGGAATTTTCCAGTCTCCTGGGCGCTGCGTGTGGTGGGGCCGGGAAGCAGGGTGTGGAGTCTTAGTGTTCGTGCTTCGCTTCCAGTCTCGCCTTTGTCCTCAGCTGTGCCTGGCATCCCAAGTGCAACCCTTCCTATCCCGAACTGGGAAAGTAAGTCACCAGTGCTCTGCCTGGGTGAAGGAGGCCTGCCTGCTACCAGGCAGGGGTCTCACTGCTCCTCCCACTCTCTCTGCTAGTCCTCCTGTCAGCCCTCCTGCCCACCACCCCTCCTTCCAAGGCAACTGGTGACTAGTTCCTGAACCCTTTGGTGTTCTGCATAGGAAATCGGCTTGTTTTGTATTGGCTGTCCCTCCTGTCGGCCTAGGCTTCTGCCTTCTCTAGTCTATTGGCTCAGGTACTGTGCCTGCATCCCTCTGCTTTTCAGCTTCCAAAATGTTACTTACTTCTCTCATGTGCTGTTATTCCTTCTACTGTTCTCCTTGTGGGCATGTGTCCTTTACTGTCACATTAGTGTCAATTAGAGTAGGGCAGTGAGATAGTGCCTGTGTTTACCATGTCATATTTAACAGCCATCTTCCTACCCACCCCGGCCCCATTGCATGCTCCATCCAGACTCTTCCTGGAGCCTCCCTCAAGGGCCTCCCCCACCTACACTTGCAGCACACCTGGGGCTTGTTGCTTGGCTGCGGCTTCCGAGCATCTGCTTGGGCAGGGATGTTAATTTGCCTGGCACTGTCTACTGAGCCAGTCTGGCACCATGAAGGGCAGCAGACTGTGGCTGTCTCAGTGGACTAGAATGATAATTACAGCTTGTACTTGATACCTTTTTTTTTTTTGGTACCTTTGGCCTTCAAATGTACGAAGTGCTTTAGTCCGTATCGTTTTCTTGCTTTCGAAATGATCCTGTGGATCCCGGGCATTGCTGCATCCTTAGCCGTGATGCTCTGGTGTGTGTGGGGCCTCGGAGCTTCTGGCTTCTCCCAGCCTTAATGGAAAAGGAGTGGGTGTCACTGAAGCACTTGGCAGGAGAAGCTGTTAGGCTACGTGGCAGTGTCGGGTGGTGGGCAGAGCATCATCTTTGGAGTCAGATAGACTGGATTTGGGTCCCAGCTCCTGCCTGCTGCAGGAAGGAGGAAGGAGGCCTGCCTGCCTAAGAGGAGTAGCTGGGACCTCGGGAATGTCATTTACCTCTCTGAACGTGGAGATACCACCACCTACCTCGGAGGATTCTTATGTGTCTGCATCTTGTAGGTATTCAGTAAACGTTAGGTTCTCTTCTGGGAGGACGGTTACTCTTTGTGTCATCTCCTTTATGAGGGAAACCAAGGGCTCACCATTGTGTGAATAGTTTTTCCTGATGATAGCAGAGGAGAAAAAGAATCACCTAAAAATGTGGATGTTGAGAAATAGGCTGTTCTGATGAGTCGGGGGCTTCCTAAACTTTTGTCACAGCACAGCACATGTAGAAAATGATGAAATTGTCTGACGGCCTGGACACTTGATACCAGCTGAGGCAGCCTGTGGCTGGCCTGACCAGAGGCTGTCAGCCTGGGTGGGGTACAGTTGTCCCTGGCCCCACCTGGCTTCCCCACAGCAGGGGTTTGCTCTGTGAGGCACCCACGCTTGTTCCTAGCACGGCACGGGGTAGTGCTGTGGGAAGTGGCAAAAGTAGTGCATCCTGAGCCATCGACGGATACCGCCCTGGACACCAAGGGGCCGGGTTCCACCCCTCGGGGCTCCTGACCCTCGGTTCCCAGGTGCGAATCGGGGAACATGAAACCTGCCTTTTACAGTGCTGAGGAATATTGGCAGGGATGGATTTTTTTTGTTTGTTTTAACTTAGTGTCGGCATTAGTAGGCCCCATGTACCTGGTGGCTTGTCCTCCTTATGATGCTTGGGGAGCTGCAGAAACCATCCACCAGAGCATTCAAGACAGAAGACAGGAGTATGGCATTCGCAGGGACCATGGGGCAGTAACCAGTGAGGTCCTTGGATAGGGTTGTGCCTTTGGCAGGGAGCTGGAAATAAAAGAAGTTTTTTGAACTTAGTGTTATGGGAGGTCAACAAAAGAAAGGCTGAAGGGCTCTTTTCTTCTTTTTGCTCATCTCTGGGAGCATGCCTGTTTCATTGGGAGACAGTTGCTTCCAGCCTTTTGTTTGGACATAGCAGTGGGGTTTTTTTTGCCACCCTCACTGGGCTTCATGAAATCTGGGGACCTCCTTGTATGAACTCCATGCTTTGAGTAAGAGATGTTGAAGCAGGAAAAAGCATAGTCCCAACAGAAAAAAAAAGTGAAGGAGGGAATCCCGAAGACAAGGGCAGGCCTGAACCTAGAATTCATGGGGAAGGGCTGGGAGGGTTGGGGGAGGAGACTGGCAGGTGGTGAGTCTGCAGCCAGTTATTTCTGTGGATCTTCTGATATTCCTGCATGCACAGGGCTTTCTATGAGAGAGAACCTTGCACGAATTCCTTTTTCCCTCTGATGTGCTTCCAGGATAAGTGAGATGTGATTCCGTGGTCTTTCTAACACAGCTTCATTCTTCTCTAGACCCTATATATATGGGCCTACGTCCCAGGGAGAAAGGATGCAAATTCTTCAGAATTTCAAGCACAATCCCAAAATCAACACCATCTTCATATCCAAGGTTTGTGTGTGGCATGCAGGGTGGGGGTGGGGCCCCTAGTATCTCCGAGGGCCTGGGGTACACTGTGATTCCTATACACTGATTCATGTTTGTTGAAGGAAATTCCTGAGTATGTTTTCATTCCCACATGTCCAGGGGCAGAGATTCTGTCTCTGGGGTAGTGGAAGATGCAGATTTAGGATTTTCATGCATCATAGATAATCTGTAAAGGCTCTTTTCTTGACTGAGGTTTTTCCCACCTCTTTTTGGAATATAGGAGACTTAAGTTGTATCTCCTCTATAAAAGGAATGAGAGGTCATTCCCTACTCTGGCAAAAGTAGGCATTCGGGTGAGGTTCTCTTTACGGAGCTGGAGAATCCTGTGTACCGCCCATCCTTTGTCCTGCCCCTGCTGTGGATTGATGGTAGGTGGCCAGCGTCAACATGGACTCAAACAGGCCCAGCTCGGCCATGGCTTTAATCTGTAGTCAGAAGCTACGGCCCCACAGTTTCCCACAGTCATTCAGATTAAGAATACCCAAAGCACCAAAGAAGTGAGATTTACCTTCAAAGTGACCATGACTAAGCAAGTAAGCACCAGCCGGCGTGTCCGTGGCTAGAGCCTCGATGGTTGGAGCCCCCGAGCTGAGGAGTCCACCTACAGTCAGACTCCTGTGTGGGCAGCAGCCCTCCCGGGGCATGTGGTCCTATGTGTGTTGCTATTCTCAGTGGCCACCAGATAGGACTATGGATGGCTCTGTGAAGACGTGTTTCTGAAGCTAAAAGAATAAATTACTCAGAGTGAGTCTATGTTGAAGGACCCTCTGCTCTCTGGGCTCCTGGCACCCAGCACTGTGAGCATTACCGAAACGTGGTAGTGGTTCTAGCGGGTGGCTTTTGGGAGAACTCACACTAGGTCTTAGTGGCCCCGAGTTGCCTTTCTGAGATCCATTGCTTTACCTCTGCCTGCATCAGATGAACCATGCTCCAGAGAGGACAAGAGAGTGATTGTTATTCTAAATTATCTACAGAGCTTATTTAAATTCTTTGTGTCTCATATATAAAAAGAGACACCAGGCATGGTGGTGCATGCCTATAGTCCCAGCTACTCAGGAGGCTGAAGCGGGAGGATCGCTTGAGCCAGGAGTTTGAGGCCAGCCAGGGCAACATAGCGAGACCTATCTCTTTTAAAAAACAAAAAAGCTTCCCAAACTCACAGCTGCTTCATTTCTGTAGGTAGGTGACACGTCATTTGATCTTCCAGAAGCGAACGTTCTCATCCAGATCTCATCCCATGGTGGCTCCAGGCGGCAGGAGGCCCAGAGGCTAGGGCGGGTGCTTCGAGCCAAAAAAGGTAAAGTCATCTTTTCCTTTTTGGCTGCAAGAGGTCTCTCCTCTTGAACCAGTTTGGGTAGAAAGAGCATAGGGGTTGAGCTGCCAGTGTGCCCTGGGGTTGAGTAGACCCTGAAAGGATGTCAGTCCCAGAGCAAAGGCCAGGATTCCCAGGGCCCTTCATTATTTCTCATGCCTTGGGTATAAACGTGGGTGTTTTCCCTGGCAGGGGCCTGGAGCTCGCATGGATATGCCCTGCACTGAGCCCGGAGCCGCTGCATTGGTAGATACTAAGAGGGAGCCAGGGCTAGGCAGCACTTAATGGTGTGACATAGAAGAGAGAGAGCGGGGCGCCACCGGCAGAAGTGGAGGAGCTGGAAGCTGCCTGGATTTTGAGGCAGGGGAGGGTTTGGTAGGAGCAGCATGGGCAGCCGCAGAGTGGACACATCCCTCTCAACCTGGGAAGAGTGCTGCCCTGGCAGCAGTCACAGCCGGGGCATCGCAGGCTCCGTGGAGGAGGAGGTGAGAGGCAGTGCTGCAAAGGCTTTTGCTGAGGAGGTCTGTCAGCCTGTGCTTGCTAACTGCTGCAGATAGGGCCCAGACCCCCAGCGTGGGGCATGGCAAGGACTAACATTGCTACTAGAGATGGCCACCTCCTTCTTACTGGAACCAGGCCACATCCTGAAGCAAGGACACAGGCCCTGTCCTCAGGGAATTTGCTTATCCTAGGGGGCGTCTAGACTACCAGGCTGTTTGAAAATGGCAAGATTAGTGGGCATGCGTTGAAGTCATACTGTATTGAAATACGTTTCAGAGGCAGTTTGTTGATTGTATTTAGAATGGAGACAGGGCAGATAGTAGAAATAGCATGGACTTGGGCAAATTGTTGGCCCCTCTGAGCCTTGGTTTTCCTATCCAAAGTGGGGTGACAGGCCTGTCTTGCCAGGACTCCTGTGAGGATCGAGTTTATAAACTAGAGAAACTATAGCTTTTATAAACAGGAATATAATCTGCTAGCAATTATAAAAGTGATTTATTATATATTCCTTACTCTAATTTAGAAACTCCTTTGTGATTAGAATTATGCTTTCTTACTCAGAATACTGTTTGACAAAAGATATTTGGCCCCTTGTTTGTATCTCTGGGCTCTTACAAGACTAAGAAACAGTTGATTTAAAGGCAGTATACAGAAGCTTAATCTACTGACATTGTTACTGTGAAGTGAAAATATTCAGATATTCCTGAAGGATCGGGTCTTTCAGGCTACAATATTTTCTGTCCTAGTTTCTGTGATACAGTAAGTCCCCCCTTATTTAAGGTTTTGCTTTCCAAAGTTTCAGTTCCCCGACGGGGTCAACCATGGTCCAAAAATATTAAATAGAAAATTCCAGAAATAATTCATAAGTTTTAAATTGTACACCCTTCTGAGGGGCACCCAGTACATGAATTATTCCTTTGTCCAGCGTCTCCATGTTGTATACATTGCCCACTGGTTAGTCTCTTAGCCCGCATGGTTATCGGATCCGCTGTGGAGGTATCGCAGAGCTCGTGTTCAAGTAACCGTTCGTTTACTTCATTATGGCCCAAAGCGCAAGAGGAGATACTAGCAATATGCCAGAGAGAAGCCATAAAGTGCTTCCTTAAAGTTAAAAAGTAAAAGTTCTCATTAAGAAAAGAAAAAAAACGTATGCTGAGGTTGCTCATATCTGTAGTAAAAACAAATCTTTTTTTTTCCCCACGGCCCCCACCATGCCGGTGGAGACACCCCATCTCCACACCCCACATTGCACCTGTGGGCACGCCCCGTCAATGCCCACAGTGCCTGCAGGGACCCCCCATCTCTGTGCCCCCCACTGTAGCCACAGGGACCCCCAATTCCCCATGGGGACCCCTCCATCTCTGTGTGCTCTGGGAATGAGCCAGAACAAATCATCTGTCTGTGAAATTGTGAGGAAGGAAAAAGAAATTCATGCTAATCTTGTTGATGCACCTCAGATTGTAAAAATTATGGCCATATCATGTGACAACATTTATTACAGCACATTGTTGTAATTGTTGTTTTACTATTAATCTCTTACTGTGCCTAATTAATAAAATAAACTATCATAAGTGTGCACCCATAGGAAAAATCATAGTGTATATAGAGTTCAGTACTATCCAAGGTTTTCAGGTATCCACTGGGGAGTCTTAAAATGTGTCCCCCTGAGGATAAGGGGACTACTATAATTCTCCATGTTCCAGAATTTTCTCTCTGAGCTTTTTTTTTTTTAAGCAATTTTATTGGGATATAACTCATATACCATACAATTGATCCATTTAAAGTATACACTTGGGTGGTTTTAGTATATTCACAAAGTTGTGCAGCCATCACCACAATCTGTTGAGAATATTCTCATCACCCTCAAAAAGAAACTCTTACCCGTGAGCAGTTGCTTCTCATTTCTCCTTGCTCCCAGCCTGCAGCCCTGGGCAGCCACTGATCCACTTTCATCTCCGTGGCCTCTTCTAGACATTTCATATAAATGGAATCATACAATTTGGGGCCTTCTGTGACTGGCTTCTTTTCACTTAGCATAATGTTTTCAAAAGGATTATCCACATTTTAGGATGTATGGTACTTCATGATTTTTTTTATTGCCAGATAATATTCTGCCTGGACATAGCACATTTTATTCATTCATTTGCTGATAGACATTTGGGTTGTTTTCACTTTTTGGCTCTAAGAATAATGCTGCTATGAAATTCATGTACAGATTTTTGTGTGGATGTTTTTACTTCTCTTGGTCATATGGTATTATAGTAACTCTGTGTTTAACATTTTGATAAATTGCCAGATGGTTTTCCAAAGCAGCTGTGCCATTGTGCATTCTCACTGCCGTGTGTGAGGGTTCCAGTTTCTCCATGTCCTTGACAAGTGTAATGATCTGTCATTTTGATTCTAGCCATCTTAGTTGGGGTGAGGCTGATATCTCATTGTGCTTTTGATTTTGCATTTCCCTGATGATTAATGTGCATCTTTTCATGTGCTCATTGGCCATTTGTATATTGTCGTTGGTGAAGTGTCTTTTCAGATTTTTTGTCCATTTTATAATTATGTTATTTGTCTTATTGTTGAATTGTAGTAGTTCTTTATATAATCTAGATACAAGTCCCTTATCAGATAAATGCTTTGCAAATATTTTCTAATGCTGTGGACTGCCTTTTCAGTTTATTGATGGTGTCCTTGGAAGCAGAAAAGGCTTTTATTTTGATGCAGTTCTGTGCAAAGTCCAGGTGATCATCCCCTGACTGCAGAGCTTTCCCACTGCAGTGCTTGCTTTTGAGCCTGGGACCTTTAGCTCCTGGCATCCTAATGTCTGATGTTGTCTTCTTTCCTGCCTTCTCTTACCTTCTCCCCACAGGGATGGTTGCAGAGGAGTACAATGCCTTCTTCTACTCGCTGGTGTCCCAGGACACACAGGAAATGGCTTACTCAACCAAGCGGCAGAGATTCTTGGTAGATCAAGGTTACAGCTTTAAGGTACATATCGATTTGGCCTCTGGTCAGATTAGGACCAAGGTGTTTTTGGTGTACCAGCCTCCAGGAGAAGTGGGGGCCACTGTCAGCACCAGCCTGGGACAAACCTCAGGCTGGCACAGAGCATTAGGGGATTAGAGGCATTGCCTCAAACTCCCTTTGTCTCTGCACAGATTGCTGGGGGCAGCATCAGCTGTTGGTGGGAAATGTGCTAGCCTGGTAGGACTGAGATGCCAAGGCACTGTGGCCGGCACTGGGTCAGCACTGTGTGAACTGAGCCCCTTGGGGTTACTTCCTCAGGGGTAAGGCTGGGACAGCTCTTCCTTTCGTCAGCAGTATGCTCCAGGCCTTAGTGTGCCTTCCAGACAGACGCCAGAGCCATCCGTGTGCTCTGTGATCAGATGCTTAAATAACTTGGGAAATTCTAAAGCTTAGGCTAACTTTCATTGGCTGAGGCATTTGCTTTCTTTCCTGTTGATGCAAATACTAAGCTTATGTCAGGATTTAGTGTCCCAAAGGGCTTTATTTGTTGGGGGGGGGGGTGGAGGGTTCTAGAAGCAAGGAAGAAAATTCCCCTTATCATCCACTAAAAGGCCATCACCAAAACACACAGGTTTCCAGGTCCCTGGCTGTGAAAGACCATAGGCTGCCTCGTCAGATACGTTTTTAATTGTGTCTTTTTATGAATTGGTGAGCGTTCCCATTTTTAACCTGAGGAGGACAGGATTGTCTGGCCTCTTCTCTTTTAGCCAGAGGCAGTGACACTTTTCAGACCTCTCTTGCTCGGCTAGAGGACAGGACGTTTGGGTTTTGGGTTTTGAGTCCACTTTTTCAGAGGATTTGTGTTGTGACCTTCCTGTCTGTAAAGCCTGTGCTGACAGCGGCACTCACACCTCCTGCTTCCCGGGGTGCCATGAGGGTATGAGAGTCACCAAGTCAGAAAGAGCCGCTCTGCGTTCTTTGAAAGCTCCTGGTTGTCTGTGCCGGTTGGAGCTGCATCGTCAGCGCTGCCCGCCGAGAGCAGCAGTTAAGAGTTCCCAGAGTCATGACCCTGGAGTGGTCAGGCCAGGACACGTGTACCCTGTCTTTCCAGATCCCTGGCCACCTGAAGGACTCAGTCAGATCCTTACTTAGAGGAGCTTTCCTTGAATTCACAATGTGAGAATCGGAGGGGCTCTCCCCTCACATAGTCAACCCAGGCTTTCTGCAGCGAACAGGAAGGCCTTGCAGTAAGTTATCCCCATAGTCATGAACACCCAGGCTCCACCATGCTGTTCTCTTTTAAAATTTCAGGAAATTCTCGACGTCCTGTCTTTTTAAGTGCTCACACTTACTGGAAGCCCTGGGTGCTGAGTGCAGCCGGGTTGCAGGGCCCTTCCAGAGGGCTGCAGCCTTGGCCTTTCAGTCTGTTGTCCCTTCCTCTCCCTGGTGCAAGATGGCAAAGCTACCTAAAGGAGTCTTTAAAAATCACTAAGATTCCTGCTGATCTTCCATACGGGATCATTTAGATGCCGTGTGCTGGAAGCAGATTTCTCTGGAATTCCTTAACCTCCCCTGTCTCTTGATCATTAGTCAAGCTCCCTGTTAAAGGCAGGTCCTGGCGCTGGTCTCCAGGATGCCAGAGAGGAGCTGTCCTTGTTAGCCCCCTGGCTGGCTGGGCCAGCGCAGTGGACCCAGAAGGCAGAGGAGGGCCAAGGCAGAGGGAACAGGAGGGAACACCCTTGCTGGTTTGGGCTTCGCAGGTGATCACAAAGCTTGCTGGCATGGAGGAGGAAGAGTTGGCGTTTTCGACGAAAGAAGAGCAGCAGCAGCTCTTACAGAAAGTCCTGGCAGCCACCGACCTGGACGCTGAGGAAGAGGTGGTCGCCGGGGAGTTCGGCTCCAGATCCGGTCAGGTGAGTGGGTGGGTGAGGAGGCTCCAGGCGGCAGTGCTCCCGAGGAGAGCGCTTGTAGACACACGTTTATGCACATAGTCCTGCGTGTGTATGGGCCTGTGGGATTTTTTTGAAAAACTTGGAAAACACACATAAACGTGGAGGTGGGATGAGTAGAAACAGCTCCGTTACCCTTTTGGTGTGTGTCCCGTCCTGCGTGTGTACTGTTGCCCCTAGCTGCGCTCACGGTGGCTCTCAGTGGCTTCCTGCTCCGCTCACCGAGCAGTCTGGCACGAGTATGTGTTAGTGCCCTCATGTTGGAGCCCAGGGTGGAGCACGACAGGCACAGGGCTGCCACTTTGGGCCTTGGGCAAGTCATTTCCCCTCCTCAGTGACAAAGCTGAGCCTTCCAGCCGTAAGATGGCTCTGAGAAGCAACTCTATGGTAGCTTCAGTACTTACTTGGAGAAGATTTAAGAGTTCTCTGAAAATACTCAGCCTTTCATTTATTTTGCACATATTTATTGAGTGCCTACTATGTGCCAGGCAGATGTTAATATGCCACAATTAATGAGAGCCCGGTAGGAGAGTTCCTACCAGGCCCTTCAGGAGAAAAGTGCACTCCAGTCAGGTGCTTCTGACGCTCAGGCGGTGTTAGAGCAGCAGCTGGGCCAAGGCCAGAAGGAGCCGCCCTCCCTGCAGCCCAAGGCCTTCGTCCCCCAGGTGGGGCGCTCTCCCGGGCAGCCCAGGGAAGCTTCCTGTTCTCGCTGGTCCTGTGGTGATGACGGGTCCTCACAGCAGAGGGTCCCCTGAGGCCAGGCTGGTGAAGGCACGGCTTCAGTGCTTGGCTGCGTATTTGGCGTGTAATCTGGTACCAGGGGTGCGCCAGGCTCTGGGTCAAACCCTTAACTCACACGCTTTCTGTTCGTGCCCCATCTCAGGGCAGAGGCGGTGGGTCTTTTGCAGATGAAGTCATTGAGGCACAGACATTCAGTACCTGCCCACGGTCACCCAGTGAGAGGCGGAGCCAAGACTTCGGCCCTGGGCTTTCTGGCTTTCGACTCGATTCAAAGCCTTGTGGTGGTACCTCAGGAGATTTGAAGGGACTTCTCTGTTAAAAATATTCTGTTCAGAAACTGTCATTTAAGCAAGGCAGTGTAGCCTTATGTTTTAGAACAGAGAGTCTGAAGTCAGGTTGCCTGGGTTCAAATCCCATCTCCTTCAGAGTCGTGTGATCTAGGGCAAGTTACTTAATCTCTCTGTGCCTCAGTTTCCTCTTCTGTAAATTGAGTAGAGCAGTTGTGAGGATTAGATGAGATAATACATGTAAATAAATGTAAAATGCTTGGAACAGTGCCTGAGACACAGTAAATGATCAGTAAGTGTTATTTAAACACAATAATGTGTATTAAATTTGTATAAATTTCATAAAATTTATTGTGATTATAAATGTCATAAAAAGAGTCTCTTTTCCCCTTGGAGACTAACAGTGGACTGGTTCTCCCCCTCCCCTGCAGGCGTCTCGGCGCTTTGGCACCATGAGCTCCATGTCCGGGGCTGACGACACCGTGTACATGGAGTACCACTCGTCTCGGAGCAAGGCTTCTGCTAAACACGTGCACCCGCTTTTCAAGCGCTTTAGGAAATGATGCCCACATGGTTGCTTAGTGCAAGACCGGCGTGCCGGGCACCGCTTCGGGAAGGGGTTTGCAGTGTAACGTCGTCTTTCCACTGACATGGGCCGGGCTGGTCGGAGCTCAGTACCTGCCGACTCTGGCAGAAAATGCAGCAAGGGCTTGCCTCCACCTCATGGGCCATGCAGGGCTTACAAAAAAGGCAGACAAGGTTTTCTTTGGTCTTTTCAAACTCATGGGGAAGTGGGTTATTCCTGTATAGAAAAATTTGTAATATTTAAGGCATATTTATCTTAATGTTCTCCTGAATAAACCAAAATGAGCATTTAACCACTTTTCGTTCTGGACGTGCTTTGTGCCTTGTCGCGGGCAGGGGTGTCTGGCTGACCAGCTCCACCAGGGCCCTGCTTGTGGCAGGCGGAGGCGGGAGGTGGATCCCACCCCCAAGGAGCTGCTGAGAGGACACACCCCAGGATAGAAGCTGCATAGGTGGGGAAGTGCCGGGGACGCGTGGAGAGGGCGGTCTGGCTAGAGGGAGGAGCCGGAGCAGTTGGCAGTGGTCCCTGTTCGCTTAGCCCCGGCAGATTCGGACTGAGGCCACGGCTGCCTGATTTTCCAGTGGCCGTGGCAGACACAGCACGTGCGCCCTCCAAGTAAGCTCCTGATGGTTCATCTCGGACGAACAATCTCTTATTTCTCCCCGAAAGTATGATTTAGATCTTACTGGGAAGCTGGGTTCCTCTTCTAAGAGCAGTTTTCTGCCCTTGCGTCTTTAATGGCTAGTTCCTATATTCTTAAAAATGGCCTTGGGCTTTTGCTGTCATGTTCCTGATATGAAAGGACAGGTGCTGAGGGAAAGACGGGCAGGGCAAGGTTGCTCCATGAAAGGCAGGCACGTGCGAGGCATCAGCTGGCCAGAAAAACTTGCTCTTCTGAGGCAGCAGCTCATTCTAACAGGAAACAGCCCACACACCTGGCGGGGGGCTGACACCCTGCGCTACGCCAGGCCTCCAGGTAGAGGCGAGTCCCTGCCCAGCCCGCAGCTCAGCAGCGGCCTCCCTTTTTCTGCGTCGTCAGCTGCAGCACACCTGGACCGGAGAAGACTTCGCTTTCCCCGGGAGCAAGATCCACCTCCCCGCAGTCCACTAGTCTGAGCGGACCTTTTGGGAGCAAACACAGTCTCCTAGTCTGGTCGGCAGCTGGTGCCACCAGGGAGCTAGCCACTCTCCAGGTTTGTCAGTGCAAACCCCGGAAGTGGCAGTGGGTCCCCATTAGGAGGAGAGGGCCCTGCGCAGCCAGACCTGAGGCCTACGTGCAGGGGTATGCGCGCAAAGGCCTGCAAACGTGCCTGTCACTTGACCCTGACAGGCTGGCGCCCAGATGTTCAAGCCTGATTATGAGACATTATTTGCAGAGATCTCTGTCACACACACTTTTATGTTTGAGATCTCAACGATACCAAGCACTTCCTGAGTTTTCACACCTCTGGCCTTGCTTTCTTGCTAATTTACTATGTTGAATTTTACCTGAGCTCTGCGATCCTAGAAAATAGAGACGTTTAAAGGAATCCCCCATTGTTTGTGTTTTGGAAAATAGCTTACTGTAAAGAACCACCCTTCCCCTTCCCAGCACCGCGAACGCTCCCCTCGAGCACCCAAGATGAGGCCAGACAGACCTCCCAGATACCCCCTCGTCACTTCATAAACGATTAGCTAAACTGCTTGTCCCACTGATCCGCTGGAACACATGCTTGTGAACTAAACTTTGGTTAAGATTCTCTTCTCACCCAGGCCCCTGGACTTTGGCCCACCTGCTGCCTCCAGCCCCACCTGAGAATAGACTGGACTCCTCCCACTTCCTGTCACCCTCTTTGCACTCCACTCCTCCCTGTAAGAGAAAACCCTTTTGCCTGGCCCTCCAGACACTCACACAGCTTGTTTCAGTAGTTCCCCCTGTTACGGCAGGGCGCTCTGCCCCAGCCCTTTGCAATCATCCTTTCAAATAAAGTCCCTCTTTACTATGTCCGGATTTATTTTTTAGTTGATACCATGTAAAAAGTTTCTTTTTATTCTCTAAATTTTGAAATATTTGTTGCGAATATATAAAAATGTAACTATTTTTACATATCAATATTCTGCGATCATGCTAAGCTCACTCATTCTAGGAGATTTTTCTATAGATTTCTAGCATAAGGAGATCCAAACCAATAAAGACATAGAAGACTTGAGCAGTGATGTCAACTGACTTAACCTAACTGACATTTGTAGAACACTCTACCCGATAACAGGAGAATGAGCATTCTTTTCCAGTACACACAGATCGCTTGCTGAGATAAAATAGATTCCAGGCCCTATAAGTCCAATAAGTTTAAAAGGATTCAGGCCATATAAGCTATATAATGGAATTAAGTTAAAAATCAATAAAAGAAGAATCTCTGGAAACCCTTATATATTTGGAAAATATGATGGTTAATTTTAGGTGTCAACTTGACTGGGCCATGGGATGCCCAGATAGCTGGTAAAGCATTATTT
Source organism: Propithecus coquereli (assembly GCF_000956105.1). Taxonomy (NCBI): domain Eukaryota; kingdom Metazoa; phylum Chordata; class Mammalia; order Primates; family Indriidae; genus Propithecus; species Propithecus coquereli. The sequence goes on from NW_012148697.1 coordinate 3,009,951, forward strand.
CTGGGTGTCTGTGAGGGTGTTCCCAGGAGAGACTAGCATTTGAACCTGTAGACTGAAAAAAGGTCACCCTCACCACCGTGGGGAGGCATCATCCAATCTGTGAAGGGCCCAGATAGAATAAAAAAGCGAGGAAAGTGCAGATTTGCTCTGTCTGCTTGAGCTGGGACATCCACCTTCTCCTGCCCTTGCACATCAGCACTCGTGATTCTGGGGCCTTTGGGCTCAGATTGGGACTGACACCCCTGGCCCCCTCAGTTCTCAGGCCTTCAGGTTGTACCGAAATTACACTACTAGCTTTCCGGGCCTGCAGCTCACTGCCACCAGATGGCAGACTTCTCAGCCTCCATAATCACGTGAGCCAACCCCTCATAATCTCTCCCTCTGTGTGTGTGTACCTTAACTGGTTCTGTATTGGTTTTCCTCGAGAATCCTAATACAGAAACTGTGTGATAGTCTCAAAAAAAAAAATTCAAAGGGAAGTTAAAAAATAGTTTGCAAATGAAAACTGTATTTATATTTTTTATTGTCTGTACATTATGTATTTTGACATCTTAAAACCCTTTCTGGCTGGTGACAGACTGCCACTCCTGGGGCTAGCCAGTGCTTAGAGGTAGCAAGGGCCCGCCCGGAGCAGCCTTTGATGTCCTCACCAAGCAACCTTTGATGTCCTCACCAAGCAACCGAGAGCCAGACCTCCTCTCTCTGCCCTTGCTCCCCGGAAGCAACAGTCCTCTGTCTTAATCATCCCAGTGCCACCTGTCTGACAATTAGGGACCACCCCGGTCGGTAGCTTACAGCCCAACAAAGTTATTTCAACTGGCCAATCCTGTTGCCTGTCTTGCCCTGTTTTTCCAGAGGAAACCCCAATAGAAGTTCTAGCCTGGGTTTTCCCCTCCCTCCTGCTTCACGCACTGACCACCTTGAGGCTTCCCACGCGTCTGGAACTGTGCCTCCGGCTTCTGGGACCTGCGAGTGTAATAAACGTGCTTCCCTGAGCCTCTCCTTTGTCTCCTCTTGTGGCCACACCTGACTGACCATCACACAAAAAGAACATGGGACAAAAACCTACATACCAAAATTTGCAGGATGCAACCAATACAGTAGTTAATGAGAAATGATAGCATTAAAGTATAGTAGGAAAGAAAGATTTCAGATCAATGACTTCAGCTTCCAATTCAATTAACTAGAGAAAGAAGCGCAACCGAAACACAAAGCAAGCAAAGGACCAGGGAATGAAATCAAAGCAGCAAACCAGTGAGGCAGGAAACAACAAATACGGAAATGCGAAACTGAAACTCTACTCATCTGAACAGATGAATAAAATCCAGACGACACGAATCACCAATATCAGGAATGACAAGTGACATTACTACAAATTCTAATGTGAACATTACTAATAACTCTACCTATACACTCTTCCCCCCAAAAATCCTTCTATGCAGAGAATATTACGTTGATAACAAAATCAGACAAAGACACTCGAAGAAAACTACAGACCAATATCCCTCTATATCATAAAGATAGATGCCAAAATTCTTAAAATTTTAGCAAATCGAATTAAAAAATCCATAAAAAGGATAATATATCACAACTAAGTGGATTTTATCCCAAGACTGCAAGTTGGGTTTAACATTTGAAAACCGATCAGTTCAGTCATTCAGCAGAGTGAAAAGCTGTACGGTCATCTACTGGCTGGTGGAGAAAGCACTTGACAAAATTCAACGTCATTTCATGATAAAAATTCTCAAGAAACCAGAAATGGATGAAACTTTCTCAAGCCAATACAGGACATCAACAAAAACCCTGCTGCTAAGATACTTAATGTTGGAAGACTCAGGAACGAGACAGGGATGTCCACTTCACTACTTCCATCGACGTTGTACTGGAGGCTCTGGCCAGTGCAACAGGGTAAGAAAGAAAAGTCCTATAGACTGGAAATGAAGGAATAAAACTGTCTTTATTTATAGATGATGTGATTATCCCCGTAAAAAAATCTCACGTAATCTTCAGAAAAAGCTCCTAGAACTAATGAGTGAGTTTGACATGGCTGCAGAATACGATATCAATATATAAAAATCATTATATTTTTATATATTAGCAGCAAACATTTGGAAATTGAAACAAAAATACTATTTATGATCATCAAAAATATGAAATGCCAAAAAAATATGAAATGCTTAGAGATTGTTTGACAAAAAATGTCAGTTCTGCCCGTATTAGTCTATAAATTTAATCTATTTTAAATCAAATTCTTTTTTGTTTGTTTGTTTTTTGAGACAGTCTCACTCTGTTGCCTGGGCTAGAGTGCTGTGGCATCAGCCTAGCTCACAGCAACCTCAAACTCCTGGGCTCAAGCGATCCTTCTGCCTCAGCCTCCCGAGTAGCTGGGACTACAGACATGCACCACCATGCCCGGCTAATTTTTTCTATATATTTTCAGTTGTCCAGCTAATTTCTTTCTATTTTTAGTAGAGACGGGGGTCTCGCTCTTGCTCAGGCTGGTTTCGAACTCCTGAGCTCAAACAATCCGCCCGCCTCAGCCTCCCAGAGTGCTAGTATTACAGGCGTGAGCCACTGCGCCCGGCCAATTTCTTTCTATTTTTAGTAGAGACGGGGTCTTGCTCTTGCTCAGGCTGGTCTCGAACTCCTGAGCTCAAGTGATCCTCCCACCTCGGCCTTCCAGAGTGCTAGGATTATAGACGCGAGCCACCACGCCTGGCCGCTATTGGAATAATACCTTCTCGTCTAAGGCCATGCCGCCCTGAACGTCCGATCCCATCTGACCTCAGAATAATACTTTCTTAAATAAATGTGGTTACATTATACATCATTTTAATGCACATTTGTCGCTTTTTTTTTTTTTGCTAATGACTTATTACTCGCTGTTTATTTTATATTTATTTTAGACTATGGAAACGACGTTAGACAAAAAGCAAATTCGAACAATTGTCTTATTCAAGTTCAAAATGGGTCGTAAAACAGCGGAAACAACTCGCAACATCAACAACACATTTGGCCCAGGAACTGCTAACAAATGTATGTACAGTGCAGTGGTGGGTCAAGAAGTTTTAGGCCGGGCACGGTGGCTCACGCCTGTAATCCTAGCACTGGGAGGCCGAGGCGGGTGGATCGCTCAAGGTCAGGAGTTCGAGACCAGCCTGAACAAGAGCGAGACCCCTGTCTCTACTAAAAAATAGAAAGAAATGATCTGGACAACTAAAAATACATATATAGAGAAAAAATTAGCCAGGCATGGTGGCACATGCCTGTAGTCCCAGCTACTCGGGAGGCTGAGGCAGGAGGATCGCTTGAGCCCAGGAGTTTGAGGTTGCTGTGAGCTAGGTTGATGCCACGGCACTCTAGCCTGGGCAACAGAGTGAGACTCTGTCTCAAAAAAAAAAAAAAAAGAAGTTTTGCAAAGGAGACGAAAGCCTTGAAGATGAGGAGCACAGTGGCTGGTCGTCGGAACTTGACGACCAGTTGAGAGCAATCATCGAAGCTGGTCTTCTTACAACTACATGAGAAGTTGCCGAAGAAAACCGCAACGCCTGCAGCTGGCATTGGTCAAAAGAAAGGGCCCGATTCTTCTCCACGACAACGCCCCACGGTACATCGCACAACCAACGCTTCAACCCAAATGCCCGTCAATCCATGAGTGGATTATTAAAATTTGGTATATGTATACAATGGACTATTACTCAGTTATAAGAAACGACAGTGATCTGGCACCTCTTATAATGTCCTGGATTGAACTTGAGCCCATCATCTGAAGTGAGGCACCACAAGATCGGAAGAATGGGCTCCACTTGTACTCGCTATCAAATTGGTACTAACTGACAAACACTAGGGTGCTCACGTGGCAGTAATACTCTCCAGGGGTTAGGGGGATGAGGGGGTAAACCCGCAACTAAAGGACACGGGGAGCATTGCAGGGGGAAAGGGCATGCCTCTAACCCTTGCTTCGGTGAGGCAAAGACATAAAATGTAACCATAATGTTTGTACCCTCATAATACCCTGAAATAAAAAAAAAAAAAAGTTGAACGAATTGGGCTACGAAGTTTTGCCTCATCCGCCATAGCCACCTGACCTCTCGCCATCCGACTACCACTTCTTTACGCATCTCGACAACTTTTTGCAGGGAAGACACTTCCACGACTGGCAGGATGCATAAAATGCTTTCCAAGAGTTTGTCGAATCCCGAAGCACGGATTTTTATGTTACAGGAATAAACAAACTTATTTCTCATTGGCAAAAATGTGTTGATTGTAATGGTTCCTATTTTGATTAATAAAGATGTGTTCGAGCCTAGTGATAATGATTTAAAATGCATGGCCTGAAACCGCAATTACTTTTGCACCAACCTAATAAAACACTAATATGATTCCAAAATTGGGACTGTACCAAACATTATATTCAGAAAAGTGTTTTTCACCCCTATTTCCTTTGTCTTTTCACACATTTCCTGACACGCCCTAGGAACCCAGTTTTGGTTTACGGCTTATCCTGCCTGTGTCTCTTTTTTGCTCAAATGAGCAGATACATGTGAAATTTCTCATTTTTCTTTCTTTCCTGTATTTTTCTTCCTTCTTACACAATAGGTAGTACACTATAGGTAATCTTTTGCACTTTTCCTTTTTTTAACCTTAATAAATTTTGGAAATCACCAATTCGTTGAGATCTTCCTCATTCTTCTTTGCAACTGCGCAGTAGTTCATTGTGCAATTGAATGTACCATAGTTCAGTTAACACTGGTAAATGCGTGGTATTTAGGTTGTTTAAATTATTCTGCATTTGCAAAGAATGCTCCAACAATAAACCTTGTGCAAATGGATCTTCTTATTGTTCGAAGTATATCTTCAGGGTGAATTCCTAGAAGTGAGATTGCTGATTGAAAAGGTAAATGCATATGTAGCTTTGTTAAATACTGCCAAATTACCCTCTACAAATGTTATACTAATTTGCATTTCCTCTAGCAATGTATGAGGTGCTTGTTTATCCACCGCCTCATCATCATAGTTTATTGTTATATTTTTAAAATTTTGCCAATATTATAGGTGAGAAGTGGTATTTTAGTGTAGTTTTGATTAGCATTTCTCTTATGAATGAGGTTGAAAATCTTTTAATTTTCATATATCTGTATGTATATGTGTGTGCATATATATGTATGTATTTAATTCTCTGTTCTTATCTGTTGCCATTTTTTTTTTATTGGATGTTAAAAATCTAAGCTGAGCATGGTGGCGCACCTGTAGTCTCAGCTACTCAGGAGGCTGAGGCAGGAGGATCGATTAAGCTGGAGGCTGCGGTGTACTATGATCACGCCTGTGAATAGCCACTTCACTCTAGCCTGGGCAACATAGCCAGACCCTGTCCCTAAAAATAAAAAATAAAATCTTTTCCCCTCAATTTTTAAGTTACTTGTATACTAGCATATTGGCCATTTGTCTGCAACATATGTTGCAAATATTTTCTCCCAATGTGCTGGTTGTCTTTTTATATTGTTTATGGTTATATTTGCCATGTAAAAAACCCTACAGTTTTTTGTTTTAATTTAACCAAATTTATCAATCTTTTTTATTTTTAGTGCATTTAGTGAATCTGGATTTTGAGTGATAATTAGAATGCCTCTCCCTGCATGCAGGTTAAAGAGAAATTATCCTGGTTTTCTCCTAATACCTGTTGGTATTTAATTTCCATTGAGACCTTTGATCATCTGGAGTTTATTCTTGAATAGGTGTGAGATATAGTTCAATTTTATCTCCCCCCCCAAATAGCTAACCAATTGTCCCAGCATCATTTATTTAAAGGTGGTCTGTATTTTTGCCCTAGTGATTTGAGTTGCTACTTTTATCATATACTAAAGTTCCATATGTATTTAAAATTATTTGTTTTTTTTTTTTATGATAGACTTGTCTATTTATTCAAGTGCTAGCACCACACCGTTTTATTTACAGAGGGTTTTTTTTTTTTTTCCTGAGACAGAGTCTTGCTCTGTTGCCTGGGCTAGAGTGCCATGGCATCAGCCTAGCTCACAGCAACCTCAAACTCCTGGGCTCAAGCAATCCTTCTGCCTCAGCCTCCCGAGTAGCTGGGACTATGGGCACACGCCACCATGCCCGGCTAATTTTTTTCTATATATTTTTAGTTGTTCAGCTAATTTCTTTCTATTTTTAGTAGAGATGGTGTCTCGCTCTTGCTCAGGCTGGTCTCGAACTCCTGACCTTGAGTGATCCTCCTGCCTTGGCCTCCCACAGTGCTAGGATTACAGGTGTGAGCCACCATGCCCGGCCTGTTTTACTTATAGAGGTTTTGTAGTGTGTTGTAATGTCTGATAGGGCTAGTCACTTCTATAGCTTTTCCTTTTTAGTGTTTTCCTGGCTATTTTTGAATTACATGTTTATTTTTCTATATGAAGTTTAGCATGAATTTGTCTAGTTCCATTTTTTAAAAAAGGTTTTGGGATTTTTATGGGAGATTGCATAAATTAATTTAGGGAGACTGTTAGGGCCTAGAGACCACAAGCAGCAAATAACCAGCCATTGGCTTCTGTGTTATGCTTGCTTGCTTGCTTAAGAGAGTGGAAAGTTTTCAGCTGAGCCTTACTGACCCCGAACCCGCTATCTCGCCTTCGTTAGGGCACCTAAGAATGTAAGGAAGAAAACGGTGCCTTTCACACAGGTGTCCACGAGATAAAATAGTAGCCTGGGCCAGAGGGTTGGAGTGCCCCGGAGCACTGAGCGGCCCAGCAGTGCCTCCTGTGTGGAAGGTGATCTGGCTTGGATAATGAGATGTCAAATGTATTTTAGCTAAGATTAATGTTGTTATACTTGCTTCAAAGTAAAGTTGCAGCTGTGACTTGTAACTCCTACGGAACTCGTCTAAGAAAAGAGGAGAATTCCCAAAACCTCCCAGACCATGTCGGCCCAAGATAAGATTGTACCATGGTTAGGACTAACGCTTTTTTTGCTTCTGTAACTGTGCTTATGCAAGCAATTAGATGATTTATCAATGTGTGGTTTTTGTCTTTAAAAGAGCCGGCCTGTCCTGGCTCGGGATTGCTCTCTGTGCAGCCGTCTGTGGCGGTGCAGAGGGTAGTCACTGGCCAGCTAATAAAGACTCATAATTTGGCTCAGTTTCGGTCTTAAGTGGTCTTTTCTCGCACTCTGTACCATAACAGAGACCTGACATTTTTATCTCATTCTATCCAAGAACAAGAAATATCTTTCCATTTGCTTAAGTCTACTTTTATGTTTTTAAAGTTTTCCTCACGTAGATTTTGCACATTTCGTATTATATTTATTCCTAAGTACTTTATCTTCTTCGTCGCTTTATAAATGGGATTTTCCCTACGATTATACACTCTAACTAGTTATTATTTGTGTGTATGAAGGCTATTGACTTTTATATGACAATTTTATAGCCAACTACCTTAATAAATTGTAGTTTTATCAATTTTCTGGGGTTTTCTATGTACATTCATATTACTTGCAAAATAGAGATAGTTTTCTTTTTAATTCTCATGCCTCTTATTGATACTGCTTGTCTAATTGCAGGATTATAGAGATATTGGTTTATATCTCTAGTATAATGTTGATTAGTAGTGGAGATGGTGGACAAATTTGCCTTGTTCTTGATCTTAGTGGGGAGTTTCTAGTGTTTCCCTGTTAAATGAGATGGTAGCTTTTGCACTAAGGGGGTGTGTGTGCATATATGTGTATTTGTATATTAAGAAAGAATATCAATTCCTATCTTCTTGAGTGTTTTTAACAGGAATGGTTGCGGAATTTTGTCAAAGGTTTTTTCAGCATCTATGGAAATAAACATATAATTTTTCTCCTTAGATCTGTAGATATGGTGTTAGTTCATTTATTAATATTTAATCAATGTGTATTACTAGAATAAATTCCACTTGGTTATGTTGCATCATTTTCATAGTGTGGTGTTGGATTCCATTAACTAGTATTTTATTTATAACTTTTGCATCAATATTCATAAGTGATATTTATAATTTTCTTTTTTTACTGTTTTTATCAGGTTTAAGTGTCAATGCTATACCTTTACAAGACTTAAGAAGTTCTTCTTCATTTCCAGTGCTCTGGAAAAAATTTGCGAAGTACCGTGACTATCTGGTCTTTGAAGATTTGGTAGAATAACGTTATGAGACCAAGTCTTTGTTCTCTTTATGTGGAAGTTCCTTGATAATTTTCTGTTTCTTCCAGGGAATTAATCTGTTTAAACTGTCTATCCCTAAATGAGGTCAATTATGGGAAATTCTATTTCCCTTGGAAATTATACACTTCACATAGGTTTTCTATATTTTCACACTGGTCTGAAAAGTGATCCCTTACGGTTTTTAAAGTATCTTCTGTTTCAGTGGTTATTTACCCATTTGATATTTCTTATTTTGTATATTTGTACTTTCTCCCTTTTTTCTTGAGTAAATATAGGCAGTAATTTGTCTGATATTATTTTCCAAAAATTAAAAATTTTGATTTACTAACTGGACCTAGTGTTTTTCAATCCTTTGCCTCATTAATTTCTGCTTTCACTTTTATTTCTTCCTTTCTCTAGCTTTTAGAACTTTTTTCCTCCTCACTTTGGATTTGATTTGCTCTTCTTTTTCTAGTTTCCTAAGGTAGGCGCTTAGATGATTGATTTTAGATCTTTTCTTTTCTAATATATGCGTTCAATGCTATAAATTTCCCTTTAAGCACTGCTTTTGCTGCATCCCACAATTTTTGATAACTTGCATTTTCATTTTTATTTAGTTTGAAATATTTTTAAATATCTCTGGAGAATTAATTCTTTGATTCATGAGTTATTTAGAAGTGTGTTGTTTAATCTCCCAATATTTTGAGGTTTTCTAGCTATTTTCTGTTATTGATTTCTAGTTTAATTCTGTTGTCATGTGATGGCACACTGCTGGGGTTTAAATAGGACCCCAAATTTCATGTGTGGGAAACTTAATCCCCTGTGGCAGTATTGAAAGGTGGAGCCTTTAAAAGATGCTTGGATCAGATCAATCCATTCATGGGTCGATGGATTCATGGAACATCATGGGAGTGGAACTGGTGGCTTTATATGAAGAGAGAGACCTAAGCAAGTATGTTGGCATGCTCAGCCCCCTTGCCCTGTTACCCTGCTCTGTCTTGGAACTCTTCAGAAAATCCTCGCCAGCAAGAAGTCTCTCACCAGAGGCAGCCCCTTGACCTTGGATTTCTCAGCCTCCAGATGGGAGCTGGTCAAAGAGCTTCTTGGGCTGAAGTGAGGACAAACCCCACAGGGCTCCGGGCTGCACCCGCAGATGATCTAAGGAGCCATCCAGGCCTTGGCAAAGTCTGCACCACAGCTGCTGTGGTCTGAATGTTTGTGTCCCCCAGATTCATAGGTTGAAATCCTAACCCCCAGGATGTTGGCATTTGGAGGCAGGGCCTTTGAGTCATGAGGATGGAGCACTCGTGATGGGATCAGTGCCCTTATGAAAAGGAGCCCAGAGAGCTCACTTACCCTTCTGCCAAGGGAGCACACGGCGAGAAGTCGGCAGCCTGCAGTCCGGCAGGGCCCTCACCAGAGTCTGACCATGCTGGCACCCTAATCTCAGACTTCCAGCCTCCAGGCCAGGGAGAAATAAATTTCTGTTGTTTATAAGCTATCCAGTCTATATTACAGCAGCCCGAACAGACTAAGACAACAGTTCTGTCTGATGGACGGTGAGGTCACAAAGTAATTTACTTAAAGTTAAAATCATGTTTTACCATTGCACAAAAGTTCCCATGTGGCAAGTAGGTGTTTTGTGGTTTATTTCTCTTGGTAGTGGGGACTGGATTTATTTTGCTGACTCAAACAGAAATTTATTCTTAAATGTTTTTGAGTGTCACTTTGTGCCAGCTCCACATTGGCTTGGGGGAGTCCAGCCATTAGTCAGACACAGTCCCAGCCCTCAAGATGTTCATAGTTCTAGACCCGGGCTGCAGACCTGTTCCGTAAACAAGGAAGCCCAGTAAAGAGTTAAAAGGTTACAGGTCTGTGACAGTCAAGAGTATGGGCTGGGCCGGCCAGGCAACCTGCCAGTGTCCACAGCGAGGAAATAGGCTGGAAAGGTCAATTTAGTGAGGCTCTCACAGAACTGAGTCTCTGAATCGGCAAGATTGAGGACCACACCCCGAGCCACCAAGATAAATGTCACTTTGTAAAGAAAAAAAATGTGCTGACTTGCAAAACTGAAAAGTCATAGAGGGGGTGATGGATCCCCACGGCATAGCTGGATCATCCCTGTCTCCCACGAGGGTGTCAGGGCTGTCTCTGGCCAGGTGGTCTCTCTGTACGTGGTGGGAGAGCTCCCAGGGGTCTTCCAGATTGCAATCCCCAAACAAGAGAGTGTCTGGGCTGATTGCTCGAACAGAAGTCCCATGGAGGACCCTGACCCCCACCCTGGTCAGGGGCCACGGGCAGCCAGCCCCATCCAAACTGCTGGGAGGACAGCGATGCAACAGGGAAGAGGGCTTTCCAAAGACGGGCAGTGAGCGAACAGGCCGTCCTCTGCCACAGCCTTCCGCGGTGACACACGCTTTCCTCTCGGAATCCACTCCAGTGTCTCATTCTCCGCTTTCTGTCACGTCACTCGTGTCTGGGAAATGGTGAGTGCTATGACGCACCGTGCCCTATGCACGGCCTACCTGGAATTCTCTTCACCTGGATGCAAAGCCAGTGCGGCGAACAGTATATACAACTTGGAAGCAGTTTTGGATTCGTTTGTTAACTTTGCTCCTACGAATTTAACTTTTTTGAGGGAGTCTCTTTAGCTTGTTTGCTCATCTATGAAACAAAGGTTATGCGCCCACGTCATAGGGCAGCAGTGAGGACTACATGGATTACAGGTGCCCGGGATAACGCCTGATGCGCAACAGTGTTTATTAAAGTGCAGACCAATCTTTTACGAAGCTGTTCAGTGGAAATGATAGTTTTTTCATCATGGAAAGTTAGAGCTTTTTTGGCAGCTTAATAATTGCTTCTAAGGCTTTGCTGGCTGACGAATCCCACGGGACAATGCCCACGCTCCTTTGTGGGAAGAAGTATATTCATTTTCTGCCTCAACTAACCAGGACTGCTGTGGCTGGTGTCAGCGTGGCTCACGTAGCTCCACCTGCTTCCCAGGAAAGGTGGCTTGAGGTCTCTGAGTTTTGCCTTCTGCCATAACTGTGCTTTGTTTGCTTTATGTTTCACCTTTTTGTTCATGGGTCTGGGGAAGTAACGAGATCATACCATTAATTCTTTTGCTTTTTTACACCATTAGTTCTTAAACTGAAACCACGCAGTCGCATGAAATCGGAGCACAGGAAGCTGGTGTGGGGGAGAGACTTTCTCCAAGACCACAGGGAAGGTTGCTAGATCATTCTTGTCCCACCATGACCGGCAGGTCTGGGTTTCCGAAGCCAAAGCCTTGCTTCCTAGAATGTCTATACAGTAGTTCCCTCTTCTGAGGACCAGTTTGATCATCCCTGTCCTGCTGCAAGAATTTACATCGTTCGCTAAGCTTTGCCTACCGACCAGCGCCACACTGCCCCGCTGCATCCCAGGGCTTTATTCGGGGTCTCCTGGACTGGACTTCCGGGACGTGGTAAAGACTATCTCTTGGTTTTACCTCCACAGACAGTTGTTTATTATGTGTAGAGTTTATTCATTTAACTTTTTTTTTTGAGACAGAGTCTGGCTCTGCTGCCCTGACTAGAGTGCCGTGGCGTCATCCTAGCTCACAGCAACCTCAAACTCCTGGGCTCAAGCGATCCTCCTGCCTCAGCCTCCCGAGTAGCTGGGACTACAGGCATGTGCCACCATGCCCGGCTAATCTTTTCTATATATTTTTAGTTGTCCAGATCATTTCTTTCTATTTTTAGTAGAGACGGGGTCTCGCTCTTGCTCAGGCTGGTCTCAAACTCCTGACTTTGAGCAATCCACCCTCCTCTGCCTCCCAGAGAGCTAGGGTTACAGGCGTGAGCCACTGGGCCGGCCTCATTTAACTTTTAGTCGCAACTTTATTTCTTTTTGTTGTTGTTGGGGAAGGGCAGCGCATTGCTTCCCTACCTACTGCCAACAAGCTGGTTTTCTTGAGGGAAAACATCTGTACAAAATCTCCTGGTTTAAGGTCAGATGGGGACAAATGGTGCCCTCCCGTCAGAATCTCACCTCTGTTTCTCTTGCTCACTGGAGGAGAAAGGAACAAACTAAAGCACAGTATTTTCCTATTTTGGAAAAATAAATTTTTTCTGTTATTTTTACTTATGTTTAAGTCTTCTAACAATAATCTATCTTTTGTTTCTTTCCCATTGACAACTATGAGAATCATTTACTTTTATTTTAAATAATTTTTTAAATTAAAAAGGCAATATTCATCAGAAAAAGCCTGGACAGAAACCAAAGTAAGTTACTTGTGTGTCCAAGGACTGTCCAGAAAGGATCCAGCCACGTACTATGTTCTTGTTACAGTAACAGTGGTGGGCACTTGCCGGGCAGCCTATATAATTTTTTTTTTTTTTGGTTACAGTAAAAGAAATTCTTCCAATCGGAATGATTCTTTCTCTTTCTGGGTTTATACATGTTTTCCACTAATACTAATTAGCTACAAAACAGTAATAAGAAAACATTGTACTGTTCTATTGCAGAATTTCAGACCGATCATTTATACCAATGTACCAAGACTCTAAAATAGTCTTCTGCTTAATGTCATTAGACCTTGAGACAAATGTCAAGAACTGATATCTTTATTCATACCTCTAATTATGAAAACTCGCTTTGGAAATACCAGAGATGACATCCCAAGACAGAGCAAGGGAGCCCTTGGAATCTTGCTTCCGGGTCTGTTTAAATCTTTCTCATTATGTTTCTCTGTGGTTTTTTTCTCTTCTTCCTTCCTTTCTTTACAGCAGTCTTTTCCTTGATTAGCCTTAATAGAGAACTAGCTGCATTTTAAATTGTTATGTGTCTGTGTTTACCAGTTTCCTGTCCAGAACGGACTGAACTGACTTTGACATATGTGGTCCTTTAATGGCTTCTTTGTTCCTGAGGACCAGTGGGACCAGTAACCTTCTGCGAAACTTCAGAGAGGCTCTCCTAGAGCAAGGTTATCGGCCTTCATCATCTCACCTTGCAGCCGCACTGCCCCCCTCCTGCTTGCTGAGCGTCCTGTCCCCAGTCCCTGCCTGAATGCCACCTCCTTCAGGAGGCCTTTCTGCTCCTGCTTCTTCTGACCCTCTAACTGGATGGGATTGCTCCTGCGCACAGATTCCAGTCATATTCGGTACCAGTTTTGAGACAGAGTAATCTGGTTTGTATTTGTGGACCTGTCTTATTCTTCAAATAGGTTATAAGCTCCTTAAAGGCAGGCTCAATGTCTCACTCTTTGGATCCTTGTAAATAAGAGCTGGTGAGTACTTACTAATCAAATGCAATGTAGCTTTAACAGAGTTGTAAAGGTATAAATTACTAACCAAAAATAAAACACTAATAAAAAAATTAGCTGGGTGTGATGATACAGCCTGTAGTCCTACTCCTGGGGAGGCTGAGTGGGAGAATTGCTTACTCCCAGGGGTTCAGGTTACAGTGAGCTATGATCGTGCCATTGCACTGCAGCCTGGGTGACAGAGCAAGACCTTGTCTTTAAAAAAAAAATAATAAAAGCAAGTAAAATATCTTTAGCTGGGCTTGGCATACGCCCATACTCCCAGCTCTCAAGAGGCTAAGTGTTAGGGTGGAAAGGCTGCTAGGTGTTCAGGGTGAGGGTGGAGAAAGGTTTCTCATACAGAGATTAAGATATAAAAGTAAAATTTATTTTATCCTTTAGAAGGACAGAGAGAATGAGAGAGAGAGAAGGTGGGGAAGAGCAGGGAGACAGCGGCATGGCATCCCAAAGAAAGAGAAGGGAGATGCCAGCAGCAGGCCAAATTGTTTGCTGCTTTTATGGGGACAAAGAGAAAAATAGTAATTATTGTGAAGTAATTAGCAGGCAGTCTGGAGACACCAGGTTGTCCCTCTTTCTTGTTTCTTCTGTTCCTGGAGACTTGGTTGTCTCTGAAATGTAGTCAGGCCTATCCCAGGGGATGTGATTTTTGCCCCTGAGATACGGTTTTGGGCAGGAAACAAAGGCCTGGAGTTTATCCCCAGATGTCTGGTCTGGGAGTTTCTCAGGAACACCTTTAGGCTGTAAAAACAAATTCTGAACGCTGTGAACTGGTGAACGTGGAGAGAAAGAGGTACATTTCCTTTCTTTTAGTTCTTTTTGAAGTTTGTGAAAACAGAGTCCCAGCAGGGTGCCTGCTAGCTTCGGACAAAGAGAGCAAAGAGAGTGCAGAGGGTTGATCTTTAACTGTTATTAGAAAATTGGGAGAGTCGAGGCCTTCCTAACACTAAAGTGGGAGGATTGCTTGAGCCTAGGAATCCAAGTCCAGCCTGGGCAATATAGTAAGACCCCATCTTTAAAACTTAAACATATACGTTCAGTAACAATATTTTGTGTTTGTGGACTTTTAAAAAATTTTTATGATGCACGAGTACCAACTGTATGAAGTCTTTAAATAATGTGCCTGGTTTGGGGAGTTTAAGTTGTTAAACTGCTAACTTAGAATGTGGGTTCCCTTCCTCGAAACCACAGGACACCCTTCTTGCTTTTCCCATGCCAAGGCCTTCCTTTTGCTGGCCACCTCCTCCCTGCAGCTAGACACTGCGTGCTGAACCTGTGCTGGCAAACTTACCTCCCCTCTGCGCGGAGGTGGGTTCACTTCTTTAAGCATTGTGCAAGAGGACCAGGGCGCGTGAGAGGCCGGAGAAACGCCACGTGCTCAAAGCAAAATCACTCACCCCTCATACTTCCAACAGTGTGCTGGAATACAAGTGATGAGCCCCAGTGAAAGCGAACACAGAAATCCCATTGTCATTACGAAATCCTGTAGCAAAATAATAATGTGGCCATAGTACAATACTGTGAACTATGGGCAAAGGCATCTAACATTTTTATTCTCCTTTTTGAATGTTGAATTACAATAGTATAACTTGAAGTCATAAAGAATTGTTTCTAAAATACAGAAAAGACCAATAAGATTTCTTTAGCACACCTTCAATAGTAATTTTAAAGGAAGGAAATCATTTTTAAAATTCCAGTAGACTTTTCCCTTTCTTTGGCCATGGTTGGAGGTGGGGTTGACCTTGAAACTGTGGTTTCAAGGAACGCTTAAAGGATGAATTAATCTGATGTGAAGAAAAAGTGGTAATAGCCTCATTCTCCTGCAGTGTAATCACAGACTTTTCCCCAGCCCTTAGGGGAGGGAACCTTTAATACTGGCCTGCGTAAACCGACGCCCTGGCGGCGCGAGTTGCAAGCGCCGCTCGAAGGAGTTAACCCGGAGGAAAGAGCAACCCCGAAGGGCAGCCCCCGAAACCACAAAAACTGCTTCAGCAAACAAACCAATCTGGAGGCCTCGATGGCTCTGCTGGCGCGGGTCCTGCAAGCCCGTCTGCGGCCGGCGCCCGCGCGGGGCGGGCTCCTGGGCGGCTGGGCCCCCCGGCGGCCCCAGCCCGAGGGCGCGCGGCTCCCGGCGGGGGCGCGGGCCGAGGACAAAGGGGCCCGGCACCGCGCGAAGGGGCCCCGCAGCCTCGCCGCCATGCCGGGGCCGCGCACCCTCGTCAACCTGGTGGAGTTCTTCTGCAGGGACGGCTTCAGCCGCATCCACGAGATCCAGGTAGCCGCGCGCGCCGGGCCGGGACGGCGAGCCCGCCCGGGATGCCGCTCGGGCACCGGCGGCTTGGGCGGGAGGGCACTGGGGAGGGGTCCCGGGAAGGCGACCCGGGGAGGAGGAGGCGGGAAAGGGGTGCAGGGCAGGGGTTGTTGGGGAGGGGTCTCTGGAAGGGGACCCCGGAGAGGGGGCGGCTGGGAGAGAGATGTGGGGAGGGGGCCCCCAGGGACGGGACTCCAAGGAGGCGCGGTGGGCAGGGGGAGTTGAGGACCGGGGCCCAGGAAAGGAACGCCGGGGAAGAGGCGCCAGGAATGGGTGTCCGGGGAGGTGTCGTCGGGGAGGGATCCCCGGGAAGGGCCGACGGGGAGACATCCTGCGGAGGGAAACTAGAGATGGCACTTTAGGGAGGGGCAGCCGGGGAGAGGCGGCGGGCGGGGGCCCCCGGGGAGTGGGCCTTGGAGCGGAGTCTCCAGAAGAGGGTGCGGGGGAAGGAACCCAGGCAGGGATTGCCCGCTGAGGGGACCCGGCGAGGGGCGGCGCGCAGGGGGCGCCCGGGAGGGAGGCCAGGGATGGGACGCCGGGGAGGGGACCTGGGCAGAGGTCCGGGGAGGAGATTTCCCGCAGGCGGTGGCGCCGGCGGCACCTGCGGAGCTGGGGCGAGAGCGCCAGGCGCCGAGCAGCACTGTGTGTCCTTCTGTGGCCGAGATCGTGTTGCATTCGTTTCTCATCCTTTTTGTTTGCATTTTTAATCGGAAAAACGGTGGTTCGGAGGTTCGGGTTCCGTAACCTCGAAGCCGTGAGGTGGACGCAGGAAGGTTCCGAGCCGGGACCGCAGGCAGGGACTCAGCGAGAGCCCGGTCGTTCCAACAGCCTGGCGGGGGGAAGGTGTTGGGACCGGCTGATTTTGCACGTTTCTCATCTCGACCCTGAGTCGTGCCCTTCCCAGGCCCACCTGGAGCTATGCCCTTCCCTGCGGTGGCCGTCCACCTGCAGCGTCAGCGCGGCGCCGCTCGGCTCCGGCCCCGCACAGTTCTGGGACCCGGGCCCTGTGGCCTCTTCCGAGAACACCCTCCTCTCGCGCCGCCGCGTCCTTCTGTCCGGAGTTTACCCGTCCTTGGGGACACGCCTCGGCCGCGCCGCGTTCCAGCCCCACCCGGGTTTCCGCCACCCACTGGCGCGCTCACCCCTGCGGTCGACACGCCGGCGCCAGGGCCTCGGCGCCTGCGTCGCTAATGGAAGGGCACAAGGGGGCTTGAGGAACGTTTTACCTGCTCTGAATTCCCCGCCCGCCCCTCTTCCTCCCTCACGCCACCCCTGCACAGCTTTTCCCGACACGTCGATGGGTCAAACATGATTTTCTGTCTTTTCTATGTAGAGTCTGAACATAAGGTGTCAGGATGATAATTTTCAAATACAGTAGAAAATATTTGTTAATTGCTTGTCGATGAGTTCAGTACAGCCTGATTTCTGAAATTTAATTTTTCTTTTATCCACCCCTACTTCCATCTGCTTTTACCCTCGCACCGTAAGCCCGGAGCACAGGCCCCACGGGGACAGTTTCTTCGAGAAGCGGGCCCCCGTTAGCCTGCGTCCGACGAGGACGCGTCTCAGCCCAGATCGGTGTTTCCCGTCCTGCGCCCGCCCGGCCTCTCCCGCCGGGCTTGGCCGGCTTCCTCCACCGCGCCCGTGGCCTGGGGCGGCCGGGCGGGGCACAGGCACGCGGTGACTCACTTCCCTCGGTGCCTTCGCGCAGCACCCGGACCGGCGTTCCCAGCTTTGTCCTCTCTCCGGGCTCGCCTGTTCCTCTGCCCTCCAGATGGCGCTACCCCGACCCTCGCGTGGCGGTTGTGGGAACTCTCATCTTCCTGCGTTCCCTCTGAGGACGCTCAGTGGCTACTTGGTGGTGTCGAGGTTACCTATACTTCTGCCAGCCTTCGGGCGAGCTCGGTGCCCGGGACCGGGTGTGGCCGGGTGACGCCCTCCCCCTGCTGGGAAGCCGCTGCGGGGAAGAGCACTGTGGCCCCACCCATCACACTGGTTCCCTTGCGCTCACCTGGCAGTCACCGAAGGGAGCGCGGCCAGGGTCTTGACCTTTCACCCAGAGGTGTGTCCAGGTCTGTCCGCAAAGCATCCAGGCATGGTTTGCACGACGTCCGTGTAGCCTGGCAGCCAAGGCGAGTGGACTGCGGTGCGCATGCGTGAACCAGTCATCGGGCGCAAGGCCAGCATGTGTACTGTGTGACCGTCACAGTCAACGTGTCTGAGCCACTAGAGTAACAAATCTGCAACGAATGTTGTGTTAAGCTTGACCATTCCTCTGCGGAAACGATTCGATGGTTCCGAAGGCTTTCGGGGACGATGCAATGAGTGCAGCGCAAGTAAAAGTGTGGCACGAACGCTTCGAAGGTGGTCGAGAATCTGTTGAAAGTGACCCCCGTTCTGGAAGGCCTGCACCAAGCAGAACACCTAAGAATGCTGAACGTGTGCGGGTTCGGTTAAAGAGACGCTGGGAGAACTGTGTGAGGTCGCTTCCTACTTTGAAGGGGACGGAGACGTCATTGTCTTATGTACAATGTTTCTTGTCTCTTGTGTCTTCTTCAATAAATGTCTCCATTTTTGATACTACATGGCTGGATACTTTCTGGACAGACCTCATATACAGATCACTGCTCGTTTTTCAGACAGAAAAGGCTCAACATGTTAGCTCAGTGACTTGCCCAAGGTCATGCAGCTAGTCAGTGGCAGGTTAGACATTATAATGGGGGCTGCCAGCCACTGTTTCCGGCTGTCGAAGCAGTGGGATCCCAGGTACCGGGGTCCTGTCCTCCTGTGCTAGCCCTCTGCAGCCACCTGTGGAGCCTTGGGCTCGTCAGTAATTCTCTCTAGACCTCAGTTTCCTCATCTGTGAAGGAGACTAGAAATCCCCATCCATCTCATGGGTTATTGTGAGGTCAAATGAGATTAGGCTTATGAAACGTAATAATAAATAAATAAGAACGATGAACATTTCTAGAACTCTCTTCATGTGCCAGGCATAGTTCCAAGTCCTACGTGTGAAGCAAGTCCTATTATTTCCCTATTTTGCAGGTGAGGAAACCAAGACGCAGTGAGACCAAACTTCCCAAGGTCATCCAGCTAGTAAGCCACGTCTGTCAGTGTCCCAGCAGCTCTCAGTGCTATGACTGACTGTATTGCCCTGCGGTCCACCACCAGAAAGTGCTGTAAACTATTTGTATCATTTCCACTGCCAGTGCCCTTGTGCTGATCGCACCCATCCGTAGCTGGGTTTGTCTGAGGAGTGTCCCATTTCCCCATAGTTCCTGACTCTTGGGGCCACCTATTTGTTAGGCAGAAGTGACCCCTTGGAAACTGAGGTGTCTTCACCTCAGGGCAGGTGGACCTCACCCAGATCTCCAGAAGGAGTGAGCAGTTTCCACCTGAGGGCAGAAGAGTAGAGAGAGCATAGTCTGTCTGGCCTACTGTTTCTCAGATTGATAGTTAGAGTGTTTAGAAAGGTGGGCAGATGCCAAAGAGAGCCTTAGTCAATTTTCCCAGCCCAGCCCTGGCTATGTCATGCTGAGCCGTGTTGGAGGCCCCTTTTTTGTGTTTCAACTGAATAGTTTAGTCCATTTACATTTATTGTAATTCCTTCCTCCCTCCCTCCCTTTCTTACTTCCTTCTAAGAGCTTTTTTGAGATATAATTCACACACCCTACAATTCACCCATTTGAGGTATACAACCATCACCGCAATCAACTTTAGAACGTTTTCATGACCGCAGAAAGAAACCTGTATCCTTTAACTGTCACCCTCAACTCTTCTATTCCCCCAGCCTTAGGCACCCACCGAGCTACTGTCTGTCTCTGTAGATTGGCCTATTCTGGACATGTCATATAAATGTAATATGTGGTCTTTTGTGACGGATTTCTTTCACTTGGTGAAATGTTGTCAAGGTTCACCCATGTTGTAGCATGTGTCAGTGCCTCATTCCTTATTACGGATAAGTAATATTCCAGTGTATGGATGTACCACATTTTGCTTATCCATTCATCAGTTGATAGACATTTAGATTGTTTCTACCTTTTGCCTATTATGAATAATGCTGCTATGAACATTTGTGTATAACGTTTTGTGCAGACATGTATTTTCATTTCTCCTGGATATACAGCGAGGAGTAGAACTGCTAGCTCAAATAGTAACTCTATATTTAACATTTTGAGAAACTGCCAGACTGTTTTCCAGAGTGTCTGCACCATTTTACACTCCCACCAGCAGTGTAAAAGAGTTCCGATTTTCTACATCCTTGTCAACACTTGTTATTACCTGTCCTTTTGATTACAGCCATCCTAGTGGGTGTGAATTGCTATCTCATGTGTTTGATTTGCATTTCCCTGATGACTAATGATGTTCAGCGTCATTTCATATGCTTTATTAGCTATTTGTATATCTTCTTTGGAGAAATGTCTATTCAAATCCTGTGCCCAGTTTTTGATTGGGTTATTTGTGTTTTTACTATCGAGTTTTAAGAGCATTTTATGTATTCCAGTATTCCAGGTACAAGTCACTTATTAGATGTGTGCCTTGAAAATATTTTTTCCATTCTAGGGGTTGTCTGCACTTTCTTGCAGTGTCCTTTGAAGCACAAAAGTTTTAAATCTTGAAATCCAATTGTTTATTTTTTCTTTTGTTACTTGTGCTTTTGGTGTTGTATCTTAAGACATTGTGCCAACCCCCAGGGCGTGATGATTTACCCTAATGTTTTCTTCTAAGAGTTTTATAGTTTTGGCTTGTATATTTAGGTATTTGATCTATTTTGAGATAATTTTTGCATGTGATGTGAGAAAAAGGTATAAATTCACTCTTTGCTGTGGCTATCCAGTTGTCCCAGCAGCATTTGTTTAAGAGACTGTTCTTTCCCCATCAAATGGCTTTGGTACTCTTGCTGAAAATCAATTGACCACAGATATTTGGATTTAGTTCTGGACTCCCAATTCTATTCCAGTGATTATGCCAGGAATGCCTTGTCTGGATTATTGTAGCGTGGTAGTAAATTTTAGAAGAGGAAAATGTGAGTCCTCCAACTTTCTTCTTTTTCAAGAGTGTTTAGGGTATTCTGGGTCCTTTCATATGAACTTTAGGATCATATTATTGATTTCTACAAAGAAGCCAGCTGGAATTCTGACAGGGATTGTGCTGAATCTATAGATCAATTCGGGGAGTATTTCTATCTCAACAATATTAAGTCTTCCAATCCATGAACATGGGATGTCTTGCCATTTATTTAGGACTTCTTAACTTTCAAGGATGTTTTATAGTTTTTTTTTTTTTTTTTGAGACAGAGTCTCACTCTTTTGCCCAGGCTAGAGTGAGTGCCGTGGCGTCAGCCTAGCTCACAGCAACCTCAAATTCCTGGGCTCAAGCAATCCTTCTGCCTCAGCCTCCCAAGTAGCTGGGACTACAGGCATGCGCCACCATGCCCGGCTAATTTTTTCTATATGTTTTTAGTTGTCCGATTAATTTCTTTTTAATTTTAGTAGAGACGGGGTCTCGCTCTTGCTCAGGCTGGTTTCGAACTCCTGAGCTCAAACAATCCACCCGCCTCGGCCTCCCAGAGTGCTAGGATTACAGGCGTGAGCCACCGCGCCTGGCCAAGGATGTTTTATAGTTTTTAGAGTATAAGTTTTACACTTCATTTGTTAAATTTATTCCTAAGCATTTTATTATTTTTGATGCTATTGTAAATGGAATTATTTTCTTACTTTCATTTTGGATTATTCATTGCTGGTATATAGAAATACAACTACTTTTTGTAATCGATTTTGTATCTTGCTAGCTTGCTGAACTTGTTTATTAGTTATAATAGTTTTTTAGTGGAGTCCTTAGGATTTTCTACAGATAAGATCATGTCACCTGTGAATAAAGATAGTTTTATTTCTCCCTTTCCAATCCAGATGCCTTTTCCTTCATTGTCTTGCAAGGGACCATTTTTAGAGGCTCATTACAGATTGCCCACGGGGGGCTCTCTGCACAGCAGGCTGGGCACTGCTTATGTAGAGCCTCTGGGGCTCTGGGAAAGAAGCTGGCAGATGGGGGTCTGGTTGTCTCTGGGTTCATCTCTATCCATAATGACATGTCTCTCTTGTTGCTCTACACAGCTAAGGTAGTTGTAAAAACACATCAGTAAAGAATAAGAAGACATCTATGAATATGTTTATGTGAAAGTCTATCTCAGGAATATGTAAAGTTACTACTCTGGTTCAGTTCTGTGTAATATAGAGCTTCCCTCCACCCCAATTTTCTGTTCCTCTAACACACAAGGATGTTTATGTTAAAGGTATATCATATCTGTGTATTTTTTCCTTTTTTGATTTCTCCATGACATTGCAGCAGAAGCACGCACGGGAATATGGAAAAATCTTCAAGTCTCACTTTGGTCCTCAGTTTGTAGTATCTATTGCAGACCGAGACATGGTGGCTCAGGTGCTCCGGGCGGAGGGGGCTGCGCCCCAGAGAGCCAACATGGAGTCCTGGCAGGAGTACCGAGACTTACGGGGGAGAGCCACCGGGCTCATCTCTGCGTGAGTATGTGGGGCCAGGCCAAGCCACAGGCTGGACGGGGTGCTCAGGGAGGCCCCTCTCCCCCAGTGTGGGTTCCTAAAAACTAGCTTTTCAAAATGCACTGAAACCCTAGTGGAATGGTGTCAAATGGCTCTTTGTGTGATCTCTAAACACAGGGGCCACAGGGCCTGCTGGGGCTCTCTCCCTCCTCCTCTGTGGCAAGGTGTGCCAGCAGGAGGTGGGGGTCACACTGGCCCATTGCTCTCTCAAGCAATGCTGTGTGGCTTTAGGTGTCCATTCAGTGACAGCCAAAGAAGCTGAAGCTCACAGAGCCCTTGTCCGTGGATGGGTGAAGGAGGGGGTCAGCTGTTTCAGGAGACCCGAAGGAAAATCCCCTTGAATAGGGCCTAAGAACCTCCAGCACTGATCGCCATGTAGTGATTTTCCTGTCTCATAGCTGACTGTGATTATTAATTTTGGACAAAGTTCACTGACACCTGTGCCATCCAAGTGATCATCAGCACAGTGCCAAGCAGGGAGGAGACCCTGGAGTGTCTGCAATCTCCTGGTCCAAATCCCTGCGGGTTAGAGGTTCTATCTGTGGTTCCTTTGACATGTATGTTCTTATATTAATACATGAACTGGGCAGAAGTACAGTCACCAGTTTCCCCAATAAATAAGAGTTGTTGATCGGAAGTCACCAGGGTCTCTCAGTTTCTGTCCTCAGGGAGATCATTAAAGAGCCCCCCCTGGATGCCCTGGTCTAGAGGGCGGTGGCCGAGGCTAAGGCACAAACTCTGCTGCCTGCTCTGGCGGCCTCAGGCTCGGGAGCCTGTGCTGGTGGCTGGCACCCTCTTCAGCTGAGACACGGTGGGGCGGTGCTGGTGACCGTGGTGCAGGGGGAGTAAAGGGAGAGGGCGTGTCCGGGCCCAGGGGACTGGCTGGCTCAGCATGGCCGCCCAGAGCAGATCGGAGGCAAGGGAAGCAGTACAGGGTGAGTGGCTGAGTGGCGGTGACTCCTGTGGGCCCCCGAGGCTCAGAGTACCCCCGGACCTGCCCCAGGACTCAGGCGGCATCCTGCCTTCACCGGGAGGGCCGCTCCAGGCCTGGCGACTGGGCGTCCTCTTCGTGTAGCCAGCAGCCCCGAGGCCCCAACACGCTACCAACAAGCTGCAGTCACTTTTTCTTTTTTCATATCAACACTTAATTCATTTATATATGTATGCGTATATATATATAAACTTTTCTCTTTTGCTAATCAGCAGTCTCATGTCTTTACTGTAATATTATTTCACGGTTTTTGAAAGGAAACGACAATACTTTACTAAAGATGATTCCCAGTGGTGGTTTTTTTCCTTAAAGCTTGTCTGGAGGGCAGCAGCGGAAGCTCTGCCAGGCCCAGGGCTGCGGCTGTCATTCCTCTCCCCGGCAGAGTCTTTAATGTCTTAATTCCATTTTGATTGACAGATCTTGTTGATCCTTCATAAAATTTTCTCAGACGTTCCTTGAATTCTTCCCCAGAACGTCAGTGTTGTTAGTAAGATTATTTGAAATTCACTTTATTCCTCTAGGGAGGGCGAACGGTGGCTCAAAATGAGAAGTGTACTGAGACGGAGAATTCTGAAGCCAAAAGATGTGGCCATTTTTTCTGGAGAAGTCAACCAGGTTATTGCTGATTTAATTAAAAGAATCTACATCCTCAGGAGCCAGGCAGAAGACGGAGAAACTGTGACCAATGTCAATGACCTTTTCTTCAAATATTCAATGGAAGGTGGGTGGAGCCGGGAGACGGGAGAGATGGAAGAATGGACGCTTGTCGGGACCCGCGGTTTCCTGGGATGTAACATGCGTGCCCTGTGGCGCTCACGTGAGCCAGCCGTGCCACCACTGCTTTCCCAGTGGTACCTGGGACTTAAAAAGAGCTTGCTCAAGGCTCCACCCCCACCCTGTTTTAGAGGCAGAAAGTTAGTTTCCAATCCAGGTCTTTTTAACTCAAGCATCCATGTTCCCAATTACTACATATTTTGTTTTAGCATAATCTTTTGTTGTCGTTGAGACAAGATTTTTCTCTGTCATCCAGGCTAGAGTGCAGTGGAGTCATTGTAGCTCACTGCAACCTGGAACTCTTGGGCTCAAGTGATCCTCCTGCCCCAGCTTCCTGGGTAGCTGGGACTACAGGCATGCACCACCACGCCCAGCTAATTTTTCTATTTTTTGTAGAGATGGGGTCTCGCTCTTGCTCAGGTTGGTCGCAAACTCCTGACCTCAGGTAATCCTCCTGCCTGAGCCTCCCAGAGTGCTAGGATTACAGGAGTGAGCCACTGCGGCCGGCCTAGCATAATTTTTAAAGAGGAACAAAGGTTAGAGGGCATCTACTACAAAGTTGTCCTAGCTTTTAAATTCATGTTGAGTGGGTAGTACTTTCTCATGGTTCAAATATCGAAACCAAAAGGTATTCAGTGAAAATTCTCCCTCTTTCCTGAATGAGGCTAAGGTCACCAGTTTCTGATGTATCTGCCAAGACATATTTTATGTATGTGCAAGGAAATGTTTTATGCATGTGTAAGGAAATAGGCACATGAATATTCTTTTTACTTTTAAAAAAATAGGCAGCAGCACACCGAACATATTGTCCTGTACCTTGTTTTTTTCTTTTCTTAAAAATATATCTTGGAGGACCCTCTAACAGCTTTCTCATCGTTCTTAAAAAATGAGTTTACTTTCAAATTTAAATCAGGCTAACATTTCAGAGTTCTAATATTAATGTTCTCGGAACCTCGTTCCGGATGGTCAGGGGCGCAGACGGTAAGCACAGGGGCGGCGCTGCCTCCGCGGCTTCCCTGATGGTCTCCTCAGCCTGCAGCTCTCTGGGCCTGGGCTCCCCTCTTTGGCCAGGAGGAGCCACATTTCAGCTCCCGAGGTTGGCCAGTGGCTGACAGGTTGTCCCCGGTGGCCAGGGCAGGAAGGGGCCCTGTTGGGGTTTTGCTTCCTCCTTCCAGAGAGGAGGCTGTGGGAGCAGGGCAGGGGCAGGCCCGAGGTCTCGCCTTCCCTGGAGGCCGGTTGTCTCAGACCTGATCTCAGTCCTGTCCCGGCCTCCTCCTGCCTCTTCCTGTACAGCCTTAGCCAACTACATAAACTCCCGGAATCTTCTAATCTCCTGCTGAGAGTCTCTTTCTTTCTTTTTTTTTGAGAAGGGATCTCACTCTGTTGCCTAGGCTGGAGTGCAGTGGTGTAATCACAAACCCCTCGTCTCAAGCGAGCCTCCTGCCTCAGCCTGCAGATGTCCTGAGTAACTAGGACTATATGCTTGCACCACCATGCCCAGCTAATTTTTATATTTTTTGTAGAGACAGAGTCTCGCTGTGTTGCCCAGGCTGGTCTCAAACTCCTGGGCTCAAACAATCCTCCTGCCTTGGCCTCCCAAAATGCTGGGATTACAGGTGTCAGCACCATGCCTGGCCAAGAGTGGGCTTCTTAACGTGTGTCTCCCAGGGCTGTGGAGCTACTTTGATGAAGCAGAGAGTGTTAACCTGCCTGCACGGTGCACATTACCCAGCACCAGTCAGGTCTTGTCACCCATCAACCCCCAATGCCTGGCTCCCTATAGCTCGGGACAGAGGAAACCTCAGAGTGGTGATGCCTCTCACAAAAGGCACCTAGACTTCTTTTTCTTTTGAGACAGAGGCTCGCTCTGTTGCCCGGGCTAGAGTGCAGTGGTGTCATCCTAGCTCACTGCAAGCTCAAACTGCTGGGCTCAAGCGATCCTCCTGCCTCAGCCTCCCGAGTAGCTGGGACTACAGGTGCGCACCACTACGCCTGGCTAATTTTTTATATTTTTAGTAGAGACGGGGTCTCACTCTTGCTCAGGCTGGTCTTGAACTCCTGAGCTCAGGAGATCCTCCTGCCTCAGCCTTCCAGAGTGCTAGGATTATAGGAGTGAGCCACTGTGCCCGGCTTGGACTTCTTTTGAAAGTTACTTTTATCTGGGTGCAGTGGCATATGCCTGTAGTCCCAGCTACTTGGGAGGCTGAGGCAGGAGGATGGCTTCAGCCCAGGAGTTCGAGCCCAGCCTGAGCAACATAGTAAGATCCTATCTCAATTAAAAAACAATAATGATAATAAAAGAAAGTTACTTTTATGGCCAGATAGCGCATGTTGATATGGTAAATAATCTAGAAGAAGAGGGTTTTTAAATTCTCTTTCCCACCTAGGAGTGGCCACTATCCTGTATGAGAGTCGTTTGGGCTGCCTGGAAAACAGTGTCCCCCAGCCCACCGTGGAGTACATCAAGGCCCTGGAGCTCATGTTCAGCATGTTCAAGACCTCCATGTACGCAGGTGCCATCCCCAGATGGCTTCGTCCCTTCATCCCAAAACCCTGGCAAGAGTTCTGCAGGTCCTGGGATGGACTCTTCAGATTCAGTAAGAGAAGAATTTAGGGGCACCTTTTGTGTAAGAGGTTGACCTAACTTTACCGTGTGTTGTGTGTCTAACTCCTCCAGACTGTGGCAGACGATGCCCAGACGTCGTTGCACGTTGTTATTTGGACTCATAACTTTCAGATGTGTTTTTCAAAGAAGCAAAAAGCATGTATGTTGTGTCTACAAGTAATGTGATCTATTTTTCATTTTTAAATTTTTTATTTTAACAGCTATTCTAGCTGAGACATACACAAGTGAATGTCCATGGGTGATGATGCTATTAGTACAATAAATCTGTCAATGCTTAAGATGTAGATAGAGTTTGAGGCCCAAACACATTCATTTGGACCCTACAATTTTTTCAAACCCAAGATGAGACTACAAAGTAAGAAGATTAGTTTTCTTATGTGACTAAAAATTTTATTATATTATGAAAGCATTTCCAAAAAGGAAAAAGAATGATTTCCAAAATACTTATAACAATGTTCTAGAACAATGCTAACCTTGAAAGAAGTGTCCCATCGTGTCTTTTCAAGGTCAACATTCATTTGAATAGCACGTCCTGATGTACGTAATGTGCTTGTGTCTTTTTGTGGTAACATCTCAGATAATACATGGCCTTTTCTCCTCCATTCATTTTCTCTTCTGGAAGAATAGTGGAAAAAATAAAGGAATCTACGTTCTTGTGACTTCACATTATATAAATAACTTTTTTGGCTATTGGAGTAGTAAAGCAGACATTTGCAAATATCTTATAGATTATTTTTAAAAAGGAAGAAATGCTTAGCTTGTCTTTTGACTTCTCATTCATTTACACAAGCAGCTGTATGAATGAAGTCCCAAGGTTGACAACAGATAACTCTGGGTTCCCTTAGCCCCTGCCACCTGCCACTGGCTTAGTTAAGTTGCTGGGAGGACAAAGGGGGTTGAGACTGAAAAGATTATTCCCAGCCCAAACTTTTTTCAAAAGAAATACCGTTTTCAAACAGGCCAAATTCACGTTGACAACAAGTTGAGGGACATACAGTACCAAACGGACCGAGGCCAGAGCGTGAGAGGGGGACTTCTCACGTACCTCTTCCTTAGCCAGGCGCTGACGCTCGAGGAGATCTACGCCAACGTGACCGAGATGCTGCTGGCCGGCGTCGACACGGTGAGCCTGTGGGGACCTTGTTTCCCAGCAAACAAGCCTCATAAGCTGACAGAATTTGTCTCCTTTTAAGGCACATACTTTAAGCAGCCTGTACGCGTGTGTACTCGGCTTGCTTCACTGCCGAAGTCTCCAGGAGAAAACACTACACATATAGTCACGTGTCGCTTAACGGCGGGGATACGTTCTGAGCAAGGCGTCGGTGAGCGATCTGAGTGCACTTGCACAAACCTAGATGGCGTAGCCTGCTGCACACCTAGGCTACGTGCTGTGGCCCGTTGCAGCTGGCTACACACCTGCACAGCAGGTCACTGTACCGAGTACTGTGGGCAGGTGTAACCCAGGAGTGTTTGTGTATCTAAACATAGGAAAGGTACAGTAAAAACGGGGTTTATAACCTCATTGGACCACTGTTGTACATGCAGTCCATCATTGATAGAAACATCGTTAAGCAGCGCACGACTGCATGTAAAATGTATAATTAAGGTGCACAATGATTTCTGTGAAAAGTATAACCACAATTTCATTATTCCACAATTCCCCAAGTAGCTGGGATTACAGGTGCATGCTACTGTGCCTGGCTTAAGTTTTGACGTTCAAAAATCATCCCTGATTTGCAAACATTTTGTCCATTGTTTCATCATGTCAGATATGAAGAGGGCATAGACATTAAAAACCTTATTATTTATCATTTAAAATATTCTAGGCCATAGAATTCATTTGATAAAGCCAGTGATTCATTTAATTCTTCCTCAGTTCATTTTATAGCGTCAGCATAACTGCGGAGGTCTGGGTGGGAGGTAAGCACCAGGACTTCGTGTGCTCACTGCCCGCCCGCACCCAGCCCAGCCGCTTCAGAGGCGGGTCACTGCCTCCGTTCCAAGGCGGAGAAACCAAGGCAGCCTCCTCACCTGGAAGCTCTTCCTCTGCACCAGTGCTTCCTGACCTCAACTGAGGCACAGGCCTCCCTTTTAAAGGGACAAAACCCCCCAGTGTTGATGTATTATTTTTATTACAATGTCACTTAAACATGTAAAGGCAAAAAAAAGTATAAACTCTATTCTTATGGATCTTCTACAGCAATAAAACAAAATATATATAAATTAACTATAAACCGAATGATACAATCAACGAAAATTCTAATTCACTGTATAAATGTGATGGATGGTGTGGATTTGTTCAAATTAAGTCACCACCCGAATGGAGGAGCCTTGTGACCTTGTGGCATGGCAGATTTGGACACAGTTGAATCTGCTGCCCCCTGGTGGTAACTAAGAGCATCACAGCGAGGTGGAGTTCAGAAGGGCTCTGTTCTCCTTCAGCAGCCTAGGATGGAAGCCAGGAGACAAATTTTTACGACTTCATTCTGACTTTTAAAAACATCAGCTATATTGCAGTATAATTTATGCACCATCAGCTGCATCCATTTAATCTGTACAATTCGATACAGACTGTTGACAGATGCAATCATTTATGAACCCACCACCACGTTTTTCTAAATACTTATGTAAATGGAATTATACGGTATGTATTCTTCTGCATCTAGCTTCCTTCACTCAGCAGAATGACTGAGAGTCTTCCACGTGGCAGCATGTAACAGTAATTGATTATTTTCTTAGTTACTGAGTAGTATTCCATTGTGTGGCTATATCACATTTTGTTTTTCCATAAAAATGTGATTTTAACATAAATTTGTCTGTTCTCCTAGTAGAAATCATCTAAATGACCTCCTTATCATTTACAAGTAAGAGCTTACACATTATGTTATAGATTATATATTACAGGAGAGCCTGCCCTCTATAAACACGTAGCATCCATTATAAGGAAATGCTATCAATATGGTCTACTTAAGTTACGTTTTTTTGATGAAAGAAAGGGAGCATTTATACCATGGAATTTTCTTCTTTACAATAAAGTGAAATATAGTCCCACAAATGATAGCATTGATTTTAGTGAAAATCTTGGGACCTAGGAAAATAAAATAAAATTATTCTCACTAACTGGAAATGCGATTCTTCAGTCTAAGTGCTGTTTGAAAAATGACACTGCTTTGCACAAATGAGCTAGTCAACCACTCTGTGTTCCCTTTACTTGATAAATGCACGGGCACGATGGCTAACTAATGATCTGCATGTGCCTGATCTCTAGATCAGGGAAGCCAGAGTGGGTGAGCCCAGCCGTCCTGGGCCTGTGGGACGCCAGTGGGCAGCCTGAGGCCCTTTCTAGCAGAAATGGGTGACCCCTGCAAAGAGGTCTCATGAAGTTCCTGCAGAACTTCCAGGACCGACCAGCGACTCCCTGGCATCCCTCGGGCTCCACTGAAGAGGAAGCATATTGCTCTTAAGTGATCAAAAGAAGTTCCACAATAACTTTTCTGTGGCTATTCATAACAAGAGCACTTGAATCATAGAGTTGCTGTAACTTCCCAAAAATAGTGGTTTGGTTTTCCTGGCGTGAATTAAGAAAAAGACTCTTCTGTTTTGGTTAGACATGAAGCGCTGCAATAGCGGTGTGCGAGTACAATTTTGCACCTGCACAAATTCCCAGGGACTTCGTGGGGATGTCACCTGCTGTTCAACTCCCTGGTGTTGCTCACCCATGTGCCCGTGTCTGCCGCTTTCTCCCATTAGACGTCGTTCACGTTGTCCTGGGCAGTGTATCTCCTGGCAAGGCACCCGGAAGTGCAGCAGATGGTGTACCAGGAGATAGTGAAGAATTTGGGGGAAAGGCATGTTCCAACAGCAGCAGACGTCCCCAGAGTCCCACTAGTCAGAGCTCTCCTTAAGGAAACCCTGAGGTAAAAGGCTCACCCGAATCGGTGTCAACAAAATGTGTCCTTGAAGTCCCTGATTCTTTATCATAACAGATCCTCCAACTGCCCTTGGTGCTGCACTGTTTAGGAAGAGGATGTTCGTGGCTATTCTTGTTTCCTCCCTGCTTGGCCATTTCCAGTGGCCTTTCTGCTGCTGAAGTATTCATTGTTCTTCATAAAGATCTTCGGAGCAGTCGTTTAACATTGTCCCTGCTTTAGCCAAGTGCTTCATCCAGTGTTCCCAGTACGTTCCTGGGTCAGCACCCTCTGACCTTGTTTCTCTGAAGATAACACGGAACAAGATCCGTTTGTGAGGAAAATACTCTGGGCTGTTTGGCTAATTTCCAGACCCGTTGACAAAACCTGGTGGTTCTGTGTGAATGGCTTAGTCAAGGTTGGGAACGCCACACAGCGAGGCTCGTTGACTCCTGCACAGTGCTTTAGTGGCAGTGGGAAGAGCTGGAGGGACATGGCAGTCCTGGGTGGGGGATGATTTGAGTGGGAGGTGGGATTAGGGGGCCAAGGAAATTTCTTCCCCTTCGCAGTTCAGTGAACCTAAACGCAGCATCCCTCCATGAGGAAATGCGTGACAAAGCGAAGGTTATTCTCCATAGTATGTACTGAAAGCATGCTGTCACACCTGATTTGATAATGGTGCTTCAGTCTGTGTTGCGTCCTCAATCTACAGCATGCTGTGTAAGCTCAAAGTAGGAAAGAAATGGAGCCGGCTTGCGGTTTATTGGTATTTGTCATTTAAAGTCTTACTCAGTTTTCTTGGGGTCAGCTCTCTGAGACAATCCCATAGCTGAAGTGTCGTCCTCCAGATGTATTTCACGGGACCCTAAGTCCTATGACTATGCCTTGATAAAGTGGTTCCATAGTCACATAAAATGTCAGAAACAGAATTCCCCCCCGGGAATACAATGGCGTGTTAAAGATTTTCTTTGTGTTTTGCAAACTGTTTTGACTTTGGTACCTTTTCTGCACACCTAGGAATGCCGGCTGGCATAGCTGTCTAAGGAACCACAGAGGTCTTTGCAAAATTGTTTGCTTGAAATTGTACCATGTGTTACTTTTTAAGAATTTTTAGTGGAAATGGCAATATATTCAGATCTCTAAATGTTTAACAAAATATTCTTGAAGTCACCACTCCATTCCTGTTCCCGTCGCTCTTTGCAGGCTGTTTCCAGTGCTCCCCGGGAATGGCCGTGTCACCCAGGAAGACCTGGTTATTGGCGGGTATCTGATCCCCAAAGGCGTGAGTTTGGTGGCCGTGGGGGGGGGACTGGGCTGCAGTGGTGGCTAGACTGGAAGGAAACCTGCTTGCACATTCAGGAAGTCTTTGTCCCCAAGCAAAGATCAGCAGAGCTGCTTTTCCTCTTGTGTATTTTGTGATGGCAGTGGGGTTTAGGAGGAGGGAATTGTGTGCTCTTACTGCTCCCAGACAAAGCAGATACTCTGTAGCCCGCGGGCCAGGCCCTCTTCTGGAGAGTCTCCGAGGGGCTTGACTGGCCTTGTCAGCGGCTGCACTGTCATCAGGGCGGGCTGTGAAGTGTGAAGGGCGGGAGGGGCTGCTGTCCCGGGTGTGAGCACCTTAAGCGGCTTCCCCAGGCCGGCGCATCTCAGAGGGCCTGGCCAGCCAGGGCGTTGGCCACTGCTCTGCTTTCACGCCACCCCATTCTCTATTCCTTTTCTGTTGCACATGGTCTCCTCAGACCCAGCTGGCCCTCTGCCACTACGCCACGTCCTACGAGGATGAGAACTTCCCTCGGGCCAAGGAGTTCCGGCCAGAGCGCTGGCTGCGGAGAGGAAACCCGGGCAGAGTTGACAACTTTGGGTCCATCCCCTTCGGTTACGGGGTTCGTAGCTGCATCGGGCGGAGAATCGCAGAGCTGGAGATTCACCTTGTCGTGATCCAGGTAGGACGTGGAGGTCAAGTGTTGGCTGTGGGCTCGGCCTCTTTTACTGGGCTCAACTGGATCAAGACGTTCAGGTTAAGAAAGAAAACTTGGTTTTGAAAATTTAAAAGCAAGACCTCTGCATTGAATCCGTTCATATTTGAGATCACTACCCAGCAGTAGGCACCTTCCCCCCATGGCCCCCGCTTCTTTTTGTCTTCCCTGGGGTCCTGTGGGCAGAGGTGGAGATGAGGGGCCTGAAGGTCTGGGAAGTGTGTGTGTCATGCGGGTCCCCAGGGCCTGGAGCCCAGCGCTCCTGCTGTCATGTGTGGAGTGAGGAGAGAGGGGCCTGGGAGGGCGTCAGATGAGGGTCCTTAAACACTAGGGAGCATAAAAGCTACCAGGGAGCATGGCATGAGGGACATAAGGGACCAGTGAAGGCTGGCCGGCAGGGAGGAGGGGGAGAGGGATTCCAGGTGGCCAGGCCTGGGGTGGGCTCCAGAGCTGGAGGAGGTGAGGGCTGTGGCCTGGGATGGAGGCACAGAAGGAAGCGTGGGGAGAGCGGCCCATTGGCCCAGGACTGACTCTGGTTGGGGAGCACAGGCGGCCCAGGAAGGCTCTGCCAGGATCGGCTGGTGGGATCAAGCAGCTGCCCCACCTATGTGGGGATGTGTCCCTGGGTCCATGTGAGGTCAGCTTGCTGTGGCACGGAAGGAGCTCCGGGCAAACCAGCTCCGAGCCCAGCACTGCTGTTCACTGGCTCCAGCACCTTGGGTGGGTTTCTCAGTCACTCTGAGCCCGTCACCCACAAAAGGGGCCAAAGCCCTGCCTCACAGGTGTGTGAGGAATAAAAACAGTTGATGTGCAGAGTCTGTGCTGAAGAAGTAGAAGCTGTTCTTGTCCTCTGGGCACCTGCACTCAGGGAGTGTTATCGGGAAGGTCTCAGCTCCCCAGATTCCTGCTGTATCTTCGCAGCCACCTCAAGGACAGGCGAGGCAGTCCACCACGAGAGGCAGGCAGTGCATCTGCAGTGAACCAGGCTCTGCCCGCCCGAAGAACCAGGGACGTATCCACGAGCCAGAGGCCGGCCTGTGCTCCTGCAGAGGGCGGATTTGGAGGAGGTTAGAAATGGGGTGTTTGGAGCTGGTGATGGGGTTTTGTAGGCTGTACAGGTACCACTAAAGTTTTTCCTTGAGGAGTCCTCATTTCTACCTGTGCAAGTAGAGAAAGGGAGCATAATTATTTTTAATTGTCAAGATAAAAAGAGAGAAAGCACAAATAGTACTGGGAGTGAACAAGGAGACAGCTACAAATGCAGTAGGTGACTTCTTTAAAATCAAGAACATACCTCAAACAGCTTTTTGCCAATAAATTTCAAGACTTAGATAAAATATTTAATTTACTAGAAAAAATATAAATTACCCAAATTGACTCAAAGGAAAGAGAACAGACCTAACATAGGTGTCAATGGTAAAAAGATCTACTCCCGAAATGTTCCAGACCTACACTGTTTATTGGCAGGTTTTGTCAACCTTAAATGAACGGGTAATCATCATCCTACACAGAGGAGAGGAAGTCTCATTCTGTGAGTCTTGCACATCCTTGATATTCAAACCTGGACAGGATAACATGAAGAAGGAAGCCACAAGCCAATTTGATTTATTAACAAAGACGAAAAATAACCTAAATGAAAGACTGGCAAGCTGAATGCAGGAGTGTGTCAAGCCAGAAGGCCTCACCCAGTGAGGCGTGCTCAGGAATACCAGGGTCGGCTACCATTAGGGTGGGACTCACGAGCGCATGGTGTGGGTTGGAGAAGGGAGTCTCACACCAGCAGTAGAATAGTTTTAGGAAAGAAAGTTCATTTTACTTCCCAAAAGTGGGAAGGACACGACATGGAAGAAGGAAATGAAAGTGTCAGCACAGAGGATAGGAGGTTTGGGGTTTTTATTTAGGAGCAAAGAGAAAGAAAAAAGTGGTTGTAGCCAATTGATAGCAAAAAATTGCTGTGTGTGCTTTTACATTTTTTTTTTTCTTTTTCTGTGAGGCCGGCTTGTCAGAGGTCCTTGGAATCTGGTGCTGACCAGAGCTGGGGGGTGGTGGGGGAGTTCGCTCCCCTGCTGTCTGCTTAGGACACCTCAAGGCTGTGAAAACCAAACTCTTAGAGATAACAAGTTCAGCTTAAAGACAAGTTGAACTCCAGGTGTTTAATCAAACAAAACAAAGGGCAGTTGTGAGTTTTCTCTTCAAAGGGGCAATTATGTGCTGTGAGTTTATTTCTCTTACTTTCTGTTAGTTTATTTTCCTCTGTTAGCTAGTTAATTAACAAGGCCACCTTTTATTCCCCCCTTCTTTTTGGTGAAAATTAAAATTTCTATTTAATGAACTCAGAAACTGGAGAATTTGGATGAAGATCTTATTTTCTGGAGCTACTTCCTGCTGACCTGGGACAAAGCGCAGTCCATACCTGTGAGAGTTCATGTGCATCATTAACGGGGAGGGGCTGAAAACGGACAGTCTTTAAAAGTTAGAGTAGAGGTGGGATAGAAGAGGGAACCACAAGGGTTCTTTTACCTTTTTCTTCAATTTCCAATAAGTTTTTTTTTTTTTGAGACAGAGTCTCACTCTATTGCCTGGGCTAGAGTGCCGTGGCATCAGTTCACAGCAACCTTAAACTCCTGGGCTCAAGTGATCCTACTGCCTCCACCTCCTGAGTAGCTGGGACTACAGGCATGCGCCACCATGCCCAGCTAATTTCTTCTATATATTTTTTTAGTTGTCCAGCTAATTTATTTCTATTTTTTAGTAGAGACAGGGTCTCGGTCTTGCTCAGGCTGGTCTCGAACTCCTGAGCTCAAACAATCCACCTGCCTCGGCCTGCCAGAGTGCTAGGATTACAGGCGTGAGCCACTGCACCTGGCCCCAATGAGTTTTTAATGCTCACACTGCTACCAAAACTGGCTGCTTCAAGTAACCTTGAGTTAGTGATAACAGAGATAGTGAGTGTTATCTCAACACCAGTAACTTAGTAGTTTCAAGCAGGCAGACCAGAAAACAGAGACAGAGAATTTCATAAACTTTTTATTTTAACCCTATTGTGGCAGATTGATCATTTGAGTTCTGAATATTTTTGATGTACTTTACCCATCAGTTTAAACATGTGCACAAGAACAGAAATTTAAGAGGTTTCAAATGCAAGTCTGGGAACACTAAATAAGAGAAGTTTTTAAGAATCTTACCTCAGACCAATATTGCAAATGACCCGTCCTAGGTCCAAATAGCATAAAAGCCCAAACAGCAGAGTCAGAAGATTCCCAGTGTGTACACATGACATACACCAAATTGACTGTAGCTTAAAAAATAAGCCAGGGAGTGCCAAATGCAAACAGTCCTACTCTCCCAAATGGTTGAGATTTTCAACCCAAACAGTAATTCTGGAACTCCCCGAATGAGGAGAAGAGCTGCCTGTGTGAGTTTTATGATAAGGTTAGCATGTTCGGCAGAAGTACCTGGAGCAGTGAAAAGTCCCTGTTTTTCTGAACAGCTGTGTAAGGGTGTAAGACATGATGGGTATATTTAGATTCAGTGAGAACACTAAGTCTTTTCCAAGAGCCTGAAAAAGGAAGCTTGTGGTGTTAAAGGAGTTAGGTGTCTAACTTAACCGTAAGATCATTTCCCAGTCGGGGTGACTGGGAAGCACTCAAAGGAGTGAGCAAAGTGAGCGGAGGAGCTGTGGAGTACACAGGGGGGTCGTGTTTTACTTTTCACTCTGACAATGGAGCTAGGAGAG
Organism: Propithecus coquereli; assembly: GCF_000956105.1. Lineage (NCBI taxonomy): Eukaryota > Metazoa > Chordata > Mammalia > Primates > Indriidae > Propithecus > Propithecus coquereli. The sequence continues at coordinate 3,046,302 of NW_012148697.1, forward strand.
GGAAATAGAGGTCCTGAAAATTTAGGAAGAATAAGTGGCTCTAGTTTTATTAAAATCAGTTTGCTTACTGTGATGCAGAGAGAGAGAGTTACCTGAGGCTCGGCCATCCCGGTGTGATGACATTGAGCATGTTGTGAAGCTGGGGTCTGTCCATCAGACTGAAGCAGTTCCCCTGGGTCCGTGGGTATGGAGGGTGCCGGCTCGGCGGGGCTCACTAGTTCCGGAAGATGGGTGCACGCCAGCTTCCAGTGCCTCTCCCTTTTTCAGAGAGGGCATGGGCCCGGGGTCCCTGCAGAGGCCACCTCCTGGGGCATTTCTTACTCCAAGGACCCAGAGTCATAGTGGAGGCAGGGCTCAGTTCCTAAATGGGGGTGCGGTTCTGATGTCTTCTTGTCTGAGCCTCTAGGGTATCTGTGTCTCTGAAAAACGTCTCTCATTGCGGTAGCCACCATTTGAGAAGCTTCCTTCTGCTGTAGGACCATAGAGGACTTTGCACCGCTCGCCGAACCAGTGGCAACGGAAGATCGAGTAGCAGAATGGCACTATGATTAAGAGATCAATTATCAGGCCACATTTCTTGGTCCTTTAACATAATGTTGCCCATGATGGAAACTAAGAGAAAGAAAAGGACTTTTTAGGGATGGTCATATGTCAAAAATGGAAGTCTGAGGGGTGTCCCAGACTCAGATGACCTTTGGAATTCTGATCAGACATCAGTCATCCCCCAAATCTGAGTCAGACTGAGACCTAGAGATGTGGCCAGAAAATGGGCATCCCCAAGTTCCGACTCAGACCAAGACCTAGAGATCTTCCCCCTAAGCCAGGTGTCCCCGACTCTCAGTGAAGACTGATGGGGGCAGGAGGCATAAGGCCCTCCAAGGCACATTCCCCCCTGGGGAAGGGTGGTTACGAAGCATCCTTCCCTGGCACCCTCCTGAATGGTAGACACGGCGCCAGGTTTCCCATCCCAGACCAAACCAGAAAGCTACCACTCTCAACCTTGAGCATATGACCACTTCCAGAGCCCAAGAGACTCACCAGATTGCGAACGATATTGAAGGCACTGAGAAGAGTGTCTGGGAGTTGCACTGCAGGGGAGGGAGCAGTTAGAGACAGAGGCAGAAGAGTGAGCTTCTTGTGCAGAGGTAGAGAAGTGCCTCAGTTTGCCTGTAGGGGCCACCGGAATGTTATGGGGAGGACTCACGAAGAAGAGCTCACAGTGAGGGCTGGAGAAAGAATTCTCACACCGGGAGAATAGTTTTTAGGAAAGAAAGTTTATTTTACTTCCCAAAGGTGGGAAGGGCACGACATAAGAGAAGGAAATAAAAGTGTCAGTGCAGAGGATAAGACGTTTGGGGATTTTATTTGGGGACAAAGAGAAAGATAAAAGTGACTGAAGCCAACTGATAGTGAAAACGGCTGTGAAAATGTTGTGTGTGCTTTTTAATTTTTTTTCTTTTCTCTGTGAGGCCGGCTTGTCAGAGGTCCTTGGAATCTGGTGCTGACCAGAGCTGGGGGGTGGTGGGGGAGTTCGCTCCCCTGCTGTCTGCTTAGGACACCTCAAGGCTGTGAAAACCAAACTCTTAGAGATAACAAGTTCAGCTTAAAGACAAGTTGAACTCCAGGTGTTTAATCAAACAAAACAAAGGGGCAGTTGTGTTGTGAGTTTTCTCTTCAAAGGGGCAATTATGTGCTGTGAGTTTATTTTTCTTACTTTCTATTAGATAGTTTACTTTCCTCTCTTAGCTAGTTAATTAACAAGGCCACCTTTGATCTACCACCAGAAAAATCTGTCAGCGTGATTTACCACAATCACAAATGAAAGGAGAAAAATGATACGGCCCTCCCAAAAGATCACCCAAAAGATCACGGATAAAATTCAATCCCCGTCATGAAGAAATTTTCTTAGCACACCTCAACAGAAGGTGTTATTTCTTAACCAAATAAATGGCATCTTCCCAACAGTGCCGGTGGGCTTTGGGAAGGGGCGGGACAGCCTCGCAACCAGGAATGTGACATTGGTGCACAGGAGAGTGTCTGGAGGATTCACCCAGCTCCCCAGGAGTCAGAGACTTGAGGTGGGCTGTGGTTTTTGTTTGTCTCCTTTGCAGCTTTAGTGTTTTCAACAAGCAAACCACTCAGAGAGGAAAAGAGGCCAAGTGCACGACAGCCTCAAAGCTAGGAGACCCACGTGCACGTTCTCCTGCCATGTGGGAACGAGTGGCCGCTCTGTGAGGTCAGCAGAGGGGTCAGAGGTTAGATGTTTAGACGGAGCCACCTGGATACAGGCACTTCTGGGGCCACCTACTGACACGCCTTTCAGCTCGGTTCTTTCACAGCGACAAAGGGGTGTGTTCAGCACACGTCCCTGTTGCAGCCCTGACCTGACTCCTGCCCGACTCCATCCTGGAGCCCCAGCCCCTCTTGGGTTCTGCTTCTTCACCTGGGAGAGGAGGCTGGAGAGAGAGGCAGGGCAGGGCAGGGCCGGGCAGGGACAGTGGGTCCGAGGTAGAAGCCCACGGCTCGTCTGCCGCCTGCGCTGTCCGAATGGGCTGAAAGCAAGGCCCTCCCACGCCTCCAGGAGTCTGTGTGTTGGCAGAAATCTGTAGAGCAGGTCGGCTTTGTTCCCTAGGCTGACCGAACATCCCGCCCTGGCCAGTTGGTGGGGGAGGTTATGGCTTCAGGGCGATGGATACCTCGGTGTTCTTCCAGACTCACTGTTCAGGTACTTTCCAGTTTTACTCCGGGACCCAGGGATGGTTCTGCTTTTGAACTGTGGAAATGAGAAATGGAATCAAAGGTACAAGTCAGGACGATTTAAGTTCAGGATATTAGCATGATGACGCCTGTTCCGTGACTCAGCTCTCCCTGCTGCTGTGTCTGTTCCACGTCTGAAGTGGCTGCAGATTCTGAACCTGCAGGAAACCTGGATTTCACTTTGTTCCTGTCTCTCTGTACTCCTTTGATACCGTCTTTATCTAGACCGAACATGGAAGCAGCAGAGTTGGAATTCTGAAATGGCTGATGAAACCTAAGCCATTTGGGCATGGGGCCTGCCTCGGCCACACCGGCTTCGCAGTTGCTCAGTGGACGTGCCAGGCTCCTTACAGGATCTGAAGTTCTGTTTCCAAATGGTGGGCATCCGCTGGCCGAGCAGTGCAGTGGCCTCCAAACTGCACGTGGGTGCTCATTGCCCGGGCTCCCTGCTGCCTGGGGCCACCTTAGGAGGAGTAAACGTGTTCAGGGAGCACCGTGAATTTTCCGCTGTTCCTAATCTGAATCCTTCTGTTTCTCTTCTTAGCTGCTTCAGCATTTTGAGATCAAAATATCTTCTCAGACTAAAGCTGTTCATGCTAAAACCCATGGGCTCCTGACGCCGGGGGCGCCCATCCACGTGCGTTTTGTTAACAGAAAGTAAGTGTGTCTGAAACCCGGGCTGATGACGCAGCAGAGCCAGCTCTCGGACTCGCGCTGGTCACCGCAGAGGAGGAAAGCGCTTGCTGTAGGGGCTGTCTCATACGGACTGGTCTCCCGACTTCTGGGACACTCACACATTATGTTACTGTATGCACAGTAATGTAAAAAGATAGCTATTTTACTTTCGCATACCAGAAGTTGCCTTTAACTGGGGAAACAGCTGTTTAAAAACCAGTGGCACTGAATTCCCATGCCTCGTACACTGTGCTAGACTCAATACTTAGTGACTGGTAGTATCTATGCATTGCACGGGGAAATGGTGGTTTACTTACAAATTCAGTTCTTGAATATATGTTCTCTAATACTGGCATCAGGGCTCTATGTTAGGAGACGGTTTCAATGTATTGTTTCTAATTTGAAGAGGGAACATTAAAGAGTCTCTGTAATACTGTAATTATGGGAAGAAAACACCACAGACAATGTTTTATCCTGAGCACCAAATTTAGGTCTCTTAGCAGGGCTCAAAATTAAAAGGGCCATATTCTTACTTTTCTCTCCACAACTAATGCTTGTTTTTCTAGTCATAGTGCCTAATGAAGTTGGATATTTTTCTTTGAAAGAAATAATCAATAAAAAGTAAAGCTTCTGGTGAAATCAAGAATAACCACATTTTCTAACCAAATTTAAATACTAAGCAGACGTATAAGAACTGGAAATACGACTATGTAAAACCGTGTTGTCTAAGTTGAGAAAAATGAATTAAACAGTGCAACTTTAGAACATTTTTATTTCAAGGGGAAATAAATACATAAACAGACATCCTAGAGATAAGATCATGCTTTTGTCTTCATACTGGTACTTTAAGTATTCAAACTGGAACCGTGACCCAGCTGCGGTGCTTGTGCTGGGCTCTAAGTGGAAGCCGTGGCTCCCAGGAATGCTGGGTTCTGCTAAGTTCTGGTGCCTTCCATGCTACTTCCTTTCCACACGAAGAGTTTGCAAAACCATGGTTTTATAACATTCTCTCCTTGCTGTCATGACTGAAACATCTTGTCCCCAATTCCATGATTATTTTTACATAATCCTTATCCAAAAATCACTTGCATACTAATATATGCATCTTTTTTCCCTCTATTAAGTCATTCTGCAAAATAACTCTTAAGTAAAATAGAAATAATATACTTTTCACATGCCATTTTTGTTAAGTATACGACGATGTTGAAATCTCTATGTGATGACAGATTATTTCTAATATGAATGTTGTAAAATATGTACACTTAAATATGAAATTATAATATGTCCTATTAATGGGCCAAGTAAATGTTGGATTGATTACTTTGAGGTGGCAGTATCTGTATTAACTTTTATAAATTAGATGAAATTGTATTCTATTTGAGACTGAAATTTAAAAATATCGAGAATAACTAAGTAACTTGAAGTGGCTTCTTATTCCCTGGGCATACAACACAGTGCGACCCTTGAGTGAGGTGTGGCCCTGCCCAGGGCTCTGCACAGGGTGAGCAGCGAAGCACAGCTCTGGGGTAACACCTGCACCTGCTGCTCAGTCTCAAGGTAGAGAAAGGGAGACGATCAGACGTTAGGGCCTCCTGAGTGATGGGACGGGAAGTGTCCTGGCCAAAGAAATTAAAATTTAACTGGATAAGTCTTTAGATCCATTACCAGTTCATAGGAAATACAGGGTATAGAGGGACATATTAAAGCTCCATGGGGATGCAATTAGCGAAATCCAGAACATAGCGTAGTCTGCGGGACCAATAACTTGGGTTTTTCAACAACTAAGTGATGGGCCGGGCGCGATGGCTCA
>NW_012148697.1:3052041-3079840 GCF_000956105.1 Propithecus coquereli
TATATTTGATGATATTAAAGAATTGTTACATTTTTTGGTGTGATAATAGTAGGTTAAAAAAGATCTTATCTCAAAGATATAAATGTTTATGGATGAGATGTTCTGGCATCTTGGATTTGTTTTAGAATAACCTAGCTTGCTGTGGCGGTAGGTAATGTGTGTGCGGGACTGCGGGGGCTGGGGAGGAGGACGCGAGCCAGGGTTGGTAATTGTGGAGCCGAGTGCCAGCTCCGTGGAGGGCTCATGGCACTGCTCTCTCTACTTCGTGTTTGTGTGAGCATTTCCATAATAAAAAGGGTCTTCAGAAACAAAAGACTTGACTGATCAGTAATCGCATCCAATGGTTTTTCGTTACTGTTCACGAGCCAGCAAAACTGACGGTAGATTAGGTTCCGCGGAGAGTTCTAGCTCCTCCGCCAGGGTGTTGCAGGCGATCGACTTAATGCTCCACAATGGTCCAAGCATTGTGCTGGGACTCGGGGACACGCAGGGCTCGGCCAGGCTTTGCAGCGGAGAAGACGGGGCAGAGGGCAAACCCACAGACAGCAGTGAGGAAATGAGGGGCGGGACCCGGCCCTGCGAACCACGCAGGCGACCCAAGTGGGTCAGACCCGGGTGTGAGACAGCAGGGGATGGGGCGGGCACTCCCTGCCTGAAGGGTTTCAAATTCCATTTTGTATAATGTGCTGGTCAAATAAAAGGGCCCAGCCACTGGCCAGGCTTGAGGAACCGGCCGGAGGTCATGAGCGGGGCACAGGACACGCGGGTGGGAGCCTGGGCCCGGCACGAAGTCACCCCACAGTCGGCGCTGCCCGAGGACCCCGGGGGCAGGTTCTCCAGGCGGCACCTTCCCGGGCTCCTGGTTCACGCTGCTGGGACATTGGTTGGCTTGGCCTCTGATTGACAGGTGCCCTGACCAGAAGGAGGGGGAAGGCTGCTAAACTGGCCAACCACAGATGTCCACTGGGCTAGCGTCACCAGTTGCTGGGTAGAGTGCGTCCTCTTTCCCACCGCACTCCCTTGCAACCTGCTCGTGGTCTTTTCCAGCCCATACAGCGCCTCCCTGCCTCACCTCTGAGGAAATCTTGGACAGTTTCCAATACATGTTGGGTCACTCTGGAAAAGAAGAGTCCTGTAGTGACTTTTAGCCACTGTTACACTCATTAAATAAGGAAAATATGCAGTCCAGGGTAAAGAATGTGTCTCAGAACTTCGCTTAACCCCAAGCATCTCGCCTCCCTCGGCTCCCACCCCAGGTTGTCTGGCCCCGCTGGTTTGGAGCTGGGGGAGAAAGGGGAGCGGGGTGGGAAAGGCGCCCCTTGGCTGATGCTGTGGAGATCTGGCATGAGCCTCTGGCCTGGGCAGGCACAGGTGCAAAACTCACTCTCCCTCCCTGGGGCTGTTTGTGGGGTTTTTCTAAACAGGGAGTTTCTAATTGGACTCCCCAAGAAGCAGGCAGCGCAGCTCCTCCAGGTTCTCGTGACAGCCTCCTCAGCCTTGAGCACCCAAAGTCCACTTCTCCTGCTTGGGTTCCAGGCCCCTCCAAGCTCTTGGGCTGAAACTAAAACCCTCCCGCCTGGCTCCCCATGTGGTCCACCCACCCCGTCCCCACCCATGGACTGGGCCCCGCCTTTTGTGTGGGCTTCTTCAGGAGTAAGCTGGGCACCAGCCTCTGTACCCCACAGACCCCGTGTGACGGAGGTCAGGCTTCCAGTCTGGGTGGCTCTGTGGCCCCTCTCCCTCAGCTGTGGGGAGGAGGCAGCCCTCAGGGCTGGGCGGGTGCGTGAGAATATGGGGTGCTTGCCACCTGCTGTCCCCTGGAAGCCTCTGCAGCCTCAGCTGAAATGAGACAGAATCCCGTGTTAATCCTGTTGCCTCGGTCACGGCTCCGTCCCATGGAGCTGAGGCTTGGCTTCGTATTTCTCCTTTGATGGCCCTCCAGGGAGCCATGTGGGGCCGGTCAGAGTTGGCACCGGGGACAGCACAGGCACACTGGGCACCAGCAGCAGACTTGGAGGTCTGTGTCAGACCAGGGTTAGAGCTGCCTCCTACAATGGGGAGGTGGTGGCAGTTCCTGAAGGCCACTCACAGCCAGAGGGGAATGTAGCTCAGCCCCGCCCAGTGTCAAGTCTCTCCTCAACATGGCCTTCCTCTTATCTGATTGCTAGTTTAATTGTATTGTGGTCCTTGTGATGCTGAGTCTTTGGAATTTGTTGAGACTTGCTTTGTGGCCCCATACAGGGTTTTGAAAATGTTCCCTGTGTGCTTGGGAAGAATGTACATCCTCTAATCGTTGGTTGCGGGGCTGGATACGTGTCTTATGCCTATCACTTATTGAGAATGGCGTGTTAAAAATTCCCACTGTGATTGTGAATTATTTATCAATTTTTGCTTAACATAAGCTGAGGCCGTGTTGTAGGTGTGTCCAAGTATTGTCCTGTCTTCCCGGTGAGCCCTCCATTTGCCATCGTGTAGTGACTCTCTTCATCCCTCCCGGTACTTTTGCCTTAAAGTCCATTTTTATCTGACATTAGTTTAGCTATTCTGGCTTTATTTTATTTTCCTGGACTTCCTTTCACTTTCTTCTCTTCTCCCGATTCCCCCTTATTTTTTTTTACATCCTCAAACTCTTGGGTTCAAGCGATCCTCCTGCCTCAGCCTCCGCCATGCCCAGCTAATTTTTCTATTTTTGTAGAGACGAGGTCTTGCTATGTTGCCCAGGCTGCTCTTGAACTCCTGGGCTCTAGCGGTCCTCCTGCCTTGGTCTCCCAAAGTGCTGGGATTACAGGTGTGAGCCACTGAGCCTGGCCCTTTTTTTTTTTTCTTTTAATTTTGTTGTGTTCTTATTTTAGATGTGTCTCTTGCAAACAGAATGTGGCTGGATTTTTTAAAAATTCCATTTGGTGTTCTCTGTCATTTGACTATTAGCCTTTGTTGTGATCGCTGATACATTTATTTCTACATTCTGAGTGGTAGGTTTATTTCTACCATTTTATTTTGTGCTTTCTATGTATCCCTTTCTTCTTTTTTTGATTCTCCTTTCCTTGCTTCTTTTTGACTTGATCAAGTGTTCTTTCCTGTCCCCTCCTACTGGCTTGGAAACGATACATTCTATTTCCACTCTTTTAGTAATGACCCCTTAAATTTTACCACACATACTTAACAAAGTCTGAAATTAATCTGTATTTCTTTCTTCTTGAAATACAAGAACTGGAGCAGGGTTGAACTCTGGCCACCTGCTCTATCTCACGTGCTTTTGTTGTCCATATTTTAGTTCCCCATCTCCTACCCTCCATGTTAGTCATTATTATAATCATTATTTTGTACAGTAAACACTGACTTAGATTTACCCACGCATTTACCTCTTGTCATCCATTTATTTCTTGCATCTCAGATCTTCCTTCTGGTTTTAATTTCTTTGTTTCTGAAGTACGTCATTTAAAAGCTCTATCAATAATAATCCGTTGGTGGTAAATTCAGCTTTTGCCTGGAAATGTCCTTATTCCATGCTCGTTTTTTCCATGTGTTCGTGTTTTATATAAATGAGTCATGCTATATCATTCCACAACCTGCTTTTTTCTCTCAAATTTGTTGTAAGTGATTTCTTCCTGCTACACATAGACCTGTTTATTTAATTTTAACTCTGTAGTGTTTCATTGTCTTGATACAGCACCATCTACTTACGCATATCCTTGGAAGAAACCTTGTCAACTGACTATTTTATTAGAACTACTATTATTTTTGTTATATTGAGGAAAACTTCAAACAACCACAAAAATAGAATAATGAACCCCCTCATATATCCAGTCTCAAAAACTTTTATCACTCAAGGCCAATCTAGTTTCATCGATATATCCATTCACTGGGTTATTTTGAAGCAAACACTACACACCATATCATCATATCTATTAATAGTTCAGTATATATCTCTAAAACATATGGACTTTTTAAAAAAAATACAATAATAACATCTATCTTTTAGGGTTCTTCTCCCCCTCTTTTTTTCTCTCTCTTTCTCTTTAAAAGAAAATTCCCTGCAATTTATTTGTTGAATAAACTGAGTTGTTTGTCCTCTGGAATTCCCCACAATCTGAATGCTGCTGATGTCATTTCTATGGTATCATTTAGCCTGTTTTTCCTGTATATTTGTAGCCAGATCTAGAGGTCACCTTCATTCTTGAATAATTTAGCTGACTACAAAATTCTCCATTGGTGGTTATTTTCTTTCAGCACTTTAAAGACATTATTCTGGTGTCTCTAGGCTTTGGTTACTGCTATTGAGAAGTCCGGAGTCAGTCAACTCTTTCCAGGCAATTTGTCATTTCTCTCTGGCTGTCCTTGTCCTTAGTCTTGAAGTTATCCAAGTTCATTACTTTTATTTATCTTACTTATAGCTTGTAATACTCCCTGAATGGGAAGACCCACGTCCTTTATCAATTCTGAAAAATTCTCAACTATTATTTTTTTGAATATTGCTTTTCTCCCATCCTCTCTGTGTACTCCTTCAGCAGTTTCCACTAAACATAAGCTGGGTCTTCTCATTCTTCACTCTATTGCTGTTATCTTTTCTTTCAAAATCTTCATCTCTTTATGTCTCTGGAGTGGCATTCTGGGAAATTTCTTCAATCTTATTTTCCAGTTCACTATTGCTCTTTCCAGCTGTGTTTTATCGGCTATTAAACATGTCCACGGAGCTTTGCATTTCAATAATCATTGTTTTCAATTCTATAAGCACCATGTGGTTCATTTTCAAACATGCCTGGTTCTTATCTTAATATTATCTTGCTCCTTCATCATGCTTTGATTCCTTATTTTATTCTTAATAATTAAAACATAATTATTTTATAATCTGTATCTGTTTGTTCTACTATTTGGAGTCCTTAGGAGTCTAGTTTCTCAGCTCACTGTTTCTTCTCACTCTTGCTCACAATGGCTTGATTCCTCACTTGCTTTGTGGTCTGGGTTGAGTGTCCCTGCTGGTGGCACTTCATTTGTAGAACATGTGCAGCCCAGACTGAGGGTGTATTCCTCTAAAGAAGCTTTGGATTTGCTTTCGCCAGGCACTTCAGGGGCATTGACGGCTTGGAACAGCTATTTTCTTATCATTTCACAGTGGGATTCCCAGACGACGCATGAAGGCAGGCTGTGGCTGTGTATTCTCATGGGGACGTTACGAGACGATCTGAGGCAGACACACTCCTTTGTGGCCTCTTTTTGCCAACGGGCAGATTTTTCTTGTCCTCTGAGAGCATAGCCATTGACGGTCCTGCCTTTGCGGGCACAGTTCTAACTCCCCTTCTCTGTGCCGAAGCCACATCTCTTGCCTTCCTGGATAGTGAATCGCGAGCCCTTTGGAAGGTGCTGACCTCCCGCCCGGGGTAGCCAGAGTGTCAGCCCCACTTATGTTTTTGGTTTTCAGTTTCCTCTCTGTGGTAGATCTTTCCCGTCCCAAAGATGTCCACATCCTGGTCTCTGGAACCCCGAATATGCTAGATTGCATGCAAAGGGGAATTGCGATGGCAGATGAAATTACAGTTGCTGATTGGCTGGCTTTAAGATTGGATGATTACCCTGGATTAGGGAGCTGTGACTGCAGAAGAGAGGTCAGAGATGTGCTGTGCGGCTTTGACGATGGCGGAACGGCCATGCGCCAAGGAATGGGGGGGGCGCAGGGGAGGGGGGCGGGGCGGAGGGATGGGCGGCTCTAGGAGTAGAAAAGGCTACGAGACAGATTCTCCTCTAAGGGTGCAGCCCAGTGAGAGCAGCGCTGCATGCCTGTCCTCTGGAACTGCAAGATAATAATTTGTGCTGTCATAAGCCACTCAGTTGTGATTTGTTACAGCAGCGATAGAAAAATAACGCACCCTGAGATATTTGGCCCTCAGTCTTTCTTTTTACTTTTCTGTGGACTCATGCATGCATTTAGAAGGACACTTATATTTTATCCGGAATGTTTAGTGTCTTGCGTGGGAAGGGTTCCGTACCCCAGTCTGCCACGTTGCTGCACGCAGAAGCCATGCTTCGCTTTAGAAAGACTCGTAGTATTGCTCATTCCTGGGCCTTTTTTGCTTGGGTTGCTCTATTGTATTCCTCCTTCCCAGCCCACCAACATTTCCTGTCATGGAAACATAAGGAATGAGCAGAAGAACAGCCCCAGTTTTCCACAAGGGACGCCTTCTGGGACAGACGCAGATTAGGGCAGGGCAGCTTGGGCGGGAATGCTCCTGATGGCCCCGCGTCGAGGTGGCACACAACGACCCGGCCCAGAGCACCACGCCGGGTATCTCTCAGGGTGGAACACAGAGGAGGGAGGATTTTAGTCGCTGCCAAATGCTTTGTTTTAAACAAAGGCTCTAATTTATAACTCAACTCTTATATAACAAACACCTTCCAATGGAACTCTAGGGGATCATTTCATCTTGGCCTCTCTGCGAGGAGCCAGTTCCGCTTGGCCATTGCATGGATGTGGACAGCAGGAGCGGGAGGCTCCAGGGAAGGAGCCCACCATGGAGGGAGCCCATGTCAGCTGTCAGGCCAGGGTGACAACACCACAGCGAGCACCCCCTGGACCCTGCGTGGGCTTTTACAGCGTCAGCTATGTGGTAGGTGGTTGTCTTAGTATCACCATCCGTGGATTTTTAAATTACAGCCTTAGTGAAAACCTAGGATTACCACATCACTTCCTAGTCTCTCCCGGTACCCTCAAGTCTGAGTCATGGATGTCACATGTGGGACAACTGCAAGTGCGCTGCTACAGGGTGTGATGTCAAGGCACCCTCCAGAGACCCCCAGGGACGTTTGAAATTGCCTTTTGTGTGAGAGTAAATATGGCCAGAACGTATTTCATTTAAAACTAAGTTTTTAGAAAGAAAACAAACAAGAAAGTGTTTGAGCTTTTGGTAGAGACAGAGCGAGATAAGTAACACCCTCCCCCAGGGTGTGGAAGCAGCTTCCACAAATAGATGATTCCCGAGAAGCACGGGGTCCCGGCAAACGGCAGCCCGGAAGCCTGCCCCGGTGAGGCTGGTGCAGAGAGCACTGTGAATACGCCGGCGTCTGCATCGTGGGCCTGGGCAGGCTCCTGCTCAGCCCCAGAGTTCCGAGTGTCCCCCCACTATTGTCCTGAACACACAGCCAGATGGCATGTCCCCGGTCACTTCTTTCACCCCTCACCCTGCCTTTGAGCATTGGATGCAGACAGACAGGGTTTGGGTCCGCCCAGACGCAGTGTTGTCCAGCGCTTGACCTTGGCAAACACTCGAGGACCCTGGGGTCTTTGTGCAAAATCCGGGGATAGTAGTAGCTATTCCGCTTGCTAAGGATTAACCAAGACAATGCACGCAAAGCCTCTGGCGTATAGCTGGGCCTCGGTAAAGGGTACCTCTGCCTCTGCCCCACAATTTTTAATGAAGCAGCCTGCACGACGTAGCCACCTGATGCTATAATATTGTATTTGCTGGAGATTACGTATGAGGGTGGGGCAGTGGTCTGAGCCCCGAGCCCCAGTTTGGTGTGGTGCCTGGACGCCTTAAGGGAACTGAGGACTGGAACCACGTGCACCATTACAGGGGCACGGCGTCCGGGGGAGATTGCAGAGGCAGCAGACACCAAGTCCAGGTCACACGGGAGACAATCTGCGGGAAACACGTGGTGGTGCGCCGGCTGGGTTTGCGTCCTGGCTTCCTGCCGGCAAGAAGTTGCAGGTCTGCGTCAAGTGACTCCACCTTGCTCTGCTCCTGAGACTCCCCGCCCGACAGCAGTGCGGGCTGCGGAGTGGTCCCCGCAGTCATGAATGCCTGCACCTTCCCACCGCTCTCTGAGCCTCCCTGCTTCCCTGCCCGCACGTCTCTCCTCCTGCCGGAGCCTCTGCAGCTCCCGCCCTCGTGGCCCTAGTGCTCATGGCTTCCGTCCCTGGTCCCTGTGTCCTTGCGGCTTGTGCCGAGCCAGCTCAGCTCTGCCTCCGTACGGCTGTGCGCGGGAGCGGTCGGTCTCTTTCAAGCTGTCGTTGAGACAGCCCTGGCAGGAACCCAGCAAGCACCACTGCAATGACCCTGGGCCAAACTTCACGGGGTAAGGGCACAGCCTCCCATGAGACTGCCCTTACTACAGACCCCAGCCACAGGTCTGGGGGCCCCCAGGCCACTCTCACTTCTGATGAGCTGGCTACAAATTCTGGCATTCATTCCCACTACCCTCTCAGGTTCCGTAATTTGCTAGAACGACACGCAGAACTCAGGAAAGCCCTATACTTAGAATGACAGTTTTATTATAACACAAAAATACGAATCAGAACCAGCCAAAGACAGAGATGAGGTCTGGGATGGTCCCAAATATCATTCCCAGGGACACATTATCTTCCAGGCAACACCAATAGGCAGAATGTTGCCAAGCAGGGTAGCTCACCTGCACTTTGATTCTTGAGTTTTTACTGGGGACACAGCCATGGTGGGCTGAATCAGTGCCCGCAGGACTCAGTCTCCAGCCCCGCTCCCTGGCCCGAGGTCAGGCTGATACCTCAAAGCCCCAGCCCTCTACTCACACGTTGGCATTTCTGACCCGGCCAGCCTCCATTCCGAGTCACCTTGCAGGCATAAACTATCAGCTGTGGCCCAAGGGACCCGCTGTGAATAGCAAGGGTTGAGAGGTGACCTCCCAGGAACTGGGGACACACTCTTCATCACACAGCTACAAGCCAGCGCCCACTGCCCCTCCCCACGCTTCCTGTTCCCGTTTCCATCCATCTTTGCCCACCACGCAACGTCACAAATTGGTAGTAACCTTCCGCTCAGGTACCCCCAGACCAAGAGCTCGAGAAAAATTCACGCCCCGCCTCTCCTCCCTGGGTCCGCCTTCGTCAGTGCCCCTCGCCTGCCCCTGCGTTTAGGGATCTGAGTCTCTGGCTTTCCACCCGTCCCTGCCAGATTTTATCTTTGCTGGTTTTAGCCTGTTGTTCTGCCTATCAGATCATTTTATACCCTGGTGTTGTTCACTCAGATATGGAATGACTCTGCTGGCATCGTGCTGTTCACAATTTTGGCGGCCATAGTTCCTGTGCTTTATGAGTCATTGGCCAAAACCTGTGTAATCGACTGCTGCAGCCCTCCCCACCTCTGGGTGGGGGTTTGGTCCTGTCACATCGGGCCCCAACCTTCCCTGCTCAGAGCCGCTTCCCTGAGGGCGTTGGCCTTTCCTGTCCTTGTCCCCAGGACTCACGCTTGCCTGGAGACCGGCTCTGGGGCTACCGCTCTCTCGCTCCTTGTTCAGGACCCCGGCTGCTGGCTGCTCACACAGCCCAGGTTAAGCGCCCCACACGGCGGCACCCATGTCTGCCTCGGGCAGGGATCAGGGAGCCCTGCCAGGTGTGGCAGAGGTGGGGAGAAGCCCCTGCTCCACTCTGCCTCCATCCTGTGTCATCTCCCCGAGTCTCTGAAAATACTGCGCAGACACCTTCCCTTCCCTCCCCAGGGACCCTGCGCAAAGCTTCCCCCTTAAATGCCTTTTCTGGGGGGCCCCTCTGGCTGGACTTATCCACCCCCATTTAGTTTAGGACAACCAAACTGAGGGGTGGCTGCCTTTTAGCACGGACTTACTAAATTATTCCAGGGGCTTTGGTGTTTTTTCTCTCTCAGTCTTTACAATAGCCCTCTGAAATGCTATTATTACACCCAATTTTCAGATAAGAAAACAGAGGCTCAGAGATATCAAATAGCTCGCTCTGGCCGGGTGCAGTGGCTCACGCCTGTAATCCTAGCTCTATGGGAGGCCGAGGCGGGTGGATTGTTTGAGCTCAGGAGTTAGAGACCAGCCTGAGCAAGAGCGAGACCCCGTCTCTACTAAAAATTAGAAAGAAATTAATTGGACAACTAAAAATATATACAAAAAATTAGCCGGGCATGGTGGCGCATGCCTGTAGTCCCAGCTACTCGGGAGGCTGAAGCAGGAGGATCGCTTGAGCCCAGGAGTTTGAGGTTGCTGTGAGCTAGGCTGACGCCACGGCACTCTAGCTGGGGCAACACAGTGAGACTCTGTCTCAAAAAAAAAAAAAAAAAAATAGCTCGCTCAGATCACAATGAGGGCAGGTTGCAGGTCTAGGTTTGAATAAAGCCGTCCATGCATGCAACAGGTACTTACGGAGCACCTCCTGCTGTCTGCCCTAGAGCCTGCGCCCGCCCACCACTCGCCACTGGCAGCCTCTCTCACTGCTGAGGACCCAAGACCTCAGGGCAGAGGGGGTGGGGGTGCCAAGCCCATGGGGTAGGGGTGGGGTGCTCCCTGCTCTGTCCCCTCACTAGATGGGGCTGCTCAGCTGGCCGTCCCAGGCCGGTGTCCAGTCAATGGTCAGTCCACACCCCAACTGTTCTCTCTAAGCCACGGCATTCTGGAGAGCAGGATGGCTCCAGCCACGCCAGGGAGCACGCAAGAGCAGCCAGGAAGCCACCCAGAGGGGTTCCTGCATCGTGCTGGGATGCCATCGTTGCTGGGGGAGGGGGGGGACTGGAGCCCGAGGGGACTCAGAGATCACCCGTCTCTCACCTGCATTTTGATTTCTCAGAAGTTGCAGCTGTGGACGTTTCCAGAAGGTGGGTAGCCCAGAAAGACACAGGAGGATGGACTCCAAGGCCAGCTTCTATGAACAGAGATAATCCTGGAACTGTGGGATGCATTTTTAGGTTTTTATCCCCACAAATTTAACTTTGAAATATTGTAAGCCTACAGAAAAGCTGACAGAATGGTACAGCAAACATGTGTTTCTGCGTCACCTAGAGCTGCTGCTAACTTGTTAACATGTGGCCGCATCTGCTTTCTCGCACTGTGTGCACGCCTGTGTGTGCGTGTGCATGCATGTGCATGCATGCGAACCATTTGAAAATCAGTTGCAGACGTCACGTCCCTTCCTCCTGAACACTTCAGCAGCGTCTCCTAAACACAAGGACATTTTCTGACACAACCACAGTGCCGTTCTTGGTGGTCTTACTCTCTAAGAACAGAGAGGCAGGGAAAATGTACTTGGCTTAAGAACTTGCAAAAGCTCCAGCGAGGCCTGGCTGCCAGGAGCGAAGACATGAGGAGGCGGCTCAGAGGAGTCACCCCTTCTTCACTTGCTGTGAGAGGAATTTCAGCCTAAATTGCATTCCCATCATGACTTTATCTTGACTTTGCTATGTCTTCAGGTGATTCACGTAGGGAGAAATGATTTCATCTGGACGTAGCAGATCATCCCTCAGGAATTCTAGTTCTTCCCTGTGAGCTAGCGAGAAACTTAGCAATTTGTCCGTTGCTCTTTCATCGTCTTGCTTCATGCCAGTTTGTGACGTGGACAAACACGCAGGACGCCTCATAGTCTCTGACCGGCACTCAGTTACATCTTGCTGGTCGTCAAAGAAATGCCAATTCAGATACTGATGAGGTAGCTGCGTGCACCTACTAACGTGCGAACATCTGACAGAGGGGACGCCTGGTCCTTTGGCAGTGAGGGCAGCTGGGTGGACACCCACGGTGCTCGGCAGTGTGCGTTTATGTAACACTAGCTTTCAGAACAATTCCAAAGTGTACAATGGGACATACAAAACTATACATTGCAAGTAGTGAGCTACAGCTCTCCCTATCACGCCCCCAACAACAACAAATAGTTTATGAAGTAATGCATACTAAAGAAGGAAAGTTACAATATGTTCCTTCTTAAAGCTATTTTCTTTCTTTATTTTTATTTTTATTTTTGAGACAGGGTCTCCTCTGTCACCCTGGGTAGAGTGCAGTGGCATCGTCATAGCTCACAGCAACCTCAAACTCCTGGCTCAAGCGATCCTCCTGTCTAAGCTTCCCCAGTGGCTGGGGCTACAGAGACACACCACCACACCTGGCAAATTTTTCTATTTTTAGTAGAGATGGGTCTTGCTCTTATTCAGGCTGATCTTGAACTCCTGGCCTCAAGTGATCCTCCCGCTTTGGCCTCCCAGAGTGCTAGGATTACAGGCGTGAGCCACTGCACCTGGCCAGCTATTTTCTTCCTGGGTAACTTTTTTTTAAAAAAATTGCTCTCCCATTCTTATATTTTGTATAGGTATTTCTTTCTTGTTATATCTTTTCCCTGAGGGATATGGTGGTGTTTCTAAAAATGGAACATCTGAGCTTCTGAAAACTTTTCCATGTACTTTTTCATATTTTGAACAGTAAAAAAGTTTTCAACCAACTTGTTGGGAAGTGATTTAATGTTAACGCTAGAGTTTCCCCAGTGCCATTCCTCACGTCACAATCAAAATGATGAAGCTAATCTCCCAGGAAAGTGACAGATGAGCCGGGTGCTACCCTAGTGGAGTCAGTTAGTGCTGCAGGGTGGAAGCAACAAATGCTGCAGTTCAGTTCCCTTTCTGCTGTTTTGCACAAGTCAAACACAGCACAGCGCTGACCTGACACTCATGGTCGACACCTCTCAGGTCACCTGCCCAGCCCATTTCCTCCTGGCAATGGCCATGCTTTTAATGTGAGAACGAACCCGTGACCTCAAGCAGGATACTCAGCTTCTCTCTCACAGCCATGGGAACTGGGATGGACATGCTCCCTCGGCAGCCCTGGCAGCTGTTTGGGCAGATGCCTGTGAACTTGGCACCGGGATGGCCACACGCCACTATGGGCATAGGGCCACCAGAAACTTAGCTCCGCCTTCCACGGGCCTTGAGGCCTGGATGGGGTGCTCAGGGTACCCTCTGGGAATGCAAAGTCGGAGGCTCCGCCTGCTCCTATTTGCAGGATGAGCTTCTACCTGGAGTTGTCTCTCCTCTGCTCCTTATGTCTTCTCTCCTGTGGAGGCGCTGCAGCCGGTGCCAGTCGATTAGGCTGATCCTGAAATAGGATTCCTGACCTTTGATGTTATCCTGTCTAGAACCCATGAATGGGCTTCCCGCTGCCCTCAGAATAAATTCTAAACTCCCTGACTCTGAGGGCCCTCAGTAATCTGACCTGTTTCTTTGCCTTCATTTCTTTTTCTTTCTATTTTTTTTTCAGGGACAGGGTCTCACTCTGTTGCCCCTGGGTGCGGTGGCACAATCATAGATCATGATGAAGGTAATATCATTCCTGTGTTGTTTATATGCAAGAATTGTCCTCCCAGCCACTCCCTAGGGCACTGTGCTCATTCCTGTGCTCCGGGACTGGCACCTTCCTGGCTGGAGGCACTTGGCCTGTGCCACTGTTCTCTGAAACGTACGTCCCTGACTTGGCACCCTGATACAAAGCGATTTTCTCACCTACCTTAGTAACGGCGTGTGGGTTTGGAGTTTGAATGCCCAGGTGTGGACCCCGACTCTGATGAGTGAGGGTAAGCAACGCTTCAGCATCCGCACCCCAGACTTTCATCCCGTAAGATGAGGGTGATCATGTAACCACCCTCACAGGGTCGCTGTGAGAGTCTGAGGTGGTTCACGAGACCTCGGCACAGTGTGTGGCCAGCACCCAATAGATGCTACCAATGATTAAAGGCAATAACTGGAAAGATTTTCCAGCTTTGCGTTAAACAACATATTTTGAATAGGGATCAAAATTGATGATGTGACTCTGGAAATAAGAAACCACTGGCAAGTCACGTGGCCCAACAGAGTGGGAGTGAGGAGGTTCATCCTGGCACGAGCCACGCCGCAGCGAGCCGCGCAGCCACTCCGCCACTCCGGGCCTCAGCTGAGTTACCTGCAACAGGAGGGTCTTGTTAGAAATTAAAATGCCTGAAGATCCATTTCGCAATCTCAACTTTCGGCAGAGAACGAAGGAGAGCAGATGACACGCAATCTACCACTGCTGTAAATCGATGTAACATTTGAAAAGTGATATGAAAATATATGTCAAGAGTGAAAAAAATAACCACCCCTTGTCTAGTAATCCCAGGATGCTGGAAGTATGAAGGAAGCAGCCAAAATTCTGGTGGGCGCGGGGAGGGTGGTGACATCACCGTCCTGCAGCGCAGGAAATGGTGGGTCAGTAGCGCGTCCCTTCCACGGAACATTATACAGCCATTGAAAGGTAGTTAACGTGCCATCTAGGGAGAATTCCTGCCTGAGGTGTTTAAGTTGAATCTAATCATGAAACAACCAAATAAATCCAGAATGTGGGACTTTCTGTAAAATAACTGGCTAGACATTTCAAAAAAGATCAATGTCATGAAAAACAAAAAAAGGCAGAGACTATTCCAGATTAAATAAGATTCTGTATGGAAAAACACCTACAAGACATTTTTGGGAGGACCAAGAAATTTTAATGATAGGTGGTATATTATATATTGTGGAATTACTGTTAATTTTTCCAGGTGTGACAGCAGTATTGTGATTATGTTGGAAAACATTCTAATTTCTAGGAGATGCACCCTGAAGTATTCAGGAAAACCATTGTGATGGCAAACTGCATGTGTGTTTGTGTGCATGTGCGCATGTGTGTGGACAGGGAGTGAGATGACACTAATGTGTGGGACGGTAACAGTGGGTGAGTCCAGGTGAGTGGCGTCTGGATGTTCATCACACCATCACTTCAACTTCTCTATAGACGGGGACGTTTTCAAAACCCAAAGGTGGGGGCTGGGCGTGGAGGCGCACACCTGTAACCCCAGTGCTTTGGGAGGCCGAGGCAGCAGGATCGCTTGAGCCCAGGCGTTTAGGCTGCAGTGAGCTCTGATCGTGCCACTGTACTCCAGCCTGGGTGATAGAGTGAGACTCTGTCTCTAAAAAACAAACAAACAAACAAAACTCCAAAGTTGGGAAAAAAACAACTATGACTATATAGCAATACGGAAAAATTTTTGTAAAATAATATCCAACAAAAGATACTGGAGGTAGAAGAATTTTTTTACAAAGGAAGATAGGCAAAGGGTGTGAACAAGCAATTCCTAACGGCTGGTAAGGGACTCAGCCTTACCAAGAACGAGGCAGATATGAGAACACTGACCATTCTACGCGCGTGATTGAACGTATGAATGCCAAAGCCGGCAATTCCACTCTGAGCAAACCCCGTAGAGCAGTGTTTCTGAAACTCAGGTTTTGACTGAGTGAAGGGGTGGTGGACGGGGTTAGGGCAGCGGCGGGTGTCAGCAGGACGTGGGAGGTGCCTGATGGCCTTGACTGGTGTTTCCTTCTGTCACCCTCTCACACGGCAGTCCACGGGGTCCCTGGCAAAGCTGCCTCCGCCTGGTACGGCCTCTCCAGGACCAGCACGTGGAGCTTCACAGCCATCTGTGGACCCTCCACGGCCAGAGCCCGCGGCTATAGCCCCTCAGGTAGCTGGGACCCCACTGTCCGCAGAGACCACAGAGAACATTGGGGAACATTCCACTCGGAACCAAGCCAGGCCTCAGTGGAGGTGGGTGGGAGAACAAGTGCAGTGAAGTTTGCCTCCAAACTTTGCTCATATTGTGACACCACAGATTCTGATAAGGAATTTCACATGCCCCCCCAGCCCCCCAACCCCCCGAGGACACAGACAGGCTGCTGGAGGTGAGGGCCTGGCGTTCTGGCCACAGGGCCCTGTCCAGTGCCCTAGGGAATGACGGAATCAATGTATTCTTACCCCCTGACCCCTGCGAAGGTCGGGGGCTCCCCGGTGGAGAACTGGGAGCTGTCGGCACCGGCTGCCGTCCTTTCTCTCGCGGCTCACATTCCCTTCCGTGGCCCTGAAGGCCGCTTCCTGCCCGCTGGGGCCACAGGACGCTCCCCACTCTCAGGCTCTACTAAGGGTTTCAGCTTCTCTAATTTTACCTCTAAAAGTGAAGGAAGAAGAAGTAAATGGAATGTTCAATCTTCACATTTCAAGAATGTACTGTCCCACTATGAGCAAGACAATCGAATTCTTCCTGCGTGGAGTGTTTGATGACATAGAAGTCCTTCAGGACATGGCTGTTCAGAGAGATGCTCCGAGGGCCACCCGAACTCACCTGCAATGTGGGGCCGGGTGCTGGGCCTGGGGACCCGGCCTTGTGGGGCTAACCGAGCTGCTCAGGCTTGTTGATGGCAGGCCTGTGGGTGCCCTGGGGCTTGGCTAGTTTGGGCTGGAAGGCCTGAGCTGGGTGGCTCTGTTGACTTTGCAGGGTTCCCTCTGGTGTCAGCTGATGTCAGCTGGGCTCTGTGGCAGCTCCTGTAGGGCAGCTCTGCTGGCATCCGCCTGGCTCATGTGTCTTGGGGTTAGGTGGAGTTGGCCAATATTGGCTGGGCTGGGCCAGGTGACTCTGCTGGTTTCAGCTGGGCTTGCTCGTGTGACTTGGGGCCAGCTGGAGTTGGCCTAATGTGGGCTGGGTGCAGCCAGTGCCCAGACCCGCTGTGTGTGTCTTTTCTCCTCCTCCTGCAACAGCAGGACAGCCCAGTCGTGGCCTCCTGTGGCCATGGACGAGGCACAAAGGAGCAGCTCACCAGTTTGCATTTTCCGCAGTTCCCCTGGCTGCTGCGAAGGGACTGGGTTGGAATGGGTAAGGGTGGGGTGGGAGGGGTCAGTTAGTGATCATAGAGTTTCAAGGGGGTGGCTTGGACTAGGGGTCGGCTGTGGACTAGCCTGGGTATGCCTGGGGACAGGCCTGTGTCTGACCCACCCCTCAAAAGGTATCTGGTGTGAATTTACAAAGGACACAGCCCCTGGGGCCTTCACTGGGCAGTGGAGCCAAGGGTGGGCTCCCCATGCCTCCTCGCGGGAGCTGTGCGCGGGACGGCGGCACCGGGCAGGCAGCGGCCCGGCCAGGGCTCGGCACTAGGCCAGCTCTCAGGAGATATGTGAGCACGGGGCAAAGCCCACACAGGCTTCCAGAGCAGGAAAGGCTCAGCTGACCCAGGATGTCCAGAAAAGGGGCATAAAGGAGAGTGATTCTCAGGGCCAGTGGGGGCCAGGGGAGGGGTGGCAGTGGCTGGCAATGGTGTTAGTGGCAGCATTTTACGGAGCATTGAGAAGATGTCTTTTCCATTCAAAGAACTGGAGTGTGTGGGGGTGTTCGTGGTTAACATGGGGGTGCTGAGCACTGCCCCTGCTTAAAGGAAACTGGCGTAGGAGCTCTGGAAAGGAGGTTTGGGCCAGAGTGTCCTTGCGGAGAGGTTGGGGAGAGGGCAGGGCATGGCTGGGCAGACGGCTGGAGAGGGGATGCGCATGGGGGGCCGGGAGAAACGCCTCCAGGCAGCCCATGAAGACCCCATTTAAGACCCCAGCTTGAGTGGAGGCTTCTAGGGCCTCGCCCCAGCCAAGAGGGCTGTGTGCTGTAACAGTTGGGGCCTTGATGGGGAATAAGTCAGGCCCTTGGGGGTCAGGACCCCTCTCCAGGTTGCCACCTGCACGTTCAGTGACTTCTGAAAGGGGCTTTGAGCTTCCACGTGCTCCCTTGAAGCCGTCCTGGTCAGCCCCTCTCGGTCGCAGGCCGGGGCCGTGAGTGAGGCTGAGCCTGGTTTCTGACCTCCTGACGTGTGAGTGCAGCCTTCCACCCAGGGAGGAGACGCACACACTCGAACTGCTCCAGAAATAAAGAAAAGAATACCTGGACACAGCCAGTCAGCAACCAGTGCCACAGAATGGCCGGGAATTCATTCACTAATTGGGCATCGAGCTTTGGCAAAGATTCCACACCTCAGGGGAGAGAGGGGGCCTTGGCGGCATCCTGTCTGTGGAGTCCCTGGGTGCCCCGTGCCCTAGGGGTGCCTGGCCCCACGTGCTCTATCCTCATAGCCTTCCAGATGCTCTGACCCCTTTCCGGGATGAGGGGTAAAGGCACCACCTCAGTATGCTCCTGGGAGAACAGGAGATGCTGCGGGCGTCGGGGTAGCGTATCACCAGGGCCCCTCTGCAGGGCACGGGCCTGTGTCTCCTGACTGCTCTTCTCCAGCGCTGTCACCTGTGCCCTGGAGGTGGGGTTCTTTCTGGACATCTTTTTCTAAGGATGCAGGGATGCAGAGCAGCAGGCGTGCTCCCTTCCTTTGCGGCTGAGCCCTGATTTCTTTGGAAACACATTGCCGTTCGCTTTTGCCCTTCACGTGTGACTGGCGGATCAGCAGGGGATTCGGTAACAGCCTTTCCTGCATCTGTGTCTTGCTGGGCCCAGCCGCGCTGGAACGTGGGGCAGACAACTGACTCACCGCGCACACCTGGGAGTAGCAGGGCCCTCTTTAGATGCGCCAGGTGACGCTGAGGAGTAATTCCAGTGCCACAAAGAGACCTGAGCGTGCTGGGCCAGTGCCATGGGGGAGCAAGTCTCTCGTTTTGGTCTCAGGAGCTCACTGTACTGTTAAAATTATAAAAGACCCTAAAGAGCCGTAGCTTATTTGGATTATACGTATACATATTTAGCATGTTAGAAATTGAAACAGAAAATTAAAAAACATTTCCTTTCATTGAGTACTTTCATTCTCTGGCCCTCGGTGTCCACAGCTGCCAGAGCGTGTCCTCTGCTCTGCCCCGAGAAGCGGCAGGCGCCGCGCCCTTGCAGGCCGGCCTCTGTGCGCGTCCGCCAGCGCTGCCAGAGCCGCGCCGGCGGTGGGCTGGTCGCAGTGGGAAAAGCAGTAACGAGTTTGGCTAAGGATGTCTCGCCAAGGTGAAATGACTGCTTGTCCCTGGCTTCAAGGAAAAACTCCTGATTAAAAGAGGAGGGAGTTAATACAAATGATTCTCTCCCTCTTTGGCTTTTCTGGCAACGCGCCAGCAGCATGAACACTCCACCACCTCTGTGGATGGCAGGGTGGAGCCCTTAGACTCCCCTTCCCCAGCCCTTTCTGCTGTCAGAGCTGCTTCTGTGCCTCCACCTCTCGGCCCTTCAAACGGTTCCCCAATTCCCCAGAGTCAGTGGGGTCGCCAAGAGTGCAGGTGGCCACGCGGGGGAATTTGAGAACTATCTGTCCTCAGTCTCAAAATGCAGCTCTGCTGCTACTGTCCGTGGGGCTGTGCGCCTGTGTTAGTCGGGCTCTGCGGAGAAACAGACCAACAGGATAGGTAGCTAGATGGATAGATAGATAGACGATAGGTAGAGATAGATAAGCCTCTGTATCTCCGTTCGCCTCTCTGCAGCTGTCTGTCTACCTATCTGCAGCTACCTCTGTGTCTATCACCTGTCCCTCGAGAGATCTGTCATGAGGAATTGCTGATGACATCACGGAAGCTGACAGCTCCCGTGCGCACTGTCTGCAAGCCGGAGACCCGGGAAGGCCAGTGGTGCGATCGACTCCAAGTTCAAAGGCCTGAGCCCTGGGAAGAGATGGTGTAGGTCCCAGCGCGAGGGCAGGAGAGGAGATGAGATGTCCCAGCTCAAGCAGCGAGGCAGCAAGAGAGGGGCGATTTCCTTCTTCTTCTGCCTTTTGTTCTATCCAGGACCTCTAGGAATCTACTTTACTGAACCCCCTGATTCAAATGCTAATCTCATCCAGAAACACCCTCACAGACACACAGGAAACAGTGGTTAACCTGGGCACCCCGTGGCCCAGTCAAGTTGACAAATAAATTTACTTAATAATCATCACAGCCCCCACCTGGGCCTGAGCCCCCCAGCTGTGTCTAGTCATGGTTGAGGTTGCAACCCTCAGCGCCACTGTTGGCATGAGGTTGGCAGTCGACACGCGGCCCTGGAGTGGGCGCGTGAACGTGTCTGGTGCTCCAGAACGTCTGCGAGGGCTCGGTCCGACCTCTTGCTCGACAGATGCAGGTGTGGGTTAGAGCTGCAGGTCCCAGGACCCCTTTCCAGTCTTCGAAATGACTGAGGACCGCAAAGAGCTTTGGCTGTGTGGGTTGCATCTATTGATAGTTTTCCCGTTTGGAACCGAGAAAGTTTAAAGTCTTTATTAATTGATTTAAAGAAAAAAACATTGCATGTAAACATAAAACACATGTTTTTTTATGAAAAATAACTAAATAAATCTAGTGAGAAGAGTGGCATTGTTTTACATTTCTGCAAACATCTTTTAATACATGGCTTCCCAGAGCGCAGCTGGAATCTCATCTCTGCCTCCAAATTCGATATGTCGTGATGTGTATCATTTTGACTGAAGTCTATGAAGAAATTTATAGCTGGAACAGGGAGGTTTTTCCTTTCATAGGCTTTTCATGTAGTTGTAGATCTGCTTCCCTGTTCTGGCACTAAAACGTGACAAGTAGCGGATCTTAAAGGCTCGTTTCACTGGGAATCTGCAGCCATTTATCCACCACTGTTTGTCCTTAAACCGTTGGTCTAGCGTGCGCTTTGGGAAGCTCTTTGCCCATGCTTGACTTTGCAGTGTCACTCCTGGGTTATCGGGAAGATACTGGTTTACTGACTTGTGCAGCGTTCCCGACGTTGACACATAGCACACATGTCACAGAGCCAAACTGGACCTCGTCAGAACAGCCTTCAGCTACTCAGGGGCCGTCCAGCTCTGGACGGCAGATACACATCTTGCAAAATTCTGATTTTTGCTCACATGCTCAAATTTTATCATTGACAGCAAATACCATCATTTCCCTTGAAATGAGAGTCTCACTTTGTTCATTTTCAAAGACATATCTATTAAATACCCAAGTCTGAATAACCACCATCTGTGTGTCAGTCATTCCTTCAGGTACAATGGGATTTTACTCTTTCAAGTAAAAATATTATTTCACAGAAAAAGAAACGTCCAGCTGCCCAGATAGGTTTGCAACTCCAGCAATTCCACAGGTGATTCCCCAAGACACTGTCATACTCGGGTGTGCAGTAGGAGTACTCCATGCCAGCTTCCCATTTTGTCACTCAGGATATAAAAGAGAACGTAACCCAAGGGTTGAGATTTAATACAGTTAGTTATTATTTTTTATTGCTTCCTCAAGGACAATCTTTGAGAAATTGGCACTTAAAAAAAATCGCATAAGCATGCATGGTGAAGAATCACATTTGGGGCCCTGCCTGGGCGTAGCAGTTGTCCCCAGGACTGTTTGCGCTCCACCAGTGCTCATGCCAATCCAACAAAAGAGACAAATAACATTTTGGTACTTTTACAGAACTCATTTGACCTCATGAACTCCCATAAGGGTCTTGAGGATTTCCAGGTTGCCTGGACGATACTTTGACACATTCATCTGAAAGCAGCTCAGAGCCAGGGTGACTGGTATGTTCTTTCAGTGTCTTCCTAAGATGGCTCCCAAGTCCCTGCGGCTGGACACCCAGCAGAAGTTCAGTAACCACCTGCTGGCGGAACGGCTGGCGTCTCTGCCATGCAAGCTTAGGCAACAGAGTCCGGACAAACGCACTTGTCACTGGGAAGTTAATGCTAAGAGCTCGGGGTCTGCTCCTGGAGACTCGCTGGGGCAGTGGTGTTTTTTTAATACTTAAAACATTTAAAAATCCTGCCACAAGGGAACTGCGTGGCATGAACTAACTGCAGGGCTGTCGGGCCAAGAGCGGAAATGCGTCCCAAATGACAAGGAGTGGGATTCCCTTTCCCTGGCTTCTGCTTGAAACAGTAGAGATGGACATCTTGACCTGGGACCTGCCGGGCTACACTGCTGCTGCTCATGCAGCCCCCAGTGCCCCCCGCGGAGTGGGCTGGGAAGGGCAAGGGGAGAAGGGCTCCAGGAGCTCTGGAGGGGACGGGGGACTCTGGTGCATCGGGGTGCTGTGGGAATCACGGAGGAACAAGCTCCTGAACCAGGAAGGGGTTGGGCTTGGAGTGTGTTACGCTAAGGTAAGGAAGTCTGTTGATCAGAGACAAGTTACTGGATATATGCCCGGGCTCAAGGGATATGTTAAGTAACTGAGGACCCGCAGGTGTGGTTTAAGCTTTGCCTTGCACAGCCGTAGGCCTGTCAGTGAGTTACAAAGGACATCTCCAAGAGGGGATGGGGCATGATGAGGCATGTCTGACCTCCCTTCCCATGGCCAGTAACTCAGCTTCAGGGTATTTCTGGGGTCCTTTTGGCCAAGATGGGGTCCATTCAGTCAGCGGGGATGGGAGGGTTGGGGAAGAGCTTACGATTTTATTTTAGTTCACAGATCAATTCTAAAGAGGTATTCAAAATCTTAAAGATCAAGTTCCTCAACAGCAGTATAGGTTTGTAAGAAAAGTGCATTATTTTATAATGTTGTGGGCTATAAAGAAAATACTTTTGTGTTGCAGGCCTTCTGAACAAATTCTGCTGAAACTTGGAATCCTGGGTGTCTTAGTCCAGGCTGCCATAACCAAATACCACAGACCGGGTGGCTTAAACAACAGGAATTTATTCTTGAAGCTCTGGAGGCTGGGAAGTCCAAGGTCAAGTTGCCAGCAGCTTCACTGTCTGGCCAGGGCTCTCTTCCTGGCTTGCAGACAGCTGCCTTCTCACTATGTCCTCACACGGCACAGACAGCAAGCAAGCTGTCTGGTGTCTCACACTGTAAGGGCACTGTTTCCGTCACCAGGGCCTCACCCTCACCACCTCCTCTAACCCTATCCTGTCCCGAGGTCCCATCTCTTAGTACCACCACACTGGGATCTAGGGCTTTCACATACGGTTTTTTTT
Organism: Propithecus coquereli; assembly: GCF_000956105.1. NCBI lineage: Eukaryota > Metazoa > Chordata > Mammalia > Primates > Indriidae > Propithecus > Propithecus coquereli. The sequence goes on from NW_012148697.1 coordinate 3,074,479, forward strand.
TTGTTTGTTTGTTTTTTGTTTTTTGAGACAGAGTCTCACTGTGTTGCCCAGGCTAGAGTGCCATGGCATCATCCTAGCTCACAGCAACCTCCAACTCCTGGGCTCAAGCGATCCTACTGCCTCAGCCTCCCGAGTAGCTGGGACTACAGGCATGCGCCACCATGCCCGGCTAACTTTTTCTATATATTTTTAGTTGTCCAATTAATTTCTTTCTAATTTTAGTAGAGACGGGGTCTCACTCTTGCTCAGGCTGGTTTCGAACTCCTGAGCTCAAACAATCCGCCCGCCTTGGCCTCCCAGAGAGCTAGGATTACATGAGCCACCGCGCCAGGCCTAAGGGCTTTCACATATGAATTGGAGGGGGACACAAACACGCAGTTCATAACACTTGCTAAGAGCAAGCCTTAAAAGCTAATTGACAATTGCAAAGATAGTGGAGGACTCTAGAGAGGTTTACTTAACTCTGAAGTTACTCTGGAGTTAGTGTTTATGTTTCAAGGGGAAACCGACCCGAGGTTATTTGGCCCCCTGGAGAAATGTATTTACACTCCAAAGAATAGAGTTAGCATCCAAGATTCTTGCCGTACAGTCTCCAAAGAGGAAGTGTGTTCTCCCTCCTTTCAGGAGAGGGGCCCCACTGCCTCTCCTGGGAGTAACTGGCCACAGTCCGCTGCGCTCCAATTCTCCTTTAGGGAGAGAGCGGCTGCTCGCGGAGTGTCCAGCTGGCTCCCACTGCGTCACCCATGGGTACGGACCAGCGCGAGGAGGGGCCCAGGCTTATGATTTACTGTAAGGCCACTGATGGGAAATCTGTCTCCGATCCAGAATGCCTCATGTGCACATGCAGGGTTAAATTAATAAAGATAAACATTAAAACCCAAAAGTGTTAAGTGGAAAAAAAAAAAAAAACAGGAAAAAAGTTACAGAATCACTGTTTACAACCAGGCAAAAAAACCTCTTAGTAGAAGAAAAAATAAGAAAGAAATGGATCCAATCATTAATACAATGGCATTTGAATGGTGGCAAAATTGGTTATTTTAATTTTTCTCTCCTTCCAGAATGTTTTTAACGAGCATGTATTAATTTGACAATGGAAAAAGTTAGAAAGAAAATATCTTCTGCATGAAGAGCATAATAGAGCATATCCTGTGTTGGTCATCTATTGTGGCATAACAAATTAACCCCAAATTTAGCAGCTTTCTTATCTTGCAGTTTCTGTGGTCAGGAGTCCACACCGTGCTGAGCTCCCACTGAGGCCTCCCGGGTCCCACCCCCTTAGCAGCACAGTATTCCAATCGAACTTGTAAAATAAATTCATATTAAACTCATCTAATATATTTGAGTATCTTGTTGCTCTTCCTGTTTTTTCTCTGTGGGGGTGTCGTATAAGATTTCTCCAGTTTTCCACGTTGACTGTGCTGTCCCTGTCTGCTCCAGGCCTCTGACCCTCACCCCACAGCCTGAAGGAGCGCGTGTTGGCACACGTGTCCCGAGCACGGGAGTGCGCCGCAGCCCTCGGTCTTCTTGGCAGCATTTCTGTGTCTTGGAATCAGTCACAGCAGTGACTGAGCGAGGGGTTATGGAATTTCTTGGCACGGGGTGGGGGACTGTTGCTTGTACTTTCTAGTAAAACAAAAGAATGAGAACGAAAGAGGAAACCTGTTATTTGGAAATGGGAGCACTAAATCCGGAGAGGCGTGCTCCCTTCGCTGGGGCCTTGCTGACAGCTGGGCTCTCCAGGGACCAAGGCCTTTGACCTCCACCCGCAGGAGAAGCGCCAGGAACTCCTCCAGGTTCCCAGTGAGGCCCCCAGGACTCCCGGCTCCTGGCTCGCTGTGCACCCACCGTTAGCTCCTGGCCTCTCTGGAGGCCCCGGACCAGCCCTCAGAGCTGTGTTCAGAAAGGCCGCCTTGTCCCAGGCTCCCCCTGAGGCACAGGGTCCCGGACCCTCTGCAGGACAATGAGTGTCAAGTGTGGTCAGGCTTTCTAGGCTGAGACCTGAGCGGTGGAGGAGGACCATGCGGACTGAGTGCAGGCGGGGCCTGGCCACACCCGTATTTAGGGATTCTGAATAGGCTTTTGGAACCCACAGGGCCACGTGTGCACAGATGTGCATAACAGAAATTTGACGCGAGCCCACCCTCACTGCAGTCTCGAAATTCCACTACTTAAACTCAGGATCAGAGATCCTGCACCAGTGGGCTCTTGGTTCTTAATCGTGAATAAAATGTTTAAGACTGTTTATAATAAAAATAGGAAAGGGCCAGGGCCTGAGAACGGGATGTAGCCACTCCTGACCCTGGCTGCTTGCAGCAGAGCAGGGTTTGTTTGGAGAGCATTGCAGGGTGCAGGGGTGGGTACAAACCAAGGGCAGCCTGTGGGCCTGAGTACCACCCAGGCCCTGCCCCAGAGGCCATCTGGAGAGCGCTGGTTCACTGGCACCATTGCCAGATGACACCCACTCCCACCCTCCCTGGATCCCCAGCTGCTCCGCTGGGATGGATGACCTCACCAGTTCCATGACTTTGGCAGAAACACGCAGTCACCAAGCCTGAGTCATGTGACCTCCCTTGGCTACCAGGGCATGAGGAGGGAGAGTGCCTGGTCTCTACCAGCCACAGAGTGGGAGGCAAACCCTGGCTCTCACCAAGTAAGACAAGACTCCCACCAGATAGACAGGAAGAGAGCTCCCTTGTCTGGGTGACCTCCAAGTATCAAATGTCCATTACAGTGGCCAAGCAATTGTGGTATCTTAACTTTGAGTAACCTTCATGTGTTGTACTCACCAAGCAATATCTCAGCATTCACTCCCCTCCCCCCACCTCTCTAAGTCTCCAGTGTCCTTATTCCACTATGTCCATGTGCACATGTTGTTTTGCTTGCACTTACAAGTGAGCGCATGTGGTATTTGTCTTTCTGTGCCCGAGTTGTTTCACTTAGGATAATGGCCTCCTAACTTAGGATAAGTTCCATCCATGTTGCTGCAAAAGACACGCTTTCACTCTTTTTTATGGCTGAATAGTATTCCATTATGTATATATACCACATTTTCTTTATCTAATCTTCTGTCGATAGACATTTAGGTTGATTCTGTGTGTTTGCTATTGTGAATAGTGTTGAGATAAATATATGAGTGAAGGTATTTGTTTTACATATTGATTTCTTTTTCTTTGGGTAGATACCCAGTAGTGAGATTGCTGGATTGTATGGTAGTTCCATATTTAGTTCTTTGAGAAATCCCCATACTGTTTTCCATAGAAATTGCACTAATTTACCCTCCCACCAAGAGCGTATAAGAGTTTCCTTTTCTCTGCATCCTTGCCAACATCTGTTATTTTTGTATTTTTAATAATAGCCATCCTGATTGGTGTAAGATGATATTTCACTGTGGTTTTAATTTGTATTTCTCTGATAGTTAGTGATGTTGAACATATTTCCATATGCTTGTTAACCATTTGTTTGTCTTCTTTTAAAAAATGTCTATTCACGTTCTTAGCTCACTTTTTTATTTTTTTGAGACAGAGTCTCACTCTGTTGCCTGGGCTAGAGTGCTGTGGCATTAGCCTAGCTCACAGCAACCTCAAACTCCTGGGCTCAAGCAATCCTACTGCCTCAGCCTCCCGAGTAGCTGGACTACAGGCATGCGTCACCATGCCCGGCTAATTTTTTCTATATATTTTTAGTTGTCCATCTAATTTCTTTCTATTTTTTAGTAGAGACAGGGTCTCATTCTTGCTCAGGCTCATCTTGAACTCCTGAACTCAAAGGATTCTCCCGCCTCGGCTCCCAGAGTGCTAGGATTAGAGGTGTGAGCCACCACACAGGCCTCTTAGCTCACTTTTTAATGGGGTTATTTTGTTGTTGTTGTTCAGTCATTTGAGTTCCTTGTAAATTTTGGATATTAGTCCCCAGTCAGATGGATAGTTTGCAAATATTTTCTCCAGAAAACCCATTTATAATAACAAAATCCAGCACTCTTCATGATTTAAACAAACAAACAAAAAACAGTCAACAAAGGAGGATTAGAAGGGAAATTCCTGAACCTAATAAAGAGCATCTACAAAAACAAAACAAAGCCTACAGCTAACGTCATATTTACTAATGAATGACTGGATGAATTCCCCTACGATCAGGAACGAGACAAGAATGTTTGCTCTCACTATTTCTATTTAACATTGTACTAGAGTGTCTAGCCAGTGCAATTAGGCAAGAAAAGGAAATAAAAGGAATTCAGATTGGAAAGGAAGATGTAAAACAATCTCATTTCACAGATGGCATGACCTTGTAGATAAAAAATCCTAAAGAAACCACAAAAAAATTAAAGTTAATAAATGATTTCAGCGAGGTCACAGCATATAAGATCTATATACAAAAATCAGTTGTATTTCTATATGTTAGCAATGGATAATATGAAAATGAAATTAAGAAAACAATTCCATTTATAATAGTATAAAGAAGAATAAAATGCCTGGAATAACCTTTTTTTTTTGAGACAGAGTCTTGCTCTGTTGCCCGGGCTAGAGTGCCGTGGCGTCAGCCTAGCTCACAGCAACCTCAAACTGCTGGGCTCAAGTGATCCTACTGCCTCAGCCTCCCAAATAGCTGGGACTACAGGCATTGCGGACTGAGTGCAGGCGGGGCCTGGCCACACCCGTATTTAGGGATTCTGAATAGGCTTTTGGAACCCACAGGGCCACGTGTGCACAGATGTGCATAACAGAAATTTGACGCGAGCCCACCCTCACTGCAGTCTCGAAATTCCACTGCTTAAACTCAGGATCAGAGATCCTGCACCAGTGGGCTCTTGGTTCTTAATCGTGAATAAAATGTTTAAGACTGTTTATAATAAAAATAGGAAAGGGCCAGGGCCTGAGAACGGGATGTAGCCACTCCTGACCCTGGCTGCTTGCAGCAGAGCAGGGTTTGTTTGGAGAGCATTGCAGGGTGCAGGGGTGGGTACAAACCAAGGGCAGCCTGTGGGCCTGAGTACCACCCAGGCCCTGCCCCAGAGGCCATCTGGAGAGCGCTGGTTCACTGGCACCATTGCCAGATGACACCCACTCCCACCCTCCCTGGATCCCCAGCTGCTCCGCTGGGATGGATGACCTCACCAGTTCCATGACTTTGGCAGAAACACGCAGTCACCAAGCCTGAGTCATGTGACCTCCCTTGGCTACCAGGGCATGAGGAGGGAGAGTGCCTGGTCTCTACCAGCCACAGAGTGGGAGGCAAACCCTGGCTCTCACCAAGTAAGACAAGACTCCCACCAGATAGACAGGAAGAGAGCTCCCTTGTCTGGGTGACCTCCAAGTATCAAATGTCCATTACAGTGGCCAAGCAATTGTGGTATCTTAACTTTGAG
>NW_012148697.1:3079890-3245292 GCF_000956105.1 Propithecus coquereli
TTAGTTGTCCAGATCATTTCTTTCTACTTTTTAGTAGAGACGGGGTCTCGCTCTTGCTCAGGCTGGTCTCAAACTCCTGACCTTGAGGGATCCGCCCCCCCCCGCCTTGGCCTCCCAGAGTACTAGGATTACAGGCGTGAGCCACCGCGCCCGGCCTGGAATAAACTTAACAAAAGAAGTATAAGACTTGCATGTTAAAAATGACAAAACATTGTTGAAAGAAATTAAGCAAAACTTAAATGAAATGACATCCCACATTCATGGATCAGAAGACTTAATATTGCTAAGATGGCAATACTTCCAAATAGATCTACAAATTCAACATCATCCTTATCAGCATCTGAGCAAGAATCTTTGTGGAAATTAACAAGCTGATCCTAAAATTTATATGGAAGCCCAAGGGACCCAGAGTAGCCAAAATCATCTTTAAAAGAAGAGCAAAGCCAGACAACTCATACTTCCTGATTTCAAAACTTACCTCAAAGCTACAGTAATCAAGACAGTATGGTACTAGCATAAGGATAGACATATAGATCAATGGAATAAATGAAAATCTGGAAATAAACCCTCACATTTACAATAAACTATCAACAAATTTGCTAAAACAATTCAATGGAGAAAAACAGCCCTTTCAACAAATGGTGCTGGGACAACCACATGCAAAAGAAAGAAATGGGACCCCTACTTCACATCATATAAAAAAATTAAATGTAAGAGCTAGAGCTATAAACATTTTAGGGTAAAACATAGGAGTGACCTTGGATTTGCCAATGATTGCTTAGATATGATATCAAAAGCACAAGGAACGAAAGAAAACGTAGATAAGTTGAACCTTAACATAATGAAACACTTCTGTGCTTCAAGGGCACCATCAAGAAAGTGAAAAGCCAACTGACAGAATGGGAGAAAATATTTGCAAATGTAATAAGGGGCTTGTATCTAGAATAAAGAACTCTTACAACTCAATGATAAAAAGACAAATAATCCAATTAAAAGATCTGAATAGATATTTTTCCAAAGAAGATATATAAATGACCAAAAATTACATGAAAAAATACTGAATACCATTAACTGTCAGGAAAATGCAAATATAAACCACAGTGAGTTACCACTTTGCCCACTAGGATGGTGGAACTAAAAAAGACAGTTAATAACATATGTTGATGATGATGTGGAGAAACTGAAACCCTCTTACATGGTTGGCGGAAGTGTAAAATGGGGCAGCCACTTTGGAACAGTTTGGAAATTTCTCAGAAAAGTAAAGATAAAGTTATTTTACCTAACAATTTAACTCATAGGCATATATCCAAAAGAAATGAAAATACATGCAAAGACAAAAAGTTTTACATGAAGATTCATAGCAGCATTATTTATAATAGCCAAAAACAACTCAAGCGTCCACCAACTGATGAATGGATAAACAAGATGTGGCATATTCGTACAATGGAATATTATTCAGCCATAAAAATGTGCTGGTTAATACTACAACAAGCATGAACCTTGAAAATGTTATGCTAAGTAAAAGAAGTCAGCCACAAAAGACCACGTTATGCGATTCCATTTCTGTGAAATGTGTAGAATAGTCAAATCTATAGAGACAAAAAAGGATCTGGGGTTTCAGGGGATGGGGCAATTGGGAGGTGATGGCTTAAGGGGAACAGGGTTTCTTTATAGAGCAGTGCAAATATTCTAAAATTGATCCTGGTGATGGTTGCATAATTGTGTGAATATACTAAAGACCACTGAGTTTTATACTTTAAATGGTTGAATTGCATGATTTGGGAACTATATATTAATAAAGTTATTAAACAATACATATGAATATTTTTTAGGAGAAAACTTGACACGCTAGGAAACCTTGGCCCTGTCTATGGCCCTGTTGCTGTACATTCCAGCAGACACATCTGAGAATCTTCACAGGTCCATGCTGGGACAGAGATGAGTCCAGAGCCCAGGCAAAGTCAGCATGACCAGGGTAAACTTGCTAGCGTTGTGCAGCCTGTGGGGATAGGGGTCTTTCCAAGCTGTCAGGATACCTAAGCCCTGTCTCTTGGGATTAAAAAGGCATGTCAACTGTGCACACTTCTCACTTGGGCACCCTCAAAAGAGGCTTCCTGGAGCCCCTCAGCTTTAATTCCCAGCTGCAATTTGAGCGTGGCTCACTTGCTAAGCTCAGGAACTAAGCAGGGCAGCACAGCTGAGAGGCAGGCTCGTCTTTCTCCCAGGACGTGCAGCGGCAAGGTTTCGGAGCCCTTCTTGAACCATGGCATGGGGCTAAGAATAGCAGGAGTACAGTACGTGAGCCTCTGAAGATCTTCCTGTGAGTTACGAGCATGCACAGCCTTTCCTGGAATAGAGCCTCAGTGTGCAGCATGCTCTGGGAATGACTCCTGGTCTCTCCCTGCAAGATTCAGCCTCAAATTTCCTCTCTGGGTGACTGCCTTTCCTGTTTCCTTTCCTTTCCTTTCCTTTTTCCTTTTTTCCTTTCCCTTTTCCTTTTCCTTTTCCCTTCCTTCCTTTTTTCCTTTCCTTCCTTCTTTTTTTTTTTTTTTTTGTTTTTGAGTTGGGGTCTCACTCTGTAGCCCAGGCAGGAGTGCAGTGATGCAATCACTGCAGCTCACTGCCGCCTTGAACTCCCGGGCTCAAGTGATCCTCCCGCTGCAGCCTCCTGAGTAGCTGGGACTACAGATACGAGCCACCATACCTGGCTCATTAAAAAATTTTTTTTGTAGAGATGTGGCCTCACTATGTTGCCCAGGCTAGTCTTGAACTCCTGGCCTCAAGGCATCCTCCTGCTCTGGCCTCTCAAAGTGTTGAGAATATAGGCGTCAGCCACTGCGCCCAGCCAGATTGAATTTCTTGAATGGCTAACCCTGCATTTGGCTGATGGCCAGATCAGTGGTCTCTGAGAAGTAGGTCTGTTGGGCTTTGAGGAAGGGCTCTGGCCCCAGCATTTCCTTCTCAGCCTGTTCATTCATTTTTTGGATAAACTGATGTGTACATGAATATTAGTTACAACTCCGGTCGCAAGCTACAGAAACCCAAACCACACTTGAGCAGCAGCCAGGGTGATGGAACCAGGGGCTCAGTGCCACCAGGGTGTATCTCCCCTATGGCCTCTGCTTCTCTCTGAATGTTGACTTTGTCCTCTTCCGTGGCACTCTGTCTTTCTCACACAGAGAAGGGCATGGCTCTAGACACTTCCAGGTCTTCCTCCACCTGCGTTCCACTCCTATGGGCTTCCTCGCGGCTCCCAGCTCAGAAAAATCCCTGGGAGGGGCTCTGATGGGCCCACCTGGGTCCGGCGCTCCCTCTGAGCCGATTACTGAGAGGCGGTCAGAGGCCCTGGCTGAGGGGTGGGCAAATCCTCTGAAGAAGGAGGTGCCTTTTTGGAGGCGTCAGCGATGCTGGGCAGAGAGGGAGAGACGCTGGACAGGCGGAGAGAGCAGCTGGGCGGAGAGGGAGCGAGGCTGGGCAGAGAAGCGATGACATACGTTACCTGGGGCTCACCGATTCTTCGCTGTCAGGGCGTGCAACTCCTGGGATAGCAGAGGATGACATTTACTATTAGGGCCTGCCGGCACCCGCTTCCCCGTAACAACAACCCGGGTTTCCTCTGGGGACCACCCTGCCCGCAGCCTGTGTTCGGGTGGCACCCACCTGGCCCTGGGGGCAACACGTAACCCAGACGGTCAGTCAGCATGGTCTGTTCCCTGTGACCTCGGCAGTGGTTCCTGGAACACTGCGAGCACCTTGAGGGCAGGGCCTGTGTGTCGCTCCGCCCCAGGTCCCCCCAGCGGCAGCTACTAGACCCGGACTCCCTGACAAACACCTAGGGACCCCCCGAGGTGAACTGAATCAGCACGTCTGGGCTGGGCCCAGGCATCTGAATTTTTAATAAGCTCCTTAGGGAATGCAGAGGATTAGGTTTGGGAATTGTTGCCCCACCGTGTTTGTATACAGTGGTACTTTATAGTTGCTGGTGTAATGGGAAAGGCTGGAGTCGGCCTTCCAGGTGTGCCCATACTAGCTGTCTTTGAGTTGTCCCCGGACACAGAGCTGCTGGGACGATGCGTGTTTGGAGGTGGTCCTGCCATTTTGGGCTGGTGCCTCCCGCCCTCCCTGCTGGCGAGATGGCCCTTGCTGACGGGAACAGACAGCCAGCTTGAAATGGGCTTGTCCAGTTAGTTCCAATCAGGCCACCTCAGGATGACTCAGAATGTCAGGGCCTTCTAAAATTAATCGCGCCACATCTAAACTCAGTGCCTCGCATAAAGTCCCCGCCTCTCCCCACCCGGCGGGGCTTGGGAACTTGGGGGCCTGGGCCTGGCCCGTCCTGCCTTTCAGCCCCTCGGACAGCTGTCTGAATTCAGACTTGCTTACCGGCACTTCTCCTTCTGCTTTTCCTTTTTTGTTTAATCCTCTCCCTTCTAACTGCAAGCAAAGGCTATTTTTATGACCAGGGGTTTCGTTTCTCAAAAGGAGGATGACAGGAGGTGGATATTTTAGTACCATGTCCTTAGCTCTTATTAATGGAAGTTGGGCACAACTTTAATCCAAAATATTCAGGGCTTCTTTTTTATTCCTAAAATGGGCTTTTATGTTGTTCTGATTAAAAAGTTGAATATGATCATTGTAAAAAACTCAGATAATGCAGAAACTTCTACAGAAGAAAGCAATAAACATTTGGCACATCGATGCATTTCCTCCCAATGCTTTTTGACAAATCCCTAAAATCCCGTAGATTTTTAAAAATAAAATGTATAATTTACATATGCGGAAATAAATGGTAATTTCAAGAAAGTCTTTGGCTTCTTTCTGACAAGAATTCTCCTGGAGGGAAGAAATCAGATATTTGGAGTTTCTACAACAATGTTGCTTTTAAACTGTCTTTCTCTCTCAGTCTGATGGTTAGATTATACATTTAAACCTTATGGAACGCGCTTTGGATTTATGTATTTAAAAAAATCAAACCTGCCTGCCCTTTGATGCAGCAAATACAACTATAGGAGTTTATCTTGGAGCAGAGTTTCCCAAACTGTCTCGATTCCTGGTGCATTTAGCATCTCAGAAATTTTTTCACTGCATCCCTGAGGCCAAAAAAGCACCTAAGAGTTCAATTTATTAAGTGCTTAGGTCCAAACAACAAGTGTTTTTGTCCTAATGACTTAGTTGTTGTTTGAAAAATAGTACACATAATTTGAAAGAATATTTAAAAATGTCATGCTTATGTAACATGGACAGCAACATTGGCCAGTAGAAGGCAATGGAACAATGCTTTCCATACCCCGAGGGACAGTGACTCGCGTCCTGGAAGACCATTCATCAAAGGCCTGTGTCTGGTGCGTGCCAGCACCTACCCGGTGTTTGGCTCACGGTAGATGCTCGTAAATCTGTACTGAACAGATGAATGAATGAACAAATGGATGAATGAATGAATTTTTAGGGCTGTCATACTTTCCAGTTTTTCTTCCAAGTCCTTAGAGAGGAGGTCACTGATTCCCTGCAGCCCCAGCCTTAGGAAGTTCCCTTACATTGGAAGCCAGGAGGGGCCCAAGGCAGACAGCCCAGGGTGTGCCTATGGCCACGAGGGGACAGGGAAATAAATGGCCCTTTGCTTTCAAAGCTTGGTTTGGGTGAGAGTATGATTCAACAGTCAAGGGGCCACAGACCCGACTTTAGATTCTCTTTCTCTGTCTCAGTTAAATCATCTGCAAAACAGCGAGAATGAAATGTGTTTAACAGCATCCTGGCGCACAGTTAGCGTTCCATAACTACTAGCTATTAATGTCAGTGGTTAATCTCTTAGAACTACTTTCTGTCTCTAAAATGCAAATGACATGGCACTCTCAGTGGGAACTGGAGCCCATCCCAGTGCTGCGAGGGGCTCTGCCCCCCTGTGCTTCCTGTTCACTTTCTCTGCGCCTTCCTGTTTCCCACACCAACCAGGAACAGGAAGCGAAAGCGATAACTAACAGTAGGAAAAGAAAAGGGCCTTTCCCTTAGATCAGGGATGTCTCCTGATGCGTGGCTCCCTGGTGAATCTGTCCTGATCCTAGATTTGGGTTCTTTGGGAGCAGCCAGCAGGCCATTCTGTGTGTTCTGTGTAGAATTCCTGGCCAGTGAGGCTTGAGACAGGAGAACTAGCTCTCCCAAGGACCCTTCCTCATTCTCGAGCACAGGGGTCTGACTAAGTCTCTCCCTCCACCACCCCAGGCTGCTCACTCCTGGAATTCCACCAGTCCCCACGTGCTCCGCAGCTGTAAGAGGATTTTTGGAGGGGCAGAGGGATGGTGGCCGAGGAAAGCTGGTGACCCACGACTGCTCTTAGCCTGGAGCTGGCTCTGTTTTGTAACATCCCCTCTGCGCTAGGCTCAGATGAGCTCATTTCTTTGGGGAACGTTTGAGCTGGACCAGGGGCTCCTATCTTTTCTTCCTCTTTCGTACTAGTTGGGACTCCTGGGAGATAAAGTGGCAACTCATTGTCCTCAGCATCACACAGCAGCTAGTGACTTGCCACCTGCAAGGAACCAGAAGCCACACCAGGCTTTCGTGTACCTTATCTCATTTAACAGTAACAAATACAGTGTGTGATACATGTCACATAGCTTGTGTTGCAGATGAGGACGCAGAGATGCAAAGAGGTAAAAATGTGTCCAAGATCATGCAGGTGGCAAAGCTAATATCAACCATAGTCTGAGTTGAAGATGAGCATTATGGGATATGAGCATATTAATTGAAGGGTTGATTTGCAAATGTGAAAAATTGGACATCATCCTTGATTTCCAACAATAGGGTGTTGATTAAATAATGTGTCATGAAGCCACACGATGGAGTATCGTACAATGATTAAGACTGATGTCGCAGTATTTGCTGACATGGGAATATTTCCACAATATACTTTTTAAAAAAAGATAGATATGTGTTTATTAATAATATGGGTACAAGGGGGCGGGGAGTGTTGGCTCATGCCTGTAATCCTAGCACGTTGGCAGGCCCAGGCGGGAGAATTGCTTGAGGCCAGGAGTTTGAGACCAGCCTGAGCAAGAGCGAGACTCCATTCCTACAAAAAATAGGAAAATTAGCTGGGTGTGGGGGCGTGTGCCTATAGTCCCAGCTACTCAGGAGGCTGAGGCAGGAGGATCCCTTGAGCCCAGGAGTTTGAGGTTGCAGTGAGCTAGGATGACTCCACTGCATTCTAGCTGGGATGACAGAGTGAGACTCTGTCTTTAAAAAAATAATAATAATAATATAGGTACAGGGACTCAAGTCACAGTGGGGATATATTCTAAATTAATATGACAAGTTTCCTAAACCATGTAGTTTTTATCTATAGAAAATATCTAGTTCTGAGTTTGCTTGTAATACTCAATAATCTCATGTTATAAGTCATTTATTTCCTTTTTATGAAAGTTCAGGTGACATATATTTTCATTAATGTAGTTGAAATTCATAAACTTTCTGTGTGATTCATTTAATCAAGAAATATATGTTGTAGGCCGGGCGCGGTGGCTCACGCCTGTAATCCTAGCTCTCTGGGAGGCTGAGGCGGGCGGATTGTTTGAGCTCAGGATTTCGAAACCAACCTGAGCAAGAGCGAGACCTCGTCTCTACTAAAAATAGAAAGAAATTAATTGGACAGCTAAAAATACATAGAAAAAAAAATTAGCCGGGCATGGTGGCACATGCCTGTAGTCCCAGCTACTCGGGAGGCTGAGGCAGGAGGATCGCTTGAGCCCAGGAGTTTGAGGTTGCTGTGAGCTAGGATGACGCCACGGCACTCTAGCCCAGGCAACACAGTGAGACTCTGTCTCAAAAAAAAAAAAAAAAAAAAAATATATGTTGCAGAGGATAGATTTTATATCTATGAGAATGAAACAAAATATTTGCATTAAAATAGTAATATATATATTGTCCAGTATATCTTAAAGAGAAATAGTATATATAATGTTGTTCCACTTTGGTAAGATAAAACACATGTTGTAAGACCTTAAAAATATTGTCAGAAGAAAAAATACATGTATGCATAAAAAAATGTCTGAAGGATAAATGCCAAAATATTAATCTTAGACCTCTGCAAGGTGGGATTATGGGTGATTTTTATTCCTTTCTTCATTGTTCATCTGTATTTTCCAAGTTTTCAACAACATCCATGTATTATTTATTTTAAAAAGATAGGGGATGAATGTTATCACCACAAAGAAATGATATACCAATAAAAATAAAAAATATGCCTACGGCCATACCACCCTGAACCCGCCCGATGTGGTCTGATCTCGGAAGCTAAGCAGGGTCCGGCCTGGTCAGTACCTGGATGGGAGAAATGATAAATGTTTACAGTGATAGATATGGTCATTTCCCTTATTTGATCATTACACAATGCATACATGTATTGAAGCATCACACCGTACACCATAAATATGTACAGTTATTATGTGTCAATTATAAATAAAAATGAGTTAATGAAAACATTTAAAAACACGAGGGAGAGAGGTCACTGGTCTGGGAACAAGGAGACTGTCCCAATGGCGGCTCTGTCTGTGCAGTTAGCCTGTGTGGTCTGGGGCAAGTCTTTTTCCTTCTGGTTTTGGCATCTTCCTCTGTAACATGAGGGATTGTCTAGTAGACAGGAAGTTCCGTGAAAGCTGGGACCATGTCTATTTTGTTCTGGCTGTGTCTGCAACGCAGACTGTACTCAGAGTATAGTGAGTTAGTGAGTGGATGAATGAATGAGTGGAATCAGAGGCTGTGATGGGTGGGAGAGTTTCAGAGACACAGTATGCAGCAGTGGTCCTCAAATGTGTTCTAGAAGCAGAAGACCTGAAGGTTTGGACCTTTTTCTGGACTCTTTGAAATAATCATGAGACTGAACGTTACATTCAGTTCACCAGCACTGGACGGCAGTTCAGAGCTCTGGGCTTAGCGTTGACAGACTTGGGTCTGGTCCCAATGCTGCTCTTTGTCAGCTGTGAAATCTTGAGCAAATTTGATACTTTTTTTCTCTAAGCTTGTTTTCTCGTCTGTAAAATAAGAGTAATAATTCATACCTTGCTCATAGGGTTGCTGTGAACATTTGAACAGTCTCTTTAGAAATTAGTTCAAAATGGCAGACTGAACTCCAGCTACCTCTTCCTACTGCAAATCCTTGGAACTACTAGAAAAGATAAATATATATAGTCCATAAATGTTCTGGAAGCAAGAAGTAATCTCAGTGGATTTGAGGTTGAGAGGAATTCTTGGAGGAAGAAAGCTGGTGGGGTTGGAAGGAAGAAACCACTGTCCAAAACAGGTACAGGGGAGACCCGCGGTCAAAGCTTGGAGCAGCTTGGAAGGTGCTTCAGGCTTGAAGCCAGTGGATGGGGTGGTGATTGACAGGGTCTTGGGTTGGAATGTTGCAGCGGGAACAGCAAAGCCCACCGGCTGCCTCCTCTTCCTCCCTGAGCCCCGCTGCTTAGCCAAAGGGCAGCAGCAGGGACATGCACCTCCATCAGGGGAGCACGGAACACAGCCTGGGGAGGACGGACGTGGGAGCCAGTACACCTGTTCATCAGCACATTTCCTATGTGCTCTCCTCCCTCCCACACAGGGACTCAGGCGTCCTCCACAGACTGGGCAACAAGACAGCTCAAAGGCCAGACACGCACACACCAAGAGCCGTTGAACATTGAGGAAAACCACTGCCGTGACAGAGGCCCAGAGCACGGCACGCAGAGGGTCTCAGTCCTGAAGAAACAGACCCGCAGAGCAGACAGACCGAGTGTGTACAGTGAGCATAGTTATGCTCAGAGTTATTAGAGGAACAGTCTGAGATCTTAGAAATAAAAAATAAGACTCTCGAAGGTACACTCAAAAATGGGCTTTCTGAGTCTGAATGGACAGACGTAGATAAACTACAGCATGTTAGTGAATTGGAAATCAGATTGAGGACTGTGTCTAGAATGCACTGCAAAGAGAAGAGATAGAAAGAATAAAATGAAAGTTAGGATGTATGAAGAATAGATCCAGAAATTCCCATACCTGTCAAATACAAGCCCCAGAAAGAGAGAATAGGAGAATGAAGTGAGAGTACTGAGAAAAGTACAGAAGGAAATTTCTCAAATTGATGAAAGAAAAGTCCTCATGCTGGGAAGGCCCTCCATGTGACAAGAGCACAGAAAATAAGATGACGAGACAGGCCATGGTGAAATTTAGAACATGAAGGACAGAGAAAAGAAAAACAGATTACTCATAAGGGAAAGCTGACTAATATTAGATTTAACCACAACACTGCATGTTGGAGTATCTTCAGAAACCCAAGGGAAATATTTCCAGAGATTTAAAGGACAATTATTTGAACCAGCTAAGCTATCATTCAAATGTGAGGGCAAAATATATAAAGAAAATTTCAGACATCCAAGGATGAGAAAATGAATCACCTTCAACGTTACCTGTAAGAGGATATGTTCAACACACTGAAAACAAATGAAAGAGAAAGTTACAGGATTCAAGAGCAGTGGTGAGTAAAGCAATCAGTAGAATTCGCTGATGAGTCTAAATAAGCATTAACTGAACTGGACCTGAAATCCCAAGTGGTATTAACATTGCAGGCGGGGAGGAGAGGGCCCAGGCCTGTGCTTTGTGACCTTGGTGACGAGTATAAGCAGAAGCCTAGACTGAGGTGAGCCACGAGGGGAAGACAAAATGGCGATGAGACCTTGGAGCTAAAACTTAAGGATCAGCACTTGGACATCAGAAGTTAAATCAAAAAGACCCAGTCAAATGATAAAAAGGAAAACTGTGGGGGAAAATAGAGAGCATGGTAAATATAAAATACAAAATAAAATGGCAGAAACAAGCATTTGCATATCACATGAATATACATATAAACAATAAACACAATAAACATGAATAGTTTAAATTAAGCCATGAAAAACAGCAAATCAGGAGGAAAAGAAGTCTCCAAAATGCAGCTACATGCTGTTTTAAGAGAGATAGCTAAGAAAACTGATAG
The DNA here is from genome assembly GCF_000956105.1 of Propithecus coquereli. Taxonomy (NCBI): domain Eukaryota; kingdom Metazoa; phylum Chordata; class Mammalia; order Primates; family Indriidae; genus Propithecus; species Propithecus coquereli. The sequence continues at coordinate 3,090,881 of NW_012148697.1, forward strand.
AAAAGTTGAAGAGGAAAAGATGAAAAAAAGATATATTAAATATATGATAAAAAAGAAAGTCTAATGATATTAATCAGAGAAATGGAATTCAAGGCAAAACAAACATTAAAAGGGGCAAAGAAAATATTTCATAATGATGTAACAATTAGGAACTTCTATACATTTAACAACCTAACATCAAAATATTGAAAGGAAGGCACACATTAAAAAAATGAAAGCCGTAACTAAATGGGGTTTATTTAACAAATATAATATGTGTTAATAGACCAAAAGTTTAAGAAATGATCAGGTATTTTCTGCAGATGCTGGAAAAGCATTTGATAAAATTCAGTGTCCCTTATTAGTAAGACGACAATGAAATAGGAGTGGATGGACTCTTACTTAACGTGAGAGAGAAAAAAAAATATATATATATGTGTGTATATATATATACTGCACTGCAACCCCAAAGGGAAACACTAGAATATTCCTGTTAAGGTCAGAGAGAAGAGAGGCTTTCCTTTATCACCAGTATTATTGGACATTGCTCTGGATATATCAGCCACCATCATTGAACTGGAGAATGTAACCAGAACTCTAAAAATTGGAAAGAAAGAGGTAATATTACTACTTATATATATGTTATGGTTGATTACTGGGAAAGCTCAAGACTGGGAGTTTGGCTCTACACAAAATTAACATACAGAAGTCAATAACCTACATATATACAAACAACAATCAGACGATATAGTGGGAGACATGACCCTACTTATAATAGCAATAAAAGAGACGGAATATTAAGGAATAAACTTTAAAATGTGTAAAATGTTTGAGAACAATCTTAAAGTGCCAACAAGGGACACAAGAGAAGATGAACAAATAGAAAGGTGCCCCATTGTCTTGGCTAGGGTATTCATTCTCCTAAATCGGTCTATGCTTTGAGTGCAGTCGTGGGGAGGACACCACCAGCTGCCCTCCTATATCCATTCTTCTGTTCTTTCTGACTGACAATATCCAGTTTTTTTCAGGGTGACGATGTGTTCAGTTAAACTCACTGCCCTAAACTCCTTTGCAGCTGGGGATAGCCATGGCTCCTAGTTTTGGAATGGCTGGGTAAAGCTTCTTGGAGAGTTTTTTCATGGAGACAGAGCCAGTAGGTATCTGTCTTTTGTTTTTTGCATTTCATTTTCTTGCTGCTTGGAGTGAAGACATGAGGCTGGCGAGGAGAGCAGCCCTGTTGAGACTCTGAGGGTGAACCCACAGACTAAGCATGGTGGAGCCTGGATTCTTCATGACTTCCCCTTGCTCGCTTACCCAGGGAAGGCTAATTCCCCACTCTGCGAAGCTGCTGTAGTTAGGTGTCTGTTACATGCAGCCAAACAAAATCTGTAAACGATACAGAACTCAAATCAAAATGCCAAAAGAATACAGTTGAGAATTAGACAAGATAATTCTAAAGTTCACAAGGAAAATTAGACAGGTAAGGATAGAGAGAAAAACTCTAGGAAAAAATGATAGGGAAATAATTCTACCAGTTATTAAAATGCTTTATACAGCTACAGTAATTAACACAGTTTGGTATTTGCACGTGAATAGACATTCGGTTCAAAGGAATGAAATAGAAAGTTCAGAAATAGACCCAAATACACATTGGAATTTAGTCTAAGAGTGGCGTGTCATATCAGTGGAGAAAATATGGACTATCTAATACCATTTTTTATGGGTATCCTTCTGGAAAAAGTGAAACTGGATCCCTACTTAATATCTTTTATACTAAAGTAAATTTGAAATGGATCCAACATTCAAATTTGAAAAATAAAACTGAAAAGGAACTATGGGAGAATACTTTCATAACCTTTGAGGAGGAAAGACCTTTTCGGTGTGACACAAAACCAGAAGCTGTAAAAGAAAAAATTACTAATTTCAGCCACATAAAATAAAAACCAAATATATATTAGTTATCTTTTGCTGTGTAAAAATTTGTTCCAAAATGTAGTGGGTTAAAACAAGAACAATCACTTCTTATCTCTCCCAGATTCTTGGGCCTGGAATTCAGACTGGCACGGCAGGTTTGGCTTGTCTGCTCTGCAGTGTCTGGGGCTTCAGCTAGAAGACTGGAAAGGGGGGCTGGGAACATCGGAAGTCTTGATCGCATGTCTGGCAGGTGATGCTGGCCATTGCTTGGGGGCCTTGATGGGCTGATGGCCAGAATACTCACACGTGGCCTTTCCTTGTGGCATGTGGCTAAGTTTCTGGGGCAATTGTCCTGACAGAGAGAGTGAGAGCCAGGCAGCAGCTGGGTTGCTTTTTATGGTTCAGATTTGGTAGTACCACTTCTGTTGCAGTCTGTTTGTCCGAGCAAAAGAAACAGGCCCACCCAAGTTCTAGTGGAAGGAACAAAGACCCCACTTCTTGATAGAGAAATGTTAACATCACATAGTAAGGAGAGCATATTGAGGGTGGGGTATTTATTGACATGGTCATCTTGGAAAATAAAGTTTGCCACTCGGGGCAAAAAAACCCCAAAAAACCAGGAACAAAGTCAAAAGATCATTAACAAACTGTGTTGTAACTCTTACCATACACAAAGGGCTAGTTTCTCTAATCTGTACAGAGCTCTTAATCAATAAGAAAATGTTTTATAGCCCTAAAGTAAAATGAACAATTAATTCAGAGAGAAGAAAATACAAAGGACTCAAACATTTGGAAAGATGCCCATCGTCACTTATGATAAGAGAAAAACAAATTAAAACTACAATGAAGTTTTCAATAAAATACTAGCAAACAGAATTCAACAGAACATTAAAAGGGTAATATACTATGACTGAGATTTATCCCTAGAATGCAAGGATGGTTCAACATATGAAAATGAATCAATGTAATACACCACAATAACAAAGTGAAGAAAAAACCTAAATGATCATCTTAACTGATGCAGAAAAAGCATTTGACAAAATTCATCATGCAACATCCTTGCATGATGAAAACACTCAACACTTTAGGAACGGAAACAAATGACTTCAACCTAATAAAGACCATATATGAAAAGACCACAGCTTAACATCATATTCAATGATGAAAGACTGAAAATTCTTCAGTCTTTTCCTCTAAGATCAGGAACAAGATGAGGATGCCTACTTTAGCTACTTCTTTTTAACATACTACTGGAAGTTTAAGACAAGTAATTAGGAAAGAAAAAGAAATAAAAGGCATCCAGACTGGAAATAAACAAGTAAAATTATCTTTATTCACAGATGACACTGTCATATATCTAGAAAATCCTGAAGACTCCACAAAAAACAAACAAAACCTATCAGAATTAAAAAATGGATACTTTAAAGGTGCAGGATACAAAACCAACATGAAAAAAGTCAGTTGTGTTTCTATACACTAACAATTAGCAACCCAAAAAGAAAATTAAGAAACAATTCCATTTACGATACAATCAAAAAGAATAAAACACTACGGAATAAATTTAATCAAGGAGGCAAGAGACGTCTACGCTAAAAACTACAAAATGTTACTGACAGAAAATAAAGACTATATAAGTGAATGGAAAGTCAACCCATGTTTATGGGGCTGAAAGACTTAATATTACGAAGATGTCACAACTACCCAAAGTGGGTTTAATGCAATCCCTATCAAAACACCTATTTTTTTTTTTTTGGTAGAAATAGAAAAATCCATCCTAAAATTCGCATGGAATCTCAACGAACCCTGAGTAGCCAAAACAATCTTGAAAAAGAACAAAGTTGGAGGTCTCACACTCCTAATTTCAAAACCTATTACAAAGCTTCAGTAATCAAAACAATGTGGTACTGGCAAACAGACAGACATATATTCCCATGGAATAGAATGGAGAACCCAGAAATAAACCCTTGCATATATGGTCAAACGATTTTCAACAGGAGTGCCAAGACAAATGGCACAGTCTTTGTAACAAATGGTGCTGTGAACTGGATATGCACACACAGAAGAATGGATTTGGACCCTTATCTTATGGCGTATATAAAAATTCACTCAAAATTAACCAAAGACCTCAATGTAAGAGCTAAAAGTATAAAACTTTTGGAAGAAAACATAGGGGAAAGGATTCTTGACATTAGATTTGGCAGTGATTTCTTGGATATGACACCAAAAACACAGGAAACAAAACTAAGAATAGATAAAGTGAACTACACTAAATTTAAAAACTTTCGTTCATCAAAGGACACAATTAACAGAGTGATAAGGCAATCAATAGAATAGGAGAAAATATTTGCAAATCATATTCTGATAAGGGATTAATATCCAGAATAGGTAAAGAACTCCAGCAACTCAACAACAAGAAACCAAACAACTTTGTTAACAAATGGACAAGGTCTTGAATAGACATTTTCCCAAGAAGATGTACAAATAGCCAATAAACACATGGAGAGATGTTTGACATCACTAAATGCATATCGAAATCACACTGAAATACCATCTGATACCCATTAGGATGGCTTCTATAAAAAACAAAAACAAAACCAGAAAATAACAAGTGTCAGGGAAGATGTGGATAAATTGGAACTGTTGTGCACCATTGGTAGGAAAGTAAAATAGTACATCTGACATGGAAAACAGCATAGCAGTTCCTCAAATAATTAGGAAATAGAATAACCATATGATTGGGGAATTCCACTTCTGAGTATATACTCAAAAGAATTGAAAGCAGCATCTGGAAGAGAATATCCATGTTTACAGCAGCATTATTTACAATAACCAAAGGTGGAAGCAACCAAGTGTCCACTGCAAGATGAATGGGTGAGCAAAACGTGGCATACACAGACAGAGGAACACTACTCACATCGTTGTACCATGTGTCAGGATTTTCAGAAGGAAATTCAGACACATGATACAATGTGAATGAAACTTGAGGACATTATGCTCAGCAAAATAAGCCAGTCACAAAAAGACAAATACTATATGATTCCACTTATTATGAGGTTCTTAAAGTAATCAAATTTACAGAAACACAAAGTGGATGGGTGGTTGCCAGAGGGGAGGAGGAGGAGGAAATGAGAAGTAGTTTTACAATGGGTATAGAGTTTCAGTTTTGCAAGATGAAGAGTTCTGGAGTTGGTTGCACGACAATGTGAATGTACTTAACGCTACTGAACTGTACACCCAAAATAATTATGATGACAAATTTTATGTTATATGCATTTTACTACAACTGAAAATAAAAAAAAAACTACAATGGAGTACTTTCTCACCTACCATATTGATAAGGATCAAAAAGTTAATGCAGAAAATAACGCATTCATATTATTCATGTAGCCTTGGTGGAGAGCTTGGCAATAGTTTGGCAATCTATTAAACTTAATTATCCTCTAAATATACTTGCAAGCATGGAAAATGATGTGTGGTTGAGGATATGCATTGTAGCACTATTGTAATATCGAAGGCTGGAAACAATATAAGGAATACAAAGGCCCATCAACAGGGACTGGATCAGTCGAGTATGTATATTCTTATAATGGATTACTGTGCCGCCATAAAAAAGAATGAGGAAGCCTTATATGTAGAGTCTCTGTGTGTGTGTGTGTGTGTGTGTGTGTGTGTATCTATCTATCTATCTCACCAAGATGTATTGTTAAGTCAAAACAAAACAAAACAAAACAATACATAACAGTGCCATAGTATTATATCTCTGGTGGTTTACATATAGCCACAAATTCTTTGATGCTCTTTCCATCAAGAGGTAAGGTCTATGGCCCACCCTTTGAAACCTGTCAGTGCTTTGTGACCATCTTGACCATAGGGATTCTATGTGACTTCCAAAGCTAGTTCACAAAAGATCGTGCAGCCTCTGCCTGGCTCACAGAAACAGTTGTTCTTGAGACCTGAGGCCTCCCATGCTGTGAGGAAGCCCAAGTTGCTTGGAGAGAACACATGTGGGGCATCTGGTTAATAGTCCCATAGCCAGGATTTAGGTCACCCCAGCACAAGGGCCAGATGCACGAGTGAAGGATCTTTCACGCAATTTCATCCCCAGCCACTGGGGTCTTTTTGTTGAGATCCGGGTTGGTTGGAGCAGAGGTAAACCATCCTCCAAGAATCCTGAAAAATTCCTCACCCAGAGTCTGTGGCTTAATACAATGGTTGTCATTTTCTACCACTAAGTTTGGAGTGTTCTGTTACCTGACAGTAAATACCTGGAAGACTACTTTTGTGGGGAGGAGGGAAACAATGCACATATTTAGGTGTTTGTGCACGTTTGGACTGTCTCTAGAAGGGCTCACAAGAGACTGGCCACAGTGGCTCCTCCCAGGGGATGAGAAGAGAGACTGTCCTTCCACCCTACGCTCTTAAAATAGACATTCCTTTGACCAGGAAAGGAAATAAAATGCATAGGTACTGGAAAGGAAGATACAAAACTGTTCTTATTGGCAGATATTACAACCTTCTACCTGGATAACCCAAGAGTTATTTGGCAAATGATTAAAATGAATAAGAGAATTCAGCATGCTGGCCGGGTTATAATATCATCAAGCTAACATAGACCTTTCCTATGGCCCAGCAGTAATCAAATTGAAAATGCCACCACCACCACTATAGTTCACCACTAGTGATCTATTTCTTCAGCAGGCTGCTCTTTCAAAATCAAACTTTCCAGAAAAGCAGCCTCCACCTCAGGTGGAACATCTCGTTATGGAAACCCCAAGCGGGTTTTGGTTTAGGTCTGGTTGCTTGCAGCATAGAATAACCAATTGCTGAAACAATGAGGATTGCCAAGGAAGAAAAATTTTAAAACCAAAGACAGCTTGCTGGGAGAACAGAGAAGCAGCCTCAATCCATTCTCCCACTAGCTTTTTAAAGAGGGAAAATTAACAAAGGGCTATTTTAGGCAGGCTGGGTTGAAATTAACAAGGAACTGCAGGCAGGGGCAAAATGTGCAGAAATTAACAAGGGTCTAGCGCAGGGGCAGGTCTTTAAGGGTTGGTGAGTCTTGGCTCAGGGAGTCTGGCCCCCCCACCCTTCAGAATCGCAACTGCTTTGTCTTGCAGAAATCCACTACTTCTGGGAAACAACTCAAAAGGCCAAGCAGTTAGTTAAGGGAGAGGATTATAAAAAAACATATAGAGGTCATTGAAATTTGTTCTTAGAGCCGGTTACAATCTCTCTCCAGGGTGGAGGGAGCAGATGGGGAGAGCTCAGCCTAGGGTGGAGCCAGAGGATGGATGAGGGTCCAGAGAAGGTACAGCTAAGGGAGTACCACGAGTGACCTTGGTCTACCCTTCAGTCTTTCTCACCCTTCAGGACTAAGGGTCCCAGAGGAGCACTTGGCCAGCAGTGGGGGGTCTGAGAGGCCCCAGAAGGAAGGGAAGCTGGAGTGCAGCCGCAGTCACAGGCCTCCCAGGGCCTGGCTCTCCGGTGGTGGGGAATGAGGCTCTGGCCAGGACTCTGTCTTCCTGCCCACGGAGCTGTGCAGGAGACAGGGCACATGGGCTCGAATAGCTGAGCACCGGGCAAGTCCGGCAGAAGGGTTAATGGCTAAGCCAGTGCTGCTCAACCTTTGGCGCGCCCCAGGACCACTGGGGGTGTGGGCGGCCCCAGGAGAAGACAGCGAGAAAGGCAGAGCAGAACACAGGGCCAACCCTGGCACAGAGGCCCGAGCTGCGGAGTCAGCGCACGCAGGCGTCCCGGCCCACTCCCGGTGTGGGCTGCGGTTGAGGAGGAATGCCCTGGTGGCTTAAAGCTGTTTGGGTCAGGGTTCAATAGGAAATGTTTTAAAAGATGTTCCTCCTCACTGGTTGGTGTTGCTGCCTAACGGGGCTCAACTTGCCTGCTGGGGCGACCGGTGGTGACCGGTGACTGCCCCCAGCCTCCCCCCTGCCTGGAATTTGGAGGTGGGCCCCCTGCAAGTCAGACTGATGAAATGCGCCTAGAATGGTGGTTGTCTTTCTGAGGGAGTGGCTGCAGGACAGGCACACACCCTGTGCGTGCCGGGTGCACCCGCCAGGACCGGGACCTGGGAGGGATGGGACCCCTGAGAAAGCTGACGTGGCTATGCCCCACGGACACGCTGTGAGTGCTTTGGTGCCAGGCCCTGGCACAGGGTCATTGTCACAACCTGCCATCCATCTACGGCAGTGCTGTGGACCCAGCTGAAGACAGCGTGTGTGGCAGAAGGGCGGTTAGAAAAGCGAGATTGACCAGTGAGACTCGAGCACTGGCTGGCCTTGTTCTGGCCGTGGCCCACAGCCTGCCTTCCCGGTCCTTACGGCGGGGCCATTCTGAGAGGGGGCATCAGGACCATTAGCTCAAGGACAAGGGCCCTTGGGTTTGGTCAGCCATTGCCATTTGCACTGAGTCAGTCTCACCCAGAACTTCTGAGCAATCCTTGTGCTTCCTGTGCAGTGACCCCACAGAGAGAGGACATGGCAGCCACAGAGAGAGGGACGAGGTCCTTGGCAGCTGAATTTTTTGCTGTCAATTCATGCGCTGGTGTCTGGCTGATGCACAGGTCTGTGATGAGCCCACTGGGCGTGTCCCCTGGGACTGGTTGACGCCAGGGACTTCTGGACCTGCCTGTCTGCCTGCACAGGGCCCAGTCCATCTCCTGCCCTCTGGGCAACTCTCCGTGGGCTCGGGCCTCAGGGCTGCAGGGGCTCTGTAGGAGGAGGGTGCTTTGGTCCTTGAATGGAGGGGCAGGTACCTCCTCAAACTGCCTTCCGTCTTCCTGGAAGGACAGCTGCAGCCCAGTTCTGCAGGAAGAGACTATGAGCACGTCAGGAACTTGAAAGGCTGAAGGGAACATTGCCATGAGCCCCATGACCGCTTCCACTCCTGAGTAGGCCTTGCTGGTGACCGACGCATCTAGAGACACGCGCGCCTCCGGGCCGCCCCGGGCTGTGCTGGGCGGTGCTCTGCCCCCCGGGCCCACCCACAGTGACTGAGCAGTGTCCTCCCCGTGGGTGCTAACACCCTTCCTGCACCCCTAGAGCTCCTGTTCCATTGCTGAGTCCTTTGTGTGGCTTCCAAACCTTCCTTCTGTTCATTGGTGGAAGTGGACACTAGACTGTCTTGCTTCCCTCAAGTCCCTTGGTCGCCCTCCCTGTCTGTTCCATCTTGGGCAAGGAGATGGGGCCAGCAGCCTCCTGGTCCCCTCAGGCCTCGGTGCTCCCCCCAACTCCCTGCATGTTCCTCCCGCTGGAGATCCGTCCTCTCTCTATCTTCCCCGCTCCCGCCCCTCGGCCCTGCTCTGCTCACTGATGCTGGGGCCCCTCCCATCTCAACTCGCACCAGTGTGGCGGGCAACGTGGCAACTGCTCATGTGGCCTGTCTGCTGCCCACGGTTCCCCGACTTCCCACTTCTATTGTGGCTGCCTTGTCCTGGGCACTGGCCATAGGCCGCGCACTTGCCCACCCCATTTCATCTGAATCCATGTCTGTCTTCTCTGCCCCAGGCTCTGTGTGACAGGGCCTGCTGAGGGAGGAGCTGATCATTCATTGTGCTGGGGACTCTCGGTGCCGGGTTTCAGGGGGGAAGGGACGTGCAGGCTGCCCTGTGAGGACAGACATCCTGGGGCCCATGAGGGCTTGGTGAGTTGGCTGACGGGCTGCTGGGGCATTGTCTGTGGTCACTTCCTGGGCAGGCAGCTGAGATCCACTGAGCCCTTCCTGTCCATCCATCCGCTCATCCGTCCATCCCTCCATCCATCCCTCCATCCATCTCTCTGTCTGTCTGTCCATGAAGCTGTGTAGCTTAGTGCAGAGTCACAAAGTCCCTTATCCCCAGGGCCATGGGGACACCATGAGTGAGTGGAGTGGACCAGGAAGAGGACAGTGGCCTTTGACTCCTGTCTCTGGTGTTGGAGGAGCAATAGGGAGTGGTGAGGACTGGGGCGAGCGAGGCAGAAGAATCTGATCGAGAGGGGTCAGCTGCTACCCAGCTGAGCTAGTTATTGCCAGGAGCAAGAAATGTGGGCCCAGTGGGGCCTGATGTCCTGATTTTTCTAGAGAATCCAGAAATGTGAGATTTTATGTAAATTCTTCTGATTATTAAATATTGACAAATGACCAAATTCAAAACACTAAGTAGGCCCCAATTGCGTAAATCAAGCAAAATGTGTATAGGCTGGAATCAGCCCAGGGCTACTTATTTGCAGTCTCTGGCATGGGATCCAACACACAGGCGTTGGAGTCAGAGTTAGAGCCTCCTCTACCACTTGCTGTCTGAGAGCAAGTCACTGAACCACTCTGAACCTCAGTTTCCTCCTCTGTAAAACGGGGTGAGATCCAGCTACCCCACAGGGTGGGTGTGAGGGTTGGAAATCACGGTGAGCACAGCAGACACAGATGATGCTGGCTGCTGCCTTGTTTTCATTACCGGCAGAGAGTGTCCACTGTGGGGCTGGCACAGGGGCGGGTGGCAGTGAGGGCCCCGCAGGGCAGGGGCAGTCCCCTGCAAGCCTGAGATGACGGGGCCACAGTCAGCACTGAGACCCCCTTCCTCTCTCCTTCCGCCTTCCCTTCACATCCTGTCTCCACTCTCCTCTGGTTACTTCTGCTGAAAGTAAAAAGGGGAAAAGGGAATTTTTAAAAAGCAGAACAGAGGGTTTTTTCTTTTTAAAATTCTATTTAAAGTCCTAGTTTCCAGAAGAGTCAGCGTAAGTCACTGGGTACGTGCAGGGAGTGAATGAAGCCGTCTCAGCGGCGACCAGGGGCTGGGGGCTGGGGGTCCCCTACCCTCAGATGCCCTTCCCCTGCAAGTGTGCGTGCTCAGAGAATGTTCGGGAGGACGAGGGGCCCTGGTTCCACCTGCACCGCGGCAGACTCCCCTCGTTGGTTGGGTTGGCCCTGGTCTCTGTTACTGGCATCCCAGAAGGAGCTGTTTTGGTTTCAGGGGGCGGTGGCCGGCCCACATTCTTATAATCCGAGGAGGGTCACTGTGGGTCCCCAGTGGCTCCACTCTGGGTCTGGACACCCCAGGTCTCGTCTTCTTGCCTCTTATGCTGTCCTTACAGCTTCTGCGTCTCCTGTGATGCGGCAGGTCCAGCTCCAGCTGCCTGCAGCTGGGGCCGGTGGGCAGGGGTGGGCCTGCGCAGGCCGCGACCCCTGCCTGGGTGAGCCCCCTCGCTCTCCCTCACTCTCGCGCCTGCCTTCTCCCCTGCTCTGTCTGCCCCTTCGTCTCTGTGCCCCACACTGACCGCCCACTGCAGGGGGGCCTCCACCTCACGCTTCTCACCTAAGCGCCCCCTGGCAACCAGCTGATTTCCCCCGGCTCTCCCAATTCGAAGAAGAAAGAAACCTGAGGGCAGGCGGCCCGAGGACGGTCCTGGTTGTTTGGGCTCACGGCCGTGGTAAATCGCGTGTGGCGCTGGCTGCCCAGGCGCTGACTGCCCAGCGGCGGGGTGTCATGCCTCAGTGCTGAGCGGCCCTGACCGACTCCCTGCACCCCTCGGAGCCTCTGCTTATCCTCTTGCTGAGTGGCGACAACAATTGTGCGAAGAACACAAATTTCATCCTGGATCTATGAATTCCTGGAGGTTGGGGACAATGTCTTATTTATGTCTGGAGCCTCAGAGTCAGGTTCACAGTAAGTGCCCAGCAGTTACCTGTTGTTTGTGAGTGGCGGGCGCAGCAGGACCCACCCGCCCGGGTCCAGCACCTCCCCGGCTCCCGCATCGTGTCTGCGGGTCTCTTAGGCTCCTGCTCTTGCTCGTTGCCTCACGATCACCAAAGACTGCTGCGGCTCCACACATTTTATTTGTGTTCAAGGCAGCAAGGAGGAGGAAGAGAAGGTGCCAGCTGCACATTTCCCTTTAGTCAGGAAAAGCAGAAACCTCTCCCAATGCTGGAAGGGTCTCCTGCCCCGGAACTAAGTCACACGTGCACTCTGGTGCAGGGGAGGCTGGTAAAGTCGGTCTTTACCCCTCCCCTCTCCCCAGCTCTTTAAAGAGGTGGCAAGGAGCAAAGGGCAATTGCTCCTGCCCGCCTGTTTCTGACGGGACTGTGGGATAGAGGCACTGGGGAGCTTGTCTGGAGTGTGCCTGGAGTACAGCACCCGAGGGAGGAAGGGCGGGCACAGAATTCAGGCCTGGGGGCAGGAGGTTTGTATCGCTAGACGTGTGACCATCAGCTCGTCTGTTCTCTCTCCGGACCTTGGCTTCCAGCCTCCTTAATGAGGTGCTGGACAAACGGTGTCTGCGAGCCCCTCCTGCTCGTGGGTCTAGCTTCCCGGGGTCTGCATGAAGGCCAGAGGAAGAACAGGGCGGGAGACGAAGGGCACGTGTGCACACGGACGTGTATGTGTAGACACGGGTATATTGGCAGGCGGCGGGAACTGAAAGGCTGGATTGAAGCATCCCGGCGTTGTTTAACCCAGAGGGAAGGGAGAAGTCTGTGGTTGGGAGCGGCTCCTCGAGGCGGGGGCCGTGGGCCTGGCTCCCCAGGCTCGGCGATGGCTCCAGCAGCCCTGGCTGCACCGGGGTGCGCGAGCGGGCGTGTGGGCAGGCCTTCACCTTCCTCATGAAGGACTCAGCTGGGGCAGCTTGGACTCCTTCCTCTGCCTTTTCTTCCTAGGGAGACACCTGTTATTAGCCCTAAGAGCAATAGGAAAGCCTGTCCTTGGCTGAGCTTGTCTGTGTTTTCTGCTCTTTCTAAAATTAGGCATGCATCACCCAGAAATTGAAAAAACAACAGAAGATTTACATACAACAAATCTAATCTCAGTATCATCACATGTTTACATACCAGTGACCTTTGGGCTATTTGCAATTACTAGCTGACCCACGAAAGCCAAGTCTGGGTCTGTGGAAATCTGGGTCTGTGGTACGATTTGTCATCTTGTATGGGAAGAAATTATCACTTCCTTCTATCATTCCAAGTGTGAGCTTAAATTATGTTTTAAAAATAGCTTTTTTTCCTAAAAAAGACAAGGTCTCCCTCTGTCGCCCAGACTAGAGTGCGATGACACTGTCATAGCTCACTGTAACCCAAACTCCTGGGCTCAAGGGATCCTCTTGCTTTAGCCTCCCAAGTAACTAGGACTACAGGTGTGCCAGCCTGCTCGGCTAATTAGGGGTCTTACTGTGTTGTCCAGGCTGCTCTCAAACTCCTAGTCTCAAGCGTTCCTCCCACCTTGGCTTCCCAAAGTACTAGGATTACAGGCCTGAGCCACCACACCCAGTTTTATTTTTTTGTTTGTTTGTTTTTTTTTTTTGAGACAGAGTCTCACTGTGTTGCCCTGGCTAGAGTGCCGTGGCGTCAGCCTAGCTCACAGCAACCTCAAACTCCTGGGCTCAAGCGATCCTCCTGCCTCAGCCTCCAAAGTAGCTGGGACTACAGGCATGCGCCACCATGCCCGGCTAATTTTTTCTATATATTTTTAGTTGTCCAATTAATTTCTTTCTAATTTTAGTAGAGATGGGGTCTCGCTCTTGCTCAGGCTGGTTTCGAACTCCTGAGCTCAAACAAACCGCCCGCCACGGCCTCCGAGAGAGCTAGGATTACAGGCGTGAGCCACCGCGCCCGGCCCCCGCTTTGTTTTTTTAATTATTATTTTTTAATTTGTCAGGATGATACAGACTTATTATAAAGAATTCATTCATAGATATATACAAAACCTGAATTTGTAATGTTTCTCTTTTTCTTTCATTCTCTTTTTATTTCTTTTTAAACTACCTTTGTATATTTTCTTGCTAGTCAAAAAGAAGAGCCTACAACTTTCACTATGAGGTCTTTACTTGAAACTATGGCCTAAATAGTTATGATTGTAATGCTTCTTGTATACAAATGTATACAAATATAAAATTAAGTTTAAACTTCTTATGATGATAGCTCTTATACTACTATAAAACCAAAACATATTTATAAATCATATACAACACTACAAAACCAATGAAACTCAAAATAACATTAATTTCACTCGAGGGATGATAATGTTTTACTATAAATAATAACTTAGAGTATGATTGGGAAGCATAAGGCCTTATTTTTCTTGTTTTGTTTTTAATAAATATTTAAAAAATTTTTTTAAATGGGCGGGCTACAGACTCTGATTCCCTACCACTGGCGCGGGCCAGACAAAAGGGACGTGGGCAGCCTGCCCACCAGCCTGCATTTTTTTGCTTTGTTTTTGTCTTTGTTCAGCATGCCTACACATCTAAGGACAAAAGAAAACAAGTCTCAAACTTCAATTAATAGTTTTAATCCTCCAAGTAATATTAGTAGTGTTGCATTGATGCAGGTTGTAGGAGAAAGTAAATAATTAAATATATTAACTGAAACCAGGATTTTCAGTTTAAGGGAAAAGAGATACAATTATAAAATCAAAAAAGTTAAAGGAGGGGAAGCTCTGTAATATTAAAGTTGAATTGGAAATATCGATAAGAAAGTATGATTTTTTAAATGTGAATTTTCTATCTCCATCCACTAAAATGGCCCAGGAGCAATCGTTTCTTGGTAGCAGTGAACACGCTTAGCACCCAGATTTTGGTTTCTAAATACCATTTTCCACTGACAGAAATTACCACTCTTGGAGAAATGGCTGATGCCTGGGATGTAGTGAGACAGTGCAAGGTGAGTGTCACAGTCCCTCAGGCTGCTGTAACAATCGACCGTAGACTGGGCGGCTTGTCAACAACAGAAGTATATTTCTCACAGTTCTGGAGGCTGGCAGTCCAGGATCAGGGTGCCAGCAGACTCAGTGGCTGATGAGGGTCTTCTTCATCTTCGTGGCTTGCAGGTGGCCATCTTCTCACCGTGTCCTCACATGGCAGAGGGGGAAGGGAGCTCTCGGGGTCCTCTCTTGTAAGGACACTAATCCCATGACCTCATCACCTACCAAAGGCTCCGCCTACAAATGCCCGCACATGGGGGTTGGGATTTCAACATATGGATTTGGTGTGAGGGCAACACAAACATTTAGTCTACAGCAATGAGCTTGAAATCCTCTTGTGTCAGAAATAAAGGAAGCCTTCTGTGTTGGTAAATTTTTCATTTCAACTTGGTTAGGCTGTGGTACCCAGTTTTGTCAAGCACTAGTCCAGATATTGCTGGGACGGTATTTTGCAGATGTGATGAACATCTATAATCGGTTGACTTTAAGTAACAATGTGGGTGGGCCGCACCCTATCGGTTGAAGGCCTTCAGAGCAAAAACGAGGCTTGCCTGGAGCGGAAGGCATTCTGCCTGGTGTAACAGGGAAATCCTGCCTCAGTTTCCAGCCTGCTCGCCTGCCCTACAGATTTCAGACTTGCCCACCCCCACAATTGTGTGAAGTAATTCCTTGAAAAAGAATCACATGCCTCTATACATGTGATAAAAATCACACATACACACACCCCTCCTGTCAGTTTTGTTTCTCTGGAGAATCGTGTATGAAATACCTTCAGAGACTAATGGGGACACAACAGAAGGACAAGGAGCCAGCTGAAAGGGACTCCCATTGGCCAAATTTGGGATAATTTGAGCATCAAAAAAATAGGGACTGAATTGATCGAAAACATTAAATAAATAAAAAACCGTGAGTGCACAGCAATGTTTAAAGAGAAAGAAAAAGGGAGAAACCTACCTCATCTGCCACCACCGATGGCTATTACGCCAATTCCTTATTCCGGAAATAAAGAGAAAGAATTAAGCATTTATACTATCTTTTTTTTTTTAAGCACAAATGCTTATAGAATGCTTTTTAGAAGGATCGATAGAATTAGAAAACCCCAGTGAAATAGCTGATTGGGAACGGGTCACCCGTGGACGGCGAGGCCTCTAGCTGAGGGGTGGGGGGATCAGGGCACCTGCGTGGTGCCAAGTGACCATCTGCAGTCAGCAGGTAATTGCAAGACAAAAACAAAGCAGTGGAAAAAGCAGGCTGTCACCAACTTAGCCCAGTGATCCAACTGAGTCTCAACTGAGAAGGGGACCAGCCAGCATGGGGTGCCTCCTGCTGTGATGGAAGGGAAGAATGCCTGCCGAACGGGGTTTGCACCCAACTTCCAGTTTGTGGTAAGTCCAGGGGAACAGGTTAAACCAAAGCCCAAGGAAACAAAATTCAGAATATGGGACATTCTATAAGACTACTGACCCATGTTCTTCAAACGGGCAATATCATATTGTTGGGGGACTGTTCAAAATATCCTAGCAACAAATGCATTGTATGAACCTTAATTGAATCCTATTTTTCTTTTAACACCTGTAAAAACATCTATGTGACAACTGGTAAAAGTTAAATTTAATTTAGTGTGGATTAGATATTAGATGATATTAGACATATTGCTAAATTTCTTAGGCATGATAATCGTAGTATTAGCATGTTTACATGGAATTCCTTATTCTTAGGAGATGCCCACTGAGTCTCTAGGAGTGAGTGTCATCTGCAACTAACGTTCAAAGGGTTCAAATATATAATTTATAATATATATATAAATTTTCACCGTACGTATAATACGTGGCAAAGTGTTCACAAATGTTGCATCAAGGTGATGGGTATTTGAGTGTTTGTTGTATTATTCTTTCCATTTTTCTTTATGTTTGAATTTTCCATTAGGAAAAGTTGTGGAAAAACCTGTAAAACCAGTAAAATCAGAAAAACAACATAAATTGAATATGATAAAGGATATTGTTTTACTCATCATGCTTTGCTGGGTGACCAGTAGGGTGGCAGCTGCTGCTGCTGTTGTAATTTTCAGGCGCAGCGCACCCATAGAACTTGCTGTTAGGAGAAGACTCAATTGTGGAACGTTTTTATGGGGCATTATGAAGTTGTTTGCTCTTCTTTTGACTTAATGCCAAATCTGACGTATAAAATCTACTCTATTCTTTTATATTTACCTCGAGACAAAGAAATTTTTTTGGTGCTGGTATGATCCTAAAGAGAAACAACATTCCAGCTGGATGTGGCTGACAGTACCTGGCTGTAACGTGCTCATGCGGATGTCCAGGCTGCCAGCGCTGGTGGCTGCCTGCTCTGCCCCACACCATCAGCACAGTGATGACAGCTCAGCGCTAAGCATGGTGTGTAACCCAGTTTTGGCCGACAGGATGAATGCAAAAGTCATTCATTAGGTGAGGCTTCTGGACACCTTCGTAGAGGAGACACACTTGGTGGTCATGGGGCTTCAGCCCTTTACTCTTTGCACTTCTCCCCTCCCCCCATTGTGCAGCAGCCATCGTGCAGCCGTGACGATAAACACCTCACGGCCTGCTGCAGAGGGCCTGAGTTGGAAGATAGGTGGAAGCTCTGTCCTTGGTGACATCCTTGAACCTTGGTGGCATCTGCCCTAGACTACCTTTCTCTAAAAATAAACTCTTATGTGGTTATGCCAGTGTTCATTGACTTAACTTTCAAAGAAAGACATTCCTTAAGGATTCATTCAGAAGATACTAATGTTAAATGTTTAGATTATCATACGTAGCATGAATATAGATGCAAAAATTCTTAACAAAATATTACCAAATAGAATTAAGCAATATATAAGAAGAATTATACATGATACACAAGAGTGGGATTTTTTTGTTGTTGTTTTTTTTTTTTGAGACAGAGTCTTGCTCTGTTGCCCGGGCTAGAGTGCCGTGGCGTCAGCCTAGCTCACAGCAACCTCAAACTCCTGGGCTCAAGCGATCCTCCTGCCTCAGCCTCTCGAGTAGCTGGGACTACAGGCATGCGCCACCATGCCCGGCTAATTTTTTCTATATACATTTTTAGTTGTCTAGCTAATTTCTTTCTATTTTTTTAGTAGAGATGGGGTCTCACTCTTGCTGAGGCTGGTTTCGAACTCCTGAGCTCAAACGATCCGCCTGCCTCAGCCTCCCAGAGTGCTAGGATTACAGGCGTGAGCCACCACGCCCGGCCACAAGTGGGATTTTTTTAAAGCTCGACATTTATTTAATACTGCCTGCACACACAATCTATTATATTCATCAGGTTTCCTACGACACTGTAGATCTTGTCCACACTAGCATTTGACACAGAAATTGAAAGTGAATATTGAACCAATTATGAAAAATATGGAGCAGTGGTTTCTTTGCCTGAAAAGCATTTCCACTTCTCAAGAGATGTGTTCTGCCCAAGGAAGGGAACATTACGTTCAGCCACCTGCTCCCTCCTGAACAAGTGGGATTTATTCAAGGAATGCAAGTCTCATTCAATATTCAAAAACCAAGCAATGTAATCCATGTTAACAGGCTAAAGGAGAAAAATCATATGATCATATCAATTGATCTAGAAAATGCACTTGACAAAATTCAATACCCATTGATGATTAAAAAAAAAACCCAACTCCCAGAAAGCTAGGAATTGAAGGGAACTTCCTCAACATGATACAAAAATCTATAAGAAACTTACAGCTAACATCATAAAGGTGAAAAACCAAATGCTTTCTCCCTAAAATCAGGA
Source organism: Propithecus coquereli (assembly GCF_000956105.1). Lineage (NCBI taxonomy): Eukaryota > Metazoa > Chordata > Mammalia > Primates > Indriidae > Propithecus > Propithecus coquereli. The sequence continues at coordinate 3,109,224 of NW_012148697.1, forward strand.
ACAAGGTAAGGACGTCCTGTCTTACCACTGCTATTAAACAGAATACTGGAAGTTCTAGCCAGGGCAGTAAGTCAAGAAAAGGAAATTGAAAGCATACAGATTAGAAAAGTGAAAAATAAAACTATCTCTGTCTGCAAATGATATGATTGTCTTCTTTCCTCATGAAAGAAGCCAAAGATCTAAATAAATGGGAGACATATACTTTCATGGGTTGGAAGACTCAACATTGAAAAGGTATTAATTCTCCCCATATTGACATACAATATAATTCCTATCAAAATCCCAGAAAGAAATTTTGTAGATATAGACAAGATTATTCTAAAATTTATATGGAAAGGCAAAGGACCTAGAATAGTGATTCCAACAGTGTATACCGCAGTACAATTCTGGTACTAACCACCCGGACTTAGCACAGAGTTCACAAATTAAAGGGCACGGTCCCCAACAAAGCTTCCCCCCATTTCAGATGTCAGCCACAGTTGGGGTCCCCGGGACACCTGCACTTTCGAACAACTGGCTACAAATCTGAAGGATTCCCACGACCTCCTCAGGTTTGATAATTCACCAGAATGACTCACAGGACTCAGGAAAGCTCTATACTTATGATTACAGTTTTATTATAAAGCATACAAACCAGGAATAGATAGGTGGGGAGGGGCCTGGGAGGGTAGTGAATGCCGAACTTTTGTGCCCTCTCCCCATGGAGTCAAGGCACATCACCCTCCTGGCACATCCATGTGTTCACCAACCAGGAAGCTCCACCAAGCCTTAGTGTCCAGAGTTTTTATTGAGGTTTCATCATGTAGGCATGGCTGGTTGAACACTGGCCCCCTTGCTGTGGAGGTTGGGCTGGCTCAAGCCCCAACCCTATAATCACGTGTTTGGCCTTTCTGGTGACCAGCCCCATCTGAGCCGTTTCATCTCTCAGTGTAAACTCAGGTGGGAGCCAAAGGGCTCATGAATAACAGACATTTCCATTACTTGGGAAATTCCAAGGATTTAATCTCCCTACCAGGAACCAGGAGCAAAGGCCAGTCAAATTCTTTGTTATATAACAATAGCTGGGACAACTTTGAAAAAAAAGAATAAAGTGGGAGGACCCTCTCTGCCTGCTTTCAAGACTTATCGTATATCTACAGTAATCAACTCTGTGTGACACTGGCAAAGGAATAGGCATACAGATCAAAGGAGCAAAATAGAGAACCCAGAAATAGACCCACACAGTATGACCAGATGATTTTTCACAAAGGTGCAAAGGTCATGCAATGGAGGAAAGAGAGTCATTTCAATGAATGGTGCTGAGCAAATGGACACCAATAGGCAAAACATTAAACCTTGCCGTGAACCTCACACCTTTTACAAAAGTTGGCTGAAAGTGGATCATAGGTTTAAATGTAAATCATAAAACTAGAAACTTTTTAGAAAATAACATAGGGGAAAATCTTTGGGACCTAGGGCTTGGTATAGAGCTCTTGAACATGACAAGTTCAGTCCTTAAAGAAAAAAATGGATCAATTGGATTTCATCAAACTTAAAAACTTTTACTCTTTAAAAGACTCTGTCAAATGGATGAAAAGAAAAGTTATAGACTGTGAGAAAATATTTACAAACCACATATCCTATAAAGGACGATTATCTATAATATATAAAGAGCTTTCAAAACTCAACAGTGAAAAAAGTGGCAGTCCAATTAGAAAACAGGTGAAAGACAGAAAGACATTTCAGTGAAGAGGACATGCAGAAGGCAAAGAAGACATGAAAGGATGTTCAACAGCATTAGCCATCAGGGAAATGTAAATTAAGACCATGATGAGATGTCTCTATGTTTATTAGAACAGCTAAAATGAAAAACAGTGACAACACCAAATGCTGGCTGGCAAGGATGCAGAGAGGCGGGATTTCTCACACTTTGCTGGTAGTAATGTAAAATGGTAGAGCCAGTCTGGAAAGCAGTTCGGTAATTTCTTAGAAAACTAAGCATAGCCTGACCATATGACCCGGCAATTGTACTCCTGGGTATTTATCCAGAGGAGTGAAAATGTGTGTTCACACAAAGACGTGTACACCATTGTTCATAGGAATTTATTGTTTATTTGCAATAGTTGAAAATTGGGGTCGATGCACATGTCCTCCAGTGGATGAATGGTTAACCCAACTGTGGCCCATCCGTCCAAACCGTGGAATCCTGCCCAGTAGTGCCAAGGAATGAATTACTCACGCATGCAACAGCGTGGATGGCTCTCAAGGACATTATACTGAGTGAAAAAACCAATCTCAAAGTGTCACATACTCTATATTCCATTTATAGGATATTTTCTTGAAATGACAAAAATCATAGAAATGGAGAGCAGGTTGGTGGCTGCCAGTGAAGGATGGTGGGGAGGTGTGACCGTGAGGAGTGGCACCAAGGAGGTCTTGGTGGGGCTGTAGTTCCATCATGACGGTGGTGAATCTACACATTTGACGAAATGACAAAGAACTATACACACGTGTTGTATCAATATGAGACCACTGTTATGTAAGATGTCACCACTGGGGAGAACTGGGCAAAGGGTACACGAGATCTCTCTGTGCTACTTTGCAACTTCCTGTGGACTTGTGATTATTTCAAAATAAAAAGTAAAGAAAAAAAGAATGGCAAAATAAAGACTTCTTCAAGGAAAAAAATGACAATAGAGTGTATGGACCTTCTTGTACATCTCCACACACCTGTGGGGCCCACTGTCTGGTGGCTGTGAGGGCACATGGAAGTCAGCAGCGCTGCCCCAGGGAAGGGCTCCAGCCCATCAAAGAAGGTGCCAAGGATACAGCCACCCTCCCTCGCTCCCTCTGCTCTCCTCTGCTTCTCATTCAGATGCACCAGATGGGGATGGGTGATAAATAAGGCGTGCCTCCTCCTTGGGAGAGATGGGCACTGATAAAGTGGACCAAGTGCTGTGAGACCTCATGGCAAAGGGGCTGGCCCAGCTGGCAGACCTGGGAGGCTTCCAGGCTGGCAGGAATCTGGAAGGGTCTGGAGGGATGAGTGGGGCCCAGGGAGGTGAAGACAGCAGGAGCGGCCTGTGGTAGGGCCTGCAGGCGAGGGCGGGAGGGCAGGCTGGGGCTGGGCCGACAGTCGATGCTGGAGAGAGGGGTGCAGAGGCAGGTGGGAGCTGGCGGTGGGGGTGAAGGGGCAGGGAGAGGGCAAGGGCTGTGTACAGTCTAGTAGGAATTTACTCTGAAATCCATAAGGAGGCAGTGAAGGGCAGGAGAGTGGCATGGGCAGACAAACGTATTAGAGAAATCTCCCTGGCAGTGGAGAGGACAGGCTGGAGGGAGGCCAGGGTCCAGGCGGGAGGGCAGAGCAGACGGGAGGTGGGGAGGCCTGAAGGAGCGCGGGCTGTGGGCACTGAGAAGACGGCTCAGGGACATGGTCTTGGAGGCTGCGTAGACACCATGCAGCTGTAACGTTCAGTGCCTTACACAGAACTGTGGGAGGGGAGTGAAGAGCCCGCCAGGCTTCCTCCAAGAATCCCTGGAACGGGGCTTCCTCCCAGCTGCCAGATGGGCCCCACCTGGGCCCTGGGGCAGGGTGGGCCCAGCCCTGGGCTGCCTCCCAGCTCTCCATGCTGTGGGCCAAGAGCCTGCTCACTGCTAGGGAATGCTTTAGCGGCTGCAGATGTCATGAGGGCCCGCTTCTAGCATGGGCAGGTCACAGTGCCGCTGCAGGGACTCCCTGCCCCCAGGGAGAGTGGCTGTAGTTTGCAGCCTGGGGGATGGTTCCCACTCAGGCAGCTGCTTTCCTCCAGAGGTGGCTGCATTTGTGTCTGCAAAAGCCAATCCCAGGTGTCTGTCCTTCGCTGGGGTTCTCTCCCCCTCGTGGAAGTTCTGGCAACAGGCAGTGCTTTATTATGTTAATAATTAAATCCACTGTGAGTAGTTCACAGAGTATCATCTGTCTCTTGCAGACCACACGCTTCCTGTGGGCAGGGACCTATTTTGTCCTGTGTTGTGTGTGTCCCCAGCGTCCAGGCTTGCCCAGTGCTCAGTGAATGCCGACTGGGGAGATTTCATCACCTGGGAGGCAGAAATCACTCAAAACAGCCTGTTCCTGCACTGACAGGCAGCCTGTGCCAGGAGGGGACTTAGTAGACTGGGAAACCCACCTTCGTCTTCAAGTTTACAGCAGGGTTTGCATAAACTGTCATATGCATTTGTGAAATACACAGGATGGTATTTGGAACTCTAACCCGTGCTTCTTCCCTCTGCCTTTCCTGTCACTTCCACCCTCCCCTGTTCAAGCAGATGAGCTCTCTGCTTTCATTCCTCTAGGAATGGATCAAATTCTTAGCTTTTAACTTTTTAGAGACTGGGTCTCGCTCTCTTGCCCAGGTTGGAGTGCAGTGGCATCATCACAGCTCACTGCAGCCTTGGATGCCTGGGCTCAAGTGATCCTCCTGCCTCAGCCTCCCAAGCAGCTGGGCCTACTTTTTATTTTTTGTAGAGACAGGGTCTCGCTATGTTTCCCAGACTGTTTCAAATGCCTGGCCTCAAGCATCCCACCTCAGCCTCCCAAAGTGCTGGGATTACAGGTGTGAGCTGCAGGCCCAGAGGGCTTTTGACTTTTAAGAAACCTGGACCTGTTTGGAAACCAGCAGACTGGGAGCAGAGCTTGATGAGTTAGGCTAGAACAAGGTTTCCTCCTGCCCGAGCAGAAAGCCATTCTTAGGGTGGAATTGTGGAGAACCAGACAGGAAGGGAGGAGAACTTTGATGCTTCTAGGTTCCCAAGAGAGACCCTGGCCCTAGCATCAGGACTAATACCCAGGGATGGGAGAGAGGGACACAAATCCCAGCTAGGTTTGGGAGAATCTGAGAGCAGAGGAGACCCTGCCTGAAGTTTCCCCCAGCAGTGATGCAGCAGGCAGAGAAGCATCTGCCTGTCCTGTCCGGGCCATGGGCCCAAGGAGCCTCAGAGTGTTGCCCACAGCCCCAACGTGAAAGGAGAAGTAAAATGTTTCCGCTGTCCGCCCACCTTTTGCCTGTGACACCCACCAGAGTTGAGCATCCTAGAGCCCAAGCCACGAGGGATATACTGTTTCCCCCACGCTCTGCAACAGACCTGTGCTGCGCTGTGTGGGTGACACACAGACCCCAGACAGGAGACAGAGGGACGGAGCTCGCGACACAGTACAGTGGAGAAAATGGGCTCAGAGTCAGGTGGGAGGACCAGAGCCTTCTCAGACGTGGAACAGGGGCAGAAGGGACTTCTGCGATAAAGACTTGAAGAGCGGCGCGAGTGTTTCTGTGCCGTGGATGGAGACGCGCGCGCTTTCAGTCATTTCTTATTTAAGGCAGCATTGTTGTGTTTGGGGGGCAGAGCCCATTGAATTGGACATTGTCAGATGTTTACTTAGAATGAACAAAACCGATTATTATTCTCTGTATCCTCCTCTGTGAAATATAAAATGCGAGAAACATGATTTCACTGCGAAAGGGACACGGGCCACCTGCTCTCTGGTGAATGTGCGTCTCTGTCTGCCCCGCCGCCCTGGGCCTGAGGTCCAGCCAATTCAGAGCTCAGCAGGTCCTGGCTGCCACCAGCTCCCGGGACCCAGTAACCAGGCAGGGTGATAGAGGCTGGCTCCAGGAGCAACACAGGTCGGCTGGAAAAAAGAGAGTTAAATAAGTTCGGTGACTTAAAAGACCCTAGGTCACACCCGCACCTAGTGCAGCCAGCGTCAGTAAGAGCGACAGGAGAGGCGACAAGGATGGGACATAAGCGAAAAGACACAGGCAGGTGGCTTTGGACGCCTGCGGCCTGCCCACCGAGGAAACCCGGGCTCTGGCTGGGCCCCGCCCTCCCAGCGCGGCGCCTCCCCTGGGCTTGGGTGGACCGTGCCGTGGCCAGTTTGGCAGCAACGACCAGCACGCACTTGCTAGGTGCCGGATCTGTGCCCAGTCTCAGGGAGGACAGTGGGGGGCAGAGCTAACCAGACCCAGCCTCTGCCGCCGGGAGCCACGGTTGCAGGCTGCGGTTCTGAGTATCACCTCTCCTCAAGGGTAGCCCAAATTCTATACAGGGGAGAAATCCTGTCATTTCTCAATGTAGCGTGTGAGCAGGAAGTGATTTTACCTCCAGTGAGCACAATCCCCTCCCCAGCTCTGATCCTCACTGTGCAGGGAGCACGCCGAGGTGCGAGGAGGGGCCCTCACGCACGGTCAGAGCTAAGAACTGGGTCCCAGAGCACCCTCCGCCACTACTGCGGAATGGCTTTGTGGAGGACCGGCTGGGTGTGCGAGAAAGGCAAGCACAGCCTTCTGGGGAGGACAGAGGAGGGTCACTTAGACCCACCTGAGTCAAATGGGTCAAAGAAAGCTCTCTGGAGGAGGTGATAGCTGAGCTGTGTCTTTAAGGGGTAACCGGGTGAAGAAATGAGAGGAGGAGGGTTGGGTAAACCAGACACGTGGCACATGTCTTCAGGAAGGACATAGTCAAAGCCCTTGAAGAATGAGGGGCCTGTCTGGCAAGGCTGAGATGGACAGTGGGCTCTGGACTCGCGGCACCCCTCTCCATCCGGGTGCTTATTTGCTGCCACGGTGCTAAGACACTCAGCCGGGCCAGTGAGATTTCAGATATACATGAGGAACTTGGGTAGATGATGTAAGAGAAAAAGATAAAAAGAAAAGAAAAATTCATCATAAAGAAAGGAGGCATCTGCCGTGAGGGGAGCGTGGCTTCGGGCAGAGTTCCAGTTGCTCCACGTGCTCGCTGGCGTTGTCAGCCTTTTGAATTCTGGCCATTTTGTGGGTGTGTGGTGCTAGCTCTCTGTGGTTCATCTTGCATTTCCCTGAAGACTGATCAAGTTGAGCATCTTCTGTGTGCTTATTGCTACTCGTATACTTATTTGGTGAAGGATCTCTTCAAATCCTTTGATTGTTTATTATTGTTAATATTATTGTTTAGATATGCTGTTTGCCTTCTTATTATTGAGTTACAACAATTCTTTATATATTCTGGATACAAGTCCTTTGTTAAATATATGTACCACAAATAGTTTTATCTGAGTGGATTATCTCCTCATTTTCATGACGGTAAATTTGGAAGAGCAGGCTTTTTAAATTGTGCAGTCCTATTTATTGATTTTTAATGGTGTCTTACTATTCAAAATACAGTTGGCCTTTAGCCGGGCGCGGTGGCTCACGCCTGTAATCCTAGCTCTCTGGGAGGCCGAGGCGGGCAGATTGTTTGAGCTCAGGAGTTCGAGACCAGCCTGAGCAAGAGCAAGACCCCGTCTCTACTAAAATTAGAAAGAAATTAATTGGACAACTAAAAATATATACAAAAAATTAGCCGGGCATGGTGGCGCATGCCTGTAGTCCCAGCTACTCGGGAGGCTGAGGTAGGAGGTTCACTTGAGCCCAGGAATTTGAGGTTGCTGTGAGCTAGGATGATGCCACGCACGGCACTCTAGCTCGGGCAACACAGTGAGACTCTGTCTCAAAAAAAAAAAAAAAGAAAACAAAATACAGTTGGCTTTTGATCAATGTGGGGGTTGGGCACTGATCCCTTGAGCAGTTGAAAAACGATGTATAACTTTTGACTCTCCTAAAACTTAACTACTAATAGTCTACTGTTGACCAGAACATAAACAGTCAATACATATTTTGTATGCTATATGTATTATATGCTGTGTTATTACAATAAACTAGAGAAAAGAAAATGTTATTAAGAGAATCATAAGGAAGAGAAAATGTATTTACTGTTCATTAAGTGGAAGCGGATCATCATAAAGGTCTTCATGCTCATCATCTTCATGTTGAGCAGGCTGAGGTGGGGGAGGAGAAGAGGGTTGGTCTTGTCTCAGGGTGGCAGAGGCAGAAGAAAATCTGAGAATAAGTGGACCCGCTCAGTTCAAACCCATGTTGTTCAAGGGTCAACTGTATAGACAGACCAAAATGTAGCCATTAGCTTATTTAACCAACCCATGTTTGGACATTTAGGTTGTTTCCAACCTTCACTATTGGACCTGTTGTGTCAAACATCATTGTACTTATACCCATGTTGTAAAGATAGACTCTCAGACGCAGGGCAGGATACAAATGTTTGTAAGGCCTTGGTTATACACCCTGGAACTGTCTTCTGAAAGGGCACCTGGTAACTTGTAAATGAAACTCAGTTTCAAGGAACTGGCCAGTTCTCTTAGTTCCACAGCTTGGTAGTTTGTTTATAGATAATGAAACTTTAGAAATGCTTAAAAATGTACATGCGCGATCTTATCACTACACTCTGCTTCGTGAGACCTTTTTTTCCATAGATAATAAAAGATCATTACAGTCACTTTCCAGCGAGCATTCCCAAAGCCTGGACCCTCACTCTGTAGGAACTAAGCAAGGATCTATTACAGAAGGAGCGCCGGGCAAAGGGCTGTTTGCTTTTCTGCTTGTGTATTTACCCGTCTGTGAAGCTGGGAAAGGTCAGCCCTGTCTCACCCGCAATGAGCACCACACGTCAGACTAACTACGAGCCTGGGGGGTCATAGCAGTAGCCACCTTCACCAAGGCCGGTCACCCCTGGGCCAGGGGCTGCCTGTTGTGCCTCTAACCCTCCGTGACAGCCTCGCCTAGTGAGTGCTACTGCCCCACTTCAGAGCACAGGCAGGGACCGGCCCATAACACTGACAACGCCTATGTTATGGTTGATGTCATCTCGATCTACCAATGTTTAACCATACCATAGACCACACAGGGGTCAACCAAGGTTACAGCCATGGAGCAGAAACACAAGCAAGCTGATCATCTTGAAAAACGTCTTGCTCTTGGAGACTTCGTTTGCTGGTGGCAAAAGGAAGTAACTGGTTTACTTATTGCTGGAAGCCTTGCTGATGTCCCAGAGTTAGTCGGTGGTCTAGTCCCTCGCCCACTCCATGGGCCTCTCCTGCAGGGCCTGGTTAAATTGTATCTGAACATCTGGGTCAGCAGGTTTGGGAGCCTAGGGACAGGTGCTTTCAGAGGGTTCTCTGAGGGGTCGGCCTCCCCTCTCTGCAAGGATTGCCTCAAGGAAAGCCGGACAGGCCCGGGGAGGCTGGACAGAGGTCAGCGTCAGCACCAGCCTGGGCACATATGTGTACTGCACGTCCTTAGCCTCTTTTCCCAACATTATTCTTAACTCTTGCCCCTTAACCTAGCTACTCGTATGTACCGGTTTGTCCAGGACATTCTGGTGCTCACCTGCTACCCAAGTGGAATTATTTCTTTGCTCTTTCAAAGCTGTCCCAGTTACACTCCATGCTAATGCAAATGGGCCAGGCAGAGGCACTCAGCACAGACTGACCTGAAGATACCTGCGGTGCTATGGATGCCTTAGGGTTGCCTCTCAGGGCTTTATTATGATAATGATATATTAGTCATGACTCTTTTGATTGCAAGTGACCTCACATTGGCTTTAGCAAGAAAAAAATGTACTGGGTTGGTGTAGGTGGGTAGTTGGAGGTGGGAGTGGGTGGGATTCAAGAGTCCCTGGGACCAAGTTCTCAAGCAATATCATTGATTCTGCTTCTCTGTCTCTGTTTCTCCCTCTGTCCCCATCTCTCCATCTTTCCATGGGCAAGCAGTTATGAATAAAGCTTGCCCAAACCTGGAAGCAACCAAGATATCCTTCAGTGGATGAAGGGATACATAAACTGTGGTACATCCAGACACTGAAATATTACACAGTACCAAAAGGAAATGTGCTAGCAAGCCACAAAAACACATGGAGAAAACTTAAATGTATATTACTAAGTGAAAGAAGTTAGTCTGCAAAGGCTACATACTGTATAATTCCAACTATATGACATTCTGGAAAAGGCAAAAGTATGGCGACAATAAAAAGCTCAGTGGTTGCCAGGGGTTGGGGGGTGGAGGGAGGGACCAACAGGTGGAGCACAGAGGACTCTTAGGACAGCGAAACTAGTCTAAGTAGAATATGATACTAGGACAGTAGATCCATGTCATTATATATTTGTCCAAACCCACACAGTGTGCAACACCAAGAGAGTCCTCCTGTGCAGCTCACGGATCGTAGCAATGTGCCACTCTGGTGGGGGATGTTGGTGGTGAAGGAGGCTGAGTGTGCGGGGCGGGGGGGTCTGTGGGAAATCTCTGTGCCTTCTGCTCAGTTTTGCTATGAACCTAAAACTGCTCTATGAATGAAAGTCTCTGTACAACAAGAAAACAAACAAACAAACAAGGTTTCTCCTGCTCTCGCGGTTCGCGTGCACAGCACGCACCCTCTGCCTCTGTGCTTTCTCTTTCTATTTCTACGCATTGCAATTTCCCAACTATCCAAGGGGACGGTTTCCTCGTTTCAATTTGTCTTTGTAATAGTATCTCTTCTGATGACAGAAATAACATATGTACAAAATTTGGAAAATAAAAAAGGAAGAAGACAGAAAAAAAGAAACAACCCTACACCAAATTGCTCCAGTCAGACATATCGATCACATTTTGGATAGTGGCTGGCATTATACTGTTTACTTAATTTAATATTGCATTATTCCATTAATATCACATTTCCCCATCACAAAAAACTTCAAGAGCATTATTATTGTTTTGGTAAATATATCATGTGTGGCCATACCATAGTTTAGTTAGTCATTCAGCATTCAGGTGGTAATATTTAGGATGTTTTCAGTTTTGCACTATTATAAATAATGTCATGAAAGTCTATGTAGTTAAAGCTTTGTGAAAGTTTTGAATTATTTTCTAGACTTTCAATTATAGCCTTGAAGAATATGGATATTTTGGTGATTCTTATTCTATTACAAGATTGCTTTCCAGGAATTTTGTATCTGTTTACACTCTCAGAAGTAGTACATCAGGGTTTCTGTCTTTCTGGTTTTATTAAGTAACATAATTTAAAAGACAATTTGTTGAGTTGATGAAAGTGGGGACAGAAATGGTATCTCACTGACCTAATGAACATGTCTTTTTTCCTAGTAAGGCTGAACTTTTAAAACTTATTTATTGATTATTTGAATATCCAATTTTGTGAATTCTCCATTTGGCCATTTGCCCATTTATATTGGGATCTTACTGTTTTCCTTATGAATTTGTAAGAGTTCTATTTTATATTCAAAAATATTTTTCTTAATTTTTTATAGTTTAATTTTTTATGTTAAACTTATTTTTAAAATGGAAATAGCTTTTTCCTGATAAATAAAATAATGGAGCAAGGATGTGGAGAAAGGGGAACCCTCGTACACTGTTGGAGGGAATGTAAAATTCCATAGCAGTGCAACCACTATGGAAAACAGTATGGAAGTTTATTAAAAAACTAAAAATAGAGCTCTCATATGACCCAGCAACCCCACGGCTGGGCAAATAACCAAAGGATGGGAATTCAGTATAACGCAAAGATACCTGCACTTCCATGTTTATTGCAGCACTATGCACAATAGCCAAGATATTGAATTAACCTAAGTGTTCATCAGCAGATGAATGGATAAAGAAATCATGGTACATATACACAATGGAATATTACACAGCCACAAAAAGAACAAAATCCTGCCATTTGAAACAACATGGATGGAACTGGAGAACATTATGATAAACGAAATAAGCCAAGCACAGAAAGACAAATCTCAGATGTTCTCACTCATATGTGGGAGATAAATATTAAAAACAATTGAGCTCATGGAGACAGAGAGTACAATGACAGTTACTAGAGGGTGTGAAGGGTGGCAGGGAGCAGGGATAGAATAGGGATGGTTACAAAAATATAGTTAGAATGAACAATATTTGATTATTGTGATTGTTGTGATTATAGTCACAACAAAGTGACTATAATCAACAATAAGTTAGGGTATACTTTAAAATAACTAAAAGGGTGGAATTGGAATGTTCCTAACACAAAGAAATGATAGCTGCCCGAAGTGATGGGTACCCCAATTACCCTGATTTGATTAATTCACATCGTATGCCTGCATCAAAACACCACATGTACCTTGTAAAGATATACAACTATTATGTACCCATAATAATTTAAAATAAAAAATTTTAAAAAATGGGCTCTCATGGTAAAAAAAAGTCACATATAAAGAAGAAAGTAAAAATCTTCAACATTCTATCCCTTGAACTTGAACTAACATTTTTGGAACGCTTCTTTCCAAACTTTTATCCTGTATTTTGATGGTATTTTTTGAAGTTCAAAAATACATTTTTATGTACCTCAAAACAAGCATTTTTAAATTTCAATGTATCCTCCAATGCTTTTGTGTTTAGAAAAGCCTTTCCAATGTAGAGATCAGATAAAGAATCACCTTCTTTAAAAATAGAGCGGTGGTTCTTTTTATGAAGGTATTATGTCATATTGTAGAATATTTAGGAAATTAAGGGAAAAAGATCAGCCTGAATGCATTGACCCTAACACATCTACTTCCTTTATGCATTGTTCTTTCAAGTCTTTGATCAGGAACTTTTAATTTATTTTTATGTGGTTGCAAGGGTAGTGCATGTACAATTTCCTGTCTTCCCCTTATTGCTCATAATTATGCCATAAGCATTATTTTCAGATTGCTACATAATCTCTGTAATGGTTGTTTTAAACGGTTCCTTAATGGCACCTCCTGTCACTCTGCTGTCATAGGTGACCCCACCCCGCTGATGAACATTTCCATTGCTCCCGATTTCTCTGTCAAGTGATATTTTGAAACACCAAAGTCCAGTGAAGCAGAATCTCCCACTGTTCCCTGGGGGCTGACTGTAATAGGATTTGACTTCTGCTCCTTTCCTCTGAGGAGTGTTGGAAGAAATTGCTTTCAGAAAATGGTCAGAAAAATGACAAACATAAAATTAGGAAGAAGGAGACGCATGTTGAGCATTTAAGAGAAGGCTGCTTTAGAAACCAAGGCTGTTTAGGTTTTGCTTTTGTGACTCACAAATCGAGCATGAGTTTATAACAATAATTTTGACAAATGCTTTTCACTCATGTGGTACTTGGTGTGTTTTAGGGCTGGTGCAGGAAGGTCTGGGGCTGGATCTCTGCTTGTCATTTGCTGTGTGTGACCTTTAGCAGTGATGCAGCTGTTCAGCACTAGCCTGTCTTTCTGCAGAATAGGAATTTAGTCAGCCCCTGTATCTGCAGCTTGGGCACCCACAGATCCAAGCAACTGTGGATTGAAAATATTCAGAAAAAGAAATACAACAATAAAATAATACAGATAGAAAAATACAGTACAACAACTATTTACATAGCATTTACATTATATTAGGTATTGTAAGTAAACTAGACATGATTTAAAGTAAAACAGGACGATGTGCATAGGATATGTGCAAATACTATAGAATTTTCTACCAGGGACTTGAGCATGTGGATTTTGATATCCACAGGGGTCCTGGAACCAGTCCCCCCATAGGTACCAAGGGACAGCTGTCATAATAGGCCAGGAAGGAGGACAGATTCACAACATGGTGGTGCTGAGTGGTAACAGAAGAACCAAGGGTAGCCAAAGAAAAGTGCAGGAGGGCCTTCCAGGGAAGAGAGCAACCTGTGTGAACCCAGGCTGGATCTTCCATTCCTGGGCCTCAGTTTCTCCATTGGTATGTGGTCTGCAAGAACCATTCCTGTTCCTCCAGGAAGCCTCCCAGGGACCCTGTCCCTGGCCAGCTCTGCTCCTCTGCCTGCACCAGCCCTGGTCTTTCTTGCCCAGGCCTCCTCAGCAGGACTCACTCTGTTCAACAAGCTCACAGTTCCTGAGAAACTTCCAGAGCCAGGCCCTGACCTCTAGGGCAGCAGAGTGCTATAGCCCTGACATGTTTTGGGATGGGTCAGGGCTGGGTATCAGCAGACTTAATATGTGTTTGTTAACTTATGATGGTGTCATTGATGGGTTGGTAAAGCGGTTAACAATAACCTTATTTTCTCTATGATGAATATCATTAATCATTTTCTTTCCTGCACGGGACAGGAGACAAGCCAGCGAACAGTGGTGGAGAACGTGGGATGGAGAGTCAGAGATCTAGTTCCCCGATGTCTCATTTGTAAAATGGGAATAATAACAGCACCTACCTCACAGGGCTGTCGCGGAGACTGAGTGAGACAATGCCCGTCAACTCACTTGGCACACAGTAAGCCAGGCACGCAGTAAGCGCTCAGTAACGTTAGGTAGTTGTTATTTTAACAAATTGTTAACAGACTGGAAGGCTGAGTGCCTGGTGGGCAGTGGACTAGGCTCTGCCGGCAGGGGTGTGGCGACATCGCGGAGGCGCCCAGAGAACCCAGGTGGCGACCCGGGCGGCGACGCTGGGCACCCGGCGGCGGGAGGTGAGCCGGGGAAGGAGAGGGGCTCCAGGCGCGCTCTCCCAGCAGCCCGGGCTCCTCCATACAGGGCCGCGCACCAACCGCACACTTTAATCTTTGATTTTCGCAAGCACCCCTCTCCTCCGCCTGGCCTCCTTTCCTGGGTGGCAGGATATCAACTGCTTGGGAGGGACACCAAGGCGCCAGGTCCGCAGCGGCGCTGGACCCAGGACAGTCGTGTTAGTCCCGCCCCTGGGCGGTGTCGCCCGAGCGTCCGGGGTGTCCCTCGCCACGCAGCCTCAAGCGCCCGCGCGTGCCCCTCCCTTCTCGCGGGCCTTGCGGTCCCGGCGCCCAAAGTGGCCCTTTAAAAGGCAGTGCCTCGTCCGGAGGGGGCGGGCGGGGGCGCTGACCGCTGCCCGAGGCCCGGCCCCCTCGTCCCTCCCCCTCGCTCCGTCCGCGCGTAGCTCGCTCGCTCGCCGGCCGGGCGCACGCTCCGCCTCCGCCAGTTGGCTCCACCGTGTGGTGCGCGGCGTGGAGAGGGAGCCGGGCTGGACGCGCGGCGGGGCTGGGGGCTGGGAGCGCGGCGCGCAGCCTCCCCGCGCGAGATCGGCGCCCGCCACCGGGCGAGGCCAGCGCCGCGATGGCCGAGATGGGCAGCAAGGGGGTGACGGCAGGAAAGATCGCCAGCAACGTGCAAAAGAAGCTCACTCGCGCGCAGGAGAAGGTGAGCGAGTCGGAGCCCCAGCCGCCGCGCCATCCCCGCCACTCGTCCCTCCACCCTCTGTCCCCGGGGGCCGGTCCTCACCCGGGGTTAGGCGCTGTCACCTCCAGACGAGAGCTTCCGAAGGCTTGGAGGAAACCACAGGCTGCCCCCCCGACCCCCCCGCCGCCCCCGTGTCCCTGGAGTCCTCGTCCTCTGTCTTTCCACCCCCGGCTGGGTCAGGAGAGGGCGCCGCTGTCCCCTCGCTCCCTTCGTCTGGCCGCTTTGTACCTTCGTCGCTCGTCTGCAGAGAAGTGGCGGCCCACGCTCCGGGGTCTTGGGGCGCGGTCCAGGCTCACCCCCCCTTTGGAGGCCGAGGGCCGGAGGCTGGGAGGCCAGGAGGCCAGGTGGCGACCCCAGCTCTCCAGGCCCCAGGCAATCCGGGCGGTGCCGGCGCTTGGGGAGCGACAGAGTCTGTCCCTCCGTCCCCGGGCCACTCCAACCCCGGACTCCCGAGGCGGCTTCCCGCACCGGCACCCGCTGTTCCCTCCTTCCCACCGCCTCTCCGCTGCTGTTCACCGCGGGCTGAAGGAGGGATCTGGTTTCCTTTCCCGAGCGGTGCCTGCGGCCTGGAGGCTCCGGCCGGCCCGCCAGAGCAGAGGGCTGCGCACCCCTTGAGGAGGTGCCCTCATCCCAGCAGGGGCTTAGCATTTTTGCTGGCTGAGAAGGGGGTAACGGCACTGGCTTTGGGGGCCCATGGCCCTGGTGGGGAGCCGGCCTGGAGGAGGGGCGCAGAGGGCACCGCAGGAAACCCGAGCCCTCCTGCTGGAGAGCGACTGGCTGGAGTAGGGGATGGAGTCGGTCTTCCCCGGGCACCCTGAATGTGCAGGAAATGCAGGGGTTGGGGGCGGGGGTCTGCCCCTGTCCGCTTTCTGCCCCAAGCCACCTCTGGTTTATTGAATTGGATCACGCCAGCTGCTGACGCCACTTCCCCTGCCGACTCCGACTCTGAAATCTGAGATTGCAGAATCCGTGTTTCTGCCCTGGTGGGCCCCCAGTGCTGCGCGGTGGGGCCTGACCCCTCTGCAACCCCTCGGCAGGGCCGCCCACTGGATGGGGACCTAGGGGCAGGCCGGCCTTTCCCTGCCAGGCCTTGTGGTTGTTATAAACAATGACTTTTGCAGCTGGGACCTGGGGGCTCCCTAAGGATGCAGCCACGTGACATGCGGGGGGGGGGGCGGCTAGAGCTTCCCTTGCACCTCCCTCAGAGTCCTACTGCTTATCCGTGTGGGTCCTGGCTAGGGAGGTGGGTGG
Source organism: Propithecus coquereli (assembly GCF_000956105.1). Classification (NCBI taxonomy): domain Eukaryota; kingdom Metazoa; phylum Chordata; class Mammalia; order Primates; family Indriidae; genus Propithecus; species Propithecus coquereli. The sequence continues at coordinate 3,125,497 of NW_012148697.1, forward strand.
GTGTACATTGAGGGAAGGGCCCTCAGCCAAGCTCCAGGTCTGGCCAGACCCAGCTTGCCCGCCCTGCACCCTAGGAGAGGAGGAGGAGGAGGAGGAGGAATTAGAGCCCCCAGGAATAGCTGGTTGGGGACTGGGGAGACTTGAATCACGCAGGTTAGGGGGGTGGCAGCACAGATGTAGGTACCCTTGCCCCTCCTCATCCCCATGACAGGATAATCCATCTGGGGCCTGAGGCTGCTGCCTTCCCCTAAGGAGCCAGGGAGATGAATGGGAAGCCCTGGGTTCGCTGAGACAGATCCCCTGCCCCCACCCTACTGGTGTCTGGCTCCTTCCTGGCTCCCCTTTGCTCTTGGTGTGTCCCCTTTGCCCTGGCTGCCTTTTCTCTGCAGAAGCATCTTTGATGTAATTCTAGGGGCAGTCACTGACCCACTGAGCTGCTAGCCCTCTCTCTCAGCGCTGTTCTGTGGCCGTGCACAGTTGGCTGACAGCTGGTCAGCTATGGATGCTGGTCTTGGCCAACGGCTGGCCTTGCCCAAGCCTGGGCTTTATGGGACTGGAGTTGCTTAGTGCTGCAGCTGCTCTCTGCCTGCTGGAGACTAGTTAGGGACCCTCCCCCATCAGAAGCCAAGGCTCCTGGCTAAGTCTCTGAAAGTGGCTTTCCCTTCCCTTCTTGGCCCAGCGGCAGGCCCTGCTTCCAGAAAGCTCCGTGCCTTAACCCACAACAACCTCTCCTGTCTGCCTTCCCGCCACACAGAGTCTGTGTCACAGCCTGGGTGCTGCTACACAGTATCTTTGGGTGGTGTTCAGTACCCCTTGTCAATGGGACCGGAACCTAGTGGCTCACAGTAGGCAGACCTGCCATTGTCCCTACCTTGCCTCAGTTAAATCAGTGAGTAATGAGGCAGTTCCAGTTTCCCAGTGGCTATCCTGACCGAGGACAGCAGGAGCTGTGATAGAAGGGCCTAGAGAGTACTGGTCTAGGACGAAGGGCTCCCATCTGCCCTCCTCTCTGCTTCTCCCCCAGTCTTCCCACATGTCTTCTCAGCCCAAACATCCAGATTCCAAGGGTGACAGTGAGGTCAAGGGCAGCCTGTCCTCTGGAGTGGGGGGCACCGTGGGGTCCCCAAGCTGCCTCTCCTCTGCCTGTTCATGGATCTTGGGTTATTGACCTGCCTGTCTCCTCCACTGGTCTGGGTGCTCCCCGAGGGCAGGGCAGGCCCATGTATGTGCACCAGCATCATTCACCTGGCCCCAGTAGGGTCTTCGTGAATGTTTATGAGCAAACAAGGGTGTTAGGTGGCTTGGCTTGGGAGTCCTGACGCAGGCCGATGGGTGCGCTGATTTGCCTGATTTGCGCTGTGTGCTCCTGTGCCTTCCCTCGTTCATCAGATCCTGCCTGGACACTTGCCTGGTGCCTCGTCCTGGCCTGAGCCCCCAGATGCTGTCTCAGGCAGGGTGCCTGTGACTCTGGCCTGCGTAGAGCTTGGTCTTGTAAGGTCTGGTGGCCTCTGGCCTGGTGTGGAAGCACCAGTGCTGCTGGCCCCTAGCTGCTGCACCCAGAGTGCCTGAGGAGTTTATGTGCAGGAGTCAAGACTCACTCCAAGACTATCTGATTCCTGGGTCCAAGCCCTCCACCCCTGTACACACCACACACGCGCCTGGAGCTTAGGCCTGTGGGTGCCATGAGGTCATCTTCCCATTGCGTTTGGCTTGTCGGACCCTCTATAAATGACTGTGTCCATTTTTGGGCCTCAGAAGGGTGGCTGGGCAAAGCCAATTTAGGGTGGAGCCTGGGTCAGATGACTGAGAGGATTAGAGGTTGGCCGGCTGGGCCCCTTGGGGGATGGGTGGCTGGGAAGAAGGACAGTTGGGTAGGGGGTGGGATCTGGCCCACCAACCCTTGAAGCCCACTGCCCGAGGGTCCTCGTGAAGTGGGAGGCTGGACCTTGCTCTGGCGGAGCGGGGCTGGTGAAGAGCATGGGAGGAAGGCCCTGGCGGGGGTGGGAGTGTGCACCCCGTCCATCCTTCTGGCTGGCCCTGAGCCTGCTGGGAGGGGTGCAGGCTGGACAGTGGGGAGGGCCAGCTGGGAGCAGGGAGGGCCCAGGCTGTCAGTGCACAGCACCGCGCTGGCATGCCGGGTAGGTGCTTACTAAAGGAGAGTGTGATGGTGGTGATTGCTAGGACCCGGATGCACTGCCATATATTGCACTATGCTCATCTGTGTGGTCAAGGTCTCCTGGCGCAGTAGCCACCTTAGCCTCCTCAGTAGGGGCCAGGCCTGGACACCAAGGTTGTCTTCCTCACAGCAACCTTAAGAATAGCCATGCTACACCCCAGAGTGGGTGCATGTGTCCCCTTTAACAGAAGAGGCATCTGGGGCCATCTGGGTGATGGAGCTGGAAGCCCACCCAGAGGCCCTGAGCTCCTCCCACTTGGGCCACTGACTTTGCAGGGGCCCTGCCCCTTCCCAGGCCCAAGGCCTACGCTGTCACCCTCTACCCGTAATTCCTGCTGTTCTTTCTTGGGGTCCATCTCTGTCCTTGCGTGTCTGAGGCCCTTCCCTGTTCCCTGCCCGCCAGCCATCTTGCCTTTTCCTCTCTCTCTCTGCACCTCCCTGCTGTGGGCCTCGTCCCTCTGAGCTCGCGCAGGCTTTTCCCGCAGCTCTCCAGTCTTGGAGCCCTTCTCCCTGAGCCAGAGTTACTTATGAGGATGGTTCATCTCACCCGCTGGAGGGGGCTTCTGCGTGGGTATCCTCTCTGGATGGGCCGGGTGTGTTTGGGGCTCCGTGGCATTTGGCTAAGGCCTGGGGAGGTTGGAAGCATGGCCTCCAGACTTCCCCAAGCCCCCAAGGGCCCTGGCTGGCTTCAGTACGGACCGGTGGCTTATGGCAGGGGTCCCAGGCACAGGGAAGGAGAAGGTGTTCCAGGAGGCACAGGAGTGGGCCAGGGTGAGGGTGCCGTGAGGACACTGAGGATGCTGGGTCCCTGAAGACAAGGGGTGGCTGGGCAGTAGATTCGGGCCAGTTTTATGAAGTCGTGAGCACCGGGGAAATCCATGTACCCCAGGGATGCTCAGAAAAGGCTTGAACTCTTCTCTGTCCCTTCATCACAGATCGGCCCATCAGAGTTCCCTTCCCACCTGGCATCTGAGCAGGCCCTTGACCCTGGACTCGGCAGTGTCGGCCCAGCTGGTTCCTTACAAGCCGTGAGATTGGATGGAGTGAGGAGGGTGCTCCTGTCCATGAGGCTCCAGAACCCCTGAGTCCTACCCCCCACGTGAGGCCCTCTGTCCTCACATGGCTACAGGAGGGACGGCAGGGAGCTCGAGGGCTCCGGGGTCCCTTGACTGGCTGGGGGACCTTCTTGAGCCCCGTTTCTTCAGGTATAAAATGGGGGTAATAATGGTTCCTCTTCACATGTGTGTTGTGAAAAGTAAAGCCTCCAACAGGTGCCTGGCACATAGCAAGTGCTCACTAAATGCCGGCTCTGGGCAGAACTGACATCAGCCTGCCCAGGAAGCCCTCCCTCCCACGGCCCCTCTTCCCAGTCCTGTCCCTGGGAGTGTCCATTACAGGCCTCTATAGACAGCTAATCCCTGCTGAGCCTGGAGCTGATCAGGCTTATGATGTTGTCACAGTCCCGGGGCGGTGACTACAGTGTATGTGTGTGTGGTGTGTACAGGGGTGGAGGGCTTGGACCCAGGAATCAGATAGTCTTGGAGTGAGTCTTGACTCCTGCACATAAACTCCGTGACCCTGTGTAAGTTTTTTCCCCATGCCTGGGCTTTCCTTTTCACCATCAGTAAAGTGATACTGGGGTTTGCTTATTCATTCACTTATCCATGCAGCCGATATCCAGGGCCCACCCTTCCCTGGGCACTGTTCTAGGGACTGGGGCCACAGGGGGAGCAAAACCAAGCCCCTGCCCTCCCGGAGCTGACATTCGCGCTGCGGGAGACAGTGGGAAGCCGACAGCCGCGGTGGCAGGTAGTTGCAAGAGCAGGGAAGCAGGAGGTGGCCTTTTAGTTTCCTCAGTGGAGACTGGCTGGGCGCGTCCTGCGTGGGACCGGCGCTGGTGTGAAGACTCAGGTGTGGGTGGTGGTGCAGGTGCTCACACAGCGGGAGGATCCAGGCTGGTGGGCAGCTCTGGTCTCCTGTTGGATGCCACCCTGGTATGTGGTGTTTTCCTAAAGCCACCTCTTTGGCAAGTCTCCTTTTGGGGTTAAAAGTGCAAAGAAAAGGATATCAGTTTCACACTGACAGAGGGCAGGCCTGGGCAGACGTGCAGCTTCGGTGGGGGTTTGTGCAGGGCCAGGCGGGCCGGGGCGGCTCCTGCCCAGGAGGTAGGATGGGGGAGGTTGGAGGAGCTGCTAAAAGAGAGGAAAGAGGAGGAAGGCACGAAAGGTGGCCTGGACTGGGGCGGTCACTTGTAAGATTTTCATGCCTGGCAGCCATGTGGTGTCGTGGAGCCCAGGAAGGCTCTGGAGAGCTGGGTCTGGGTCCTTCCCCACACATTCCTACCCTTGGGCAAGTCACACTTACTTCTCCGAGCCTCAGTTTCCCCGTCTGAAATAGGGGCAGTGATTGCTGCCACTGGGGCTGTTGTGAAGTGGGAGCGTGCAGGGGGGCTGCCAGCCCGGGGGGCGCCAGGCCTGCTCCCACCTGAACTCACTAGCAGGAGTTAGCCTGTTGCTGTTCTGCTGTGGAGGGCACGCGCCTCGTTGGGGGCTGGCACCCAGGATGCTGGCTTCCCCGAGAGGCGCCGTCTCCTAAAGAGGCCACAAGGTCATGGACATGCCAAGGGCTGACCCGGGTCAGTGCTAGGGAGCTGAGCGGAGAAAGGCAGGCTCTTCCTGCCCCGAGGGAAGCCTTTGCCAGATATTGACTTAATAATAGCGTAGTTTCACCACATACCTGCCTCGCGCCCTGTCACTGCAAACAGGTGAGGGCACTGGGTCCCATCCAGCAAAGGAGGAAACTGAGGCTCAAGTGGTGGGTGACTAGCCCACCTCCCTTGTGGTCAGTAGGTGGGGTGGCCTGGGGAAAAGCCTGGAGACAAGCAAATGAGAGGGAGCGTGCCTCCCCCACCAAAGACCTCACGGTGAAGGGCATCGCGGTGACAGACTTTGGTCCCTAGGACTGTCCCTGATTAAACAAGATTTGGAGCCCCTGTCTGCTCCCCAGCTCCGCTTGGGATCTAGGCCTACACTTTGGGGTGTGTGGTGGAGTCTGGGGCCATGGGAAGGCCTGGGGTTTCCAGATGCAAGTCCAGAGACAGGGATTTGCATGCAAATGAAGACAGACAGGACCCTGTGGTGTGGGGTTTTTCCCGAGTAATAAAAGCCACATCCAATTTATTCCATCTGAAGGAACGCTCCTTGTTCTGAGATTGTATCCTGTCCACTTTTGTTTTTGTCATTGCTACAATGTTTCTTTTATACAATCATGGTAATACCAGTTGTTTTTTTATTGTTCTTGGGGAGAAAATAGCCATGCGGCTGACCCCATGTGTGCATGGAATACTTTTCCTGGTGTGGCGTCCCATGTTCTGGGCACATGGCTGCCACCCCTGTGGCCCGGCTCAAGGCTTGAGGCAGGCCCACACGTTTCTGCTCCGCCAGAGCTGGGCTCTGCCTGCTGTGGTCACCGTGGCATCTTCCACCTCACCTTGGCACACAGTAGGTGCTCTGTGCATATTTGTTGCATGCCTGGATGTGCGGGTCCTTCAGGCAGCGGGAGACAGTGCTGATGGCTGGCAGAGGCCCCGGAGGCTCCCCGGGTCTCAGGGTGCAGGGTGGGAGGGAGAGAGATGGCTGTGACTGCAGGATGCAGATCCCACCCTGCCCCAGGCCACACCACCTTCTCCTCGGGGAAGTGATGCGTGAACTGCTTAGGGCCGTGGTGGGGCCTAGCCTGAGCCAGTGCTGTAGCACTTGGTGCCCAGTGACGGGGTTCTTGTGGTTGGCCGGGGCCCTGCCGGGGAGTCCTGCCTGGTTTTAGGCCAGATGCCACATACAGCTTGGCCTCAGCCCTCTGCAGAGGGTATCCCGTGAGAGAAGCTTTCAGGCGGCAGAGGTACTGGAGAGCGCCAGCCGAGGGGGTCGTTGTGATTTGCTGGCCCAGAGAGGTCCCTGTCAGGGCCAGGGAGCTGCTGCTCTCAGGCTTCGCTGGCTCTTTGCCAACCCTCTCCCCTCTGCTTCCTGGGCCTGCACCTTGGGCCCCAGTCACTGACCCAGATCCGAGCGCAGCAGCAGATGGGGTGGGATTGGGGTCACAGCACAGGGCGGGGAGGTTCAGGCCTTGGAGCTGGGGGGACAGCGGCTTTGGGGTGCTGAGGACTGGTGCCCCCATGCTGTGCCCATAGCACTCGGCCACCACCACCCCCCTGGAGGGGCCACGGGGCTGCAGACGGTTCCCCTCTGCAGCATGAGGCTGCAGCGTCTTGGCGGCTGAGCCGGCCATCGTGGGAGTGAGTGGGCGGCCGCAGGCGGCAGCCGCCACAGCACTGGGCGGGGAGAGGATTCCTCCTGCTGGGGCCTCGCAGAGACTCAGGCCTTCCGGGGCGCTGCAGGCCTCCCCTCCTCTGAGCCCCCAGGGCACCTTTGCAGGGGCAACCCCGCTGGCTCCGGAAATACGGTCCTTGTTTTACATGGGCCAACTTCTTACACGGAATCAGGTCCCCTGAGGAGCCTGAAGCTCACACAGGGGTAGAGGCTGTGCTGCCTTCTCACTTACACCCTTAGTCATTCTCGTCTGCGGCCTGCGGTTGTGGGCCAGGGTGCTGAGGTGCTGAGAGGAGAAACCTGCCCTTGCTCTCAAGGAGCTCCCAGCCGCACACACAGGGCCAAGCCCAGGACTGGGGGTGGGGCAGGCACTGGCGCCTTGAGGTGTTGTCCTTTAGGCCTCAGCAGTCTGGGAAGGCTCCCTGGAGGAGGTGGCACCTGAGCTAAGTGCAGAGGGCAAAGGAGGCAGGTCATGGGGTGGGGGAGAGATAATTCTGGCCGTGGCGGCTGTTCAGGGTGGCTGGACAGTGTGTGAATGTGTGGCAGGTGGGATTAGGTCTGAATCTGAGAAGATGGGTGCAGGCCCGGCCCAGATGTTGCCTGTGGCCTCTGCAAGAGGCCAAGTTCCCTGTGGTCCCTGGGCTCTGCACCTCCCCTGATGTTGCCTGAACTCTTCCGACCCCCAGTCTGGCCTCAGCCAAGGACTCAGTGTCTTACCGTCCTGGGCCGGGAGTGAGGGGACGAGCCCCGAGTCCCTGGAGGGAGTGGCCTCGGCCAGGTTAAAATCCAGCCATGCCCAGGGGGACACAGGGATACAGGCTGGGGCTCAGGCTGCGGTCCTGGAGTGCACCCCAGTCAGGGCTGGGTCATAGGGGCCAGCGACACCTGATGCTGGAAGGGCTGGTGGACAACATCCTGCGCCTGCCCCGTCACACACACACCTGTGTCTCTGTCTGCTTCAGGGCCCAGAGTGACACGAGGAGGGGCTGACACTGCTGGACCTGCGGAGCTGTTGCCCGGAGGGCTAACCCAGGACCTTGACCCAGATGGCCATGGGAGGGGGTGTCTCTTTGCTCCTGGGCCAGAGCCAGGGAGGGTCCTCCGAGGTAGAGCGGTCCTGTTGGCTGTGGGGACCCTGGCTCCAGATACAGGCCGCTAGGTGGGGAGTGGGCACAGTAACACTAATGGCGACATAGTCGCTGGTGTGTGGATGGAGGTGGGGGCAGGTTTCCACTAGGCCTGTGTCTGGAGGAGCGTTGCTGGGACTTTAGGGCTGGCAGCGATGGGGTGACAGCAGAGCCTTTGCCAGCCTGGCCCCTTTTTCCAACAGCTGCTGCTACTTTCTTTGGACCCTTTGCTCAGCTTGCCTTCTCCCTGGGGCTGTGGCCAAGATGCCTGAGCAGGGTGAGCCTGCGCCCGCCGTTGGGCCCTGGGGACCGACCTGGTGCAGAGAGGCCTGGGCTGGGGGAGACCCCTCAAGGGCCCCCCTGCTTCCCACCCCTTGGCCATGTTGGGGGCCAGATGTGGGTGACAGGGGATTGGGCACTGAAATGACCCCGGGACCACTGGTGGGTGAGCAAGGGGAGAGGAGAGACCGAATGGGGGAAAGGGAAGAAGAAACTTCAGGGGCATTTAACCCTCAGAGAAAGGAAGGAATTCACCCCTACAGCCACTCCCCTGCTCTGTGACCCTGGGCAAGTTGCTCACCCTCTCTGAGCCCCCGTTTTTGCCTCTGTAAATGGGGTGCCAAGAGTTCCGGCCCTGAAGGCTTGTGCGGGCTCCGGGAGGACGTGAAGGGGAAGCGCACGGTGCAGTGCGGGCCCGGGTGGGCTGAGGTGTGGGCTCTTTCCCAGGGAGCGTCTCGGGGAAGCCCTGCTGGCCCACAGGCGCAGATGTCTTGGCTTTTGTGTTTTGAGCTTGTCTGTGCTTGTGACAGGTATCTTGAAGTTGAACTGCGACGTACTCCCCGCCCCCCGCCCCGCCTTCTTTTTTTCCTGTCTAGGCTGAAAAGGCTAAAGGAAGAGGTGGTGGTCTCACCTTCTCACCTCCCGAGGGGGACGTCCGAGATCCTCTGACCAGACCCTGACTGAATGGGGTGGAAAGAAGGCAGAGGGTGCCGGTGGGGCTGCGGTTTGAGGGGGCAGATGAGGGGCACAGAGCTGGGGGAAAGGGAGGGGTCTCCCACTGTTCATTCATTCATTCACTCACTGGAGGAGCCTGGTAGGTAGCAGAAGAGCACAGTCTTTGACCCGGCTCGCACCCCGGCCTGGCCACCAGCCTCAGTGTGCCCATCTGGGAACTGGGGAGGCTGAGGCTGCCCTCTCAGAGAAGTCAGGTGAACTTCAGCCCCCGCGAGGGATCCCGGCCGCCGCTGGTCCTGCTCGGGGTCAGGAGGGCAGGGCCTCTTTCACCTCTTCTGCATTTTGTGATTTACCGGGAGCCATCACACCGCTGCTTCCCGTTTGTTTCTCTCTGTGCCCTGGGAGGTAGGTAGGACTGAAATATGGTCCCCTTGGGCAGATGAGAACGCTGAGGCTCAGAGAAGGTCTGGGATTTCCTCCCTGCTGGGCCTCAGCCTTGGGCCCAGGTTGGCCTTTCCCGGGTGCTGAGTCCGGGCAATGGACGGGGAGCTTGGAAGGTATTGTTAAAGCGCAAATGGGAGCCCTTCCCTGTCCTCCAGGGAAAACCGGTGTGGGGCTGCCTCTGTCAGGGAGCACCCAGTGTGTGTTTGGGGTTTTACACTGCCCAGGATTTCCCAGCCACCCACAAGGGAGGCGGGGGGCAACCTGGGACCCCAGAGGATCAGAATTGAACTTGAATGTAGTTGGCCGGACCTGCACTCCCTGAAGCCCCCGTGTGGGGAGAGCTGGGCACAGATGCTGCACCTCCCACCTCCCACCTCCCACCTCCCACCTCCCACGAAGGAGATGGGGGGATTCTAGGGGATGTCAGCAGTTTGGGAGGGGACTTAAGGACAAATTAATTGCCAGGAGTATGCACTGACTCTTGTCCTAAACTGAGAAACAGAATCCACAATTAATTGGATGCATTTGCTGAACCTGGGACAGGACCCAAATGTTCTTTTTCTGAAATATAAACTAAGCCAGGAGTTTATTTATTGTGTCCCAGTACCCCCAAGGACTCAGTGAGGCAGTCTGTCCTGGAAGCAGGCTTGGCTGAGCTGGAATGTCACCACCTTCCCCAAGCCGACCGGCCAGCCTGTCCCGGCGGGTGGATTGTGGGCCTGGGGGAGACTCCAGTGAGGGGAGCTCTGGGCCCTTCCTGAGGACTTTGGGGGCAGCACCACCCTGGACCTGGTGGGCCAGGTGGGGGCTGGTTCCAGGCCGGCCTGGCGCAGGCGGACTGCGGACCCCCCCTGAGAAGCGGGTGTAGGGGGCAGGGCCTGGCTGGAGAGCTGAGTCAGCACCGTGGGGGACTGTGCTCAGCGGTGAGGACAGAACCTGATGCCGGCGTCTGACTTTGTGCCACCGCACTTGCGGGTCACCCTGCCCGCTGCGCCCGCAAAAGGGGAGGCTGCCTCGTTCCTGTGCTCAGAGCGTGTGCCTGAGCCGTGCGGGGGAAGAGGCAGCAGCAGGAGGGATTTGTGCTCCTGCTGTGCCTCCTCTGGGAGGGTGATGGAAGGGATGGTCGTTATTGAACTCTCTGGCTTCCGTCCTGCCTGCTGGACCCCAGTCTTGAAGGCAGGAGGCCAGACCCGTCGTGTGTCTGCGTTGTGGCGCCCGGCACGTAGCAGGCACGCAACGCCGGGTGGATTGGAGTGACAGACCGGGGACGAGGGCGGGAAAGGCCCTGCAGGGCACCTTACGCAGCGTGGCCGGGGTAAGGAGCATCAGTCTCGAGTCTCATGGCCCAGGTTCAAATCCCAGCTCTGCTCCTCATAACTCCTTTGACCTCAGGCAACTTACTTTTCTCCTTCGAGCCTCAGCTTTCCTGTTCGTGAAATGGGTAATATCCTACGTGGGAGGGTTGTCCTGAGGAATGAACGGGAGGACAGGTGTCTCCATTTCACACACGAGGACACTGGAGGCCGGCGCGGGGGTTCAGCGGCACCGCTGCCCTCCATGTGTGCCCCTGGGGTCGTCCCTCCCGAGTCCAGGCCTTGCCCCTCCAGCGGTGGAGTCCAGGCCCAGCCTGGGATCCGGATGGTGGGGCTGAGGCCCTGGGGGAGGAAGGGAGGGGAGGGGATTGTCCAGAGAGGCTACAGGGCGGAGGTGTGTGACACCTCTCTTCCCTGTCGTGAGGGTCAGGGTGGACATCCTGGGAGAAAGTCGGGGTCACGAGCGGAAAGCATAACAAGCATATCCCGTCGAAGCCGTGCGTGGCAGGGGAGCCTTCAGAAGGGAAGGCCGAAGACCCAGGGAAGACTGTCTGTTTCTGTGCCGAGGTTTGATGAAGAGCGGACAGTGGTGTAGACGTGCGAGCGGACGACAGGCCGCGATCTCTCTTGCACCGACGAGGGGAGCTCAGCAGGGCTGTCTGCTCAGATGTCCTTGGCTGCTGCATGCTGCGCAGGAAGGGCCTCTCTGGAATCTTCAGGGGTCTTTAAGGGAGAAGGGAGGAGGAGGCGAGTGGCCTTTCTGGGGTCGCGGCTGACCTTGGAGGAGAGGGGTCGCCGTGGGGAAGAGGGGTCTGGTTGCCACGACCCGCCCGGGGGGCAGGCAGGAGGGCGGAGGGGGCAGAGGGGCTGCTGAGGCTGCTGCCTCCTTCAGCCCACGGGTCGCGCTCTGGGCGCTGCGTTCTCAGCCCCGACGGGCCGAGCGGGGCCAGGCTTTGGGTGCAGCCGGGCGCGGGTCTGCCGGGCCGTACCCCAGGCCTTGCCCATCTGCTTCTGTCTGCTCTCACCTTTGTCTCGTTCCTGGGATTTTGTCTTTTTTTCTTCTTTAAGAGATCAGTAGCTCTGAGCTCAGCTCCTGTCACTGTCGAATCGGTTCTCCTGATGAAGAGGGTGCTGGGAGGGACAGTGAGGCAGGAGGGCGAAGTCTGAGATGGAAGGGCCTTTTGCGCTCTGGAGGGCAGTGACCTGCCCTGGGCTGCAGGCCTGTGACGGGCTTCTGGCTGCCCCTGCAGTGCCCCGGGCCACTGCCAGGCTGGAGGGCTGAGCTAGGGGTGGCAGGAGCTCGGGGTGGCGGTCCCTCTGAGCCCTGCCGCTCCTGTGACGTCCCGTCCCTCTGAGGTCGGCAGGACCTGAGTCATGCCAGGGGAAGATGGCACCTGCTGGAGTTACACAGCCAGTCGGGGTGGGCTAGGCCAGCCCCTCCCCACCCCTCCCCACCCCGCCTTGTCCCACTGTGCACTGACCTCTGGCATGGGGGGCTGGGGGACAGTGCCTTCCCCCGGCCCCCACTTCAGTTCCCCCTTGCTCTCCACCTTTATCTCAGACCACTCCCCTGCCAGCACTCGTGTGGTAGGGTGCAGGGTTAGCAGGAGCAAGCCTGGAAAGCTCCTCTGCTCCCCTGAGCATTCCACATCTGCCAGGCGGGGCAGAGAAGGGGCCGGAGAGGGCCAGGGGCAGGGTAGAGTAGGGTAGGTCAGGGTAGGGCAGGGGCAGGGAAGGGCAGGGTAGGATAGGGGCAGGGGAGGGGCAGGGCAGGGCAGGGCAGGGCAAGGCAGCCACACACCTCCCTCATCTGTCCTGTCCCTTCTCAGGTCACCTCTCCTCCAGCCGGGGCTTCTGCCATCTGAGGCCAAATGGGGTAGGCAGGTCTTGTCCTGGGCTGCGGGGTGCCCAGCCTCCTGTGCTGGGGACCCGGAACCAGCCAGCCCGGCCCTTTGTTGACCCGTCTGCAGAGTGGGGAGTCCCTTGGCACCTCGCAGGCATTGGGTTTGGTGGGCAGTCCACATCTGAGGCCGGGAAGCCCTTTGGCACCACACCTGGCAGAGGAGGGCCTGGGAGGGGCCCCGGGGTGGGGCGAGGGCCCCCGCCCGCTGCTGTGCCACCGTGGTGCGGCCGTCTGTCCGTGTGTCGGTGGGCGGGCCTGGGTGAGTGCTATTTGAAGCTCTCTCTGTGCAGTCACTCCTTTGAATAACAAAAATGACAACCGTAATATCCAAAATAATACCAGTGATGTGTTTAAATAAACACACATTTTATCCCTGGTAGGCACCATTTCACAGCTCCAGCATCACGGATGTGGAAACTGAGGACTCTGATTAATGAATAAATAACCAGGTCGCACATTTAGGTCGAGCTTCTTGGACAGGAGCAGACACACAAAGGGCCCAGTGAGCCCAGAGGAACACCCCTCGGGCCTGGGGTGGAGTCAGAGAAGGCTGCCTGGAGGAGGTGATGTGAAGGGCCAGCCGTGGCTGGGGGGCCAGGGCTTCCTAATGCAGATTGTGGGGGTGCTCAGCCACCTGTGGCCAACTGCCCTCCCCCCCGGCCCAGACATGGCTTGGCCCCAAGGCTGGTTAGGTACTGGCAGGGCCTTCACCGTCCCCTGGCCGGGCTTTGAGCTGTCTCCCTGGCTCAGCCCTGAGCTCTGCCCTGGCCGGGGCTGCTCCTCCCCCGCACAGGCTGTTCCTCCACCAAGCTCAGGAAGCAGAAGCAGGTGACGAGGGTGGGAGGCGGGTGGGCTGGAGGAGCAGATTCCACCCCGGTTTATGGCCAGCGTCCTGGAGCCTGGGCTGAGAATAGCACCCACACTTGTGTGGAGGGACAGGTGGGTGGAGGGCTGGGGCCAAGGGTGGGGTGTGTGCATGTGGAGACAGGCTGTCCTCAGCAGGTCCCACCCAGCTCGGCAAAAGTGACCAGAGGGTCGCCCTGGGTCCCTCACATGCCATGGCCGCGCCCTCCCCGCGTGGGCTTGGCACAGGGGGGCGTGGGCCGTCCGCCGAGGCCGCCTCCTTTGGCTGAGAGTCTCAGCTGCTGTTGGTTTCCATGAGCCTTTCACGGATTTACGTTTTCCCAAGGGGGCTCCCTTAGGCAATGAGGTGGGGGCTTGCAGAGTGGCCCCCAGGTGGGGTCCTTGCAGAGCTGTGGGTGAGGAGGCTGCCGGGGGGAGCCTGGTCTGGGAGAGGAAGGGGTGGCGGTGTCTGCTCCCCCGAGGAACGCCGGGTAGGCCAGTGAGCCGTGGCGGCGGGTGCCCGGGCGCAGGACGGGGAGGCTGTGTGGGCTGGGCGGGGGCACCCAGGGCAGGGTCGGGGCAGCGGCCCGCCGGGCCCCCTTGCTTGCACAGTCACACTTCTTCCTCGAAGCCCCTTGAGGGAGTTCGGGGCTCCATGTTGCGATTAGACTAAACCGACCAGAGAGGTGAAGTTACCTGCCCAGGGCTGTGCAGCTGGGGCCTGCTACCTGTGCCTCCTGCCCTGGCAGCGTCCCCAGCAGAAGGGGTCCCTGGCCAGCTGTCCAGACTAGACGCCCTGAGCTGGTCACCACCCCGAGCTGGTTACCTGGAGTGGGAGGAACTGAGGGGCAGGTGGGTGGGGAGTGGTGTGTAGCAGGCGCCCGACTGGGGCCTGTCCTGGGTGCCCCAGGGTTCCTGGCCATTGTGTCCCCACCTCCCGCCCTGACATCTTTGGGGATCCCCCTCTTGTCCCCCTTGGGGTGTCATTGAGTGATGACAGCTCCTTCCTTCTAGTTGCTCAAAACCTAGAATCTCCTTCACTCCCCTTTTGGTGCCCCCATCTTTGAGCACTTCTCACCATTTGCTGTCCTTGCCCAACCCAGTGTGGCCTCTCGCGTGGGTCACTGCAGTCACCCTCTCAATGGGCCCCTACCCCACTGTTCTCTGTTCTCCCCACGTCCCCACACAGCAGCCTGGGACCTCGTGACGCTGCAAGTCAGACCGAACGGCTGGCTGCTCCCCAGTCCCCCATTCCACGCTGGGTTTGAGGGGCCCGGGGCTCCGTGGCCACGCCCTGGCTGCCGAGGTGGTTTGTGCAGTGGCTGCCGCCCTTCGCCTCTGGAGCCCAGCTCGGGGCTGGGAGCCTGGCTGCCCCCTGGCTGGCCATGTGACCTGGGGAGTTTTTACAGCAGTGCCTCAGTTTTCTCATCTGCAGAGTGGGGATATAATAGTATTTCCTTCATGAGGTCATGGAGGGATTGATGGATGAATCATGGCAGGAGCTCAGCATGAAACCTGGCACCTGGTGTTTCAGGGCCCCTAATCCTGCACCCGCCCTCTCACCCCCTCTCGGCCACACTGGCCTTGCCATTCTGTGGACACCCCAGCCTGGTCCCACCTCGGGGCCTTTGCACTGGCCATGTCCTCTGTCTGGCACCCTCTTCCTCCGCACGGCCCGTGCCTTGCTCCTTCATCAGGTCTCTGTTCAGCTGTCCCCTCCCTGAGCTCCCCCCTGGAGCAGCACCCACTCCCCTCCCCAGCCGCTCCCGTCCTGCTGCTTTACAGAGCAGGCCAGGCGCACAGCGGCGCCTCATGGGGTGGGAGTGCAGGGGAGGAACCGCACTGGGTGGGATCCGGCTGGGCAGCCCTTGCTCTGCACCTGCCCTGTGCTTTGTGCCCCTCTCTGGGCACCGAGCTGTGAGGGGCCCTGCATGTTCGGCCAGTGCCAGCGCTGAGGAGGGCATCAGAGATGAGCCACCCCAGCCACCGGCTCCGGAGTGGGGGAGGGGGACCCCTCACTGTGGAGGGGCCGTTGGATCTGGGCTGAGAGGGGCAAAATCAAGTTGGGGCTGCTAAGGGACAGCAGCGTGGCCCATGGCCGGAGGCTGCGAAAAGCTCCTTCCTTCCACTGAAGTTTAGGCTGCTGGGTTGGACGGCCGGCAGGGCGAGGCTGGCTGCTTCCTTGTGGTCTGGGTGGTCCTGACCCTTCTCAACACCGTTCTACCCACTGGTGGATATCTGGTTCTGAGGATGGGCTCAGCCTGGCGTGGTCCCTGAGGGGAGGACAGCAGCCATGACTAGGGGGAGCCCTCCACAGCCCTGGTGCTTGTCAGCCTCTCTTTGGGAGCCACGGGCCGTGTGCAAACCTAGCTCGTTGCTTCCCTGACCTTTTGAGCCTCAGTTTCCTCATTGCAGGACACCTCCTTCTCAGAGGAGTGGCTCCCACTGTGCTGTCGCCTCCTGCCCTGGCTTCAGCTAGCCCAACCTCGCTGACCTCTCCTCTGGGGTCCAGATGGCCCCCTGCACCGGCCACTGGCTCATCTGCTGAGATGGCTGCAATTTCAGGCTCCCTGGGCAGGATGAGAGGATGGGAGGCAGCTGGATGCTCCTGCCCTGGGGCGGAGCCCTCCCTTCCCACTGGAGAGGTGGGCATGGAGGAGGAGACCCTAGCTCCCTCTCCCTCCCCCCATCTTTCTCGGGGTGGGGTCATGCTGCCAGCCCAGGGGGGTCTGATGAGGGAAGGGCCCAGAAAGGGCCCCCAAGGCTAGGCAGGGCTGGGAGGGTAGCCAGGCTCTTGGTACCTGGATTTTTGACCAGCCTGTCACATTTCGAGGCATTGTTGTGGGGCTGACATTGGTGGCCAAGTTTTTATTCAGTTAAGGATGTAAGAATGAAAACCGAACACCACTTTTTGCTCCCCCCAGTATTTCACAAAGGAAAGGGAAAAATCACTAAAAAGAGGAAGGACATGATCATTTTAGAGTGATAGTCTCCCAAGAGAGGCCAGTTGGCTTCCTCGGTCAGCTGTTCTTACCAGAGGCCCACAGAACAGCGTGCGTCTCTGTCAACACAGCAACTTCTGGGGCACAAGGACTTGTTAAAAGGACAGATAGCCTTGTGGGGGCGAGGCCGGGAGCGTCCTGGGCAGGGGGCTGCCCAGCCTCAGGTGGTCAGTAGCACCCTGGAAATGTTTTACTAGTTTTGTATTTCCTTGCAAAAATCCTTGCAAATTTTGCATTCTGATCCACAAGCTGTCTCTGTATGGTCACGTCACAGAAGTGTTTCCTTTGCCATTTCTGTCTTCGGAATGCAGCAAGATGGAGTGCGAATCTCCTGCAGGAAACCCCAGACACTGCCTGCTCCTCCCGGGCTTCTGTGCACCCTAGCTGGCGACTCACAGGTTGAGTTTGGGCTTTGGAATTGATGGGGCTGGGGTCCTGGCTCTGCCGCTCATTAGCTGAGTGACCTCCCTGAGCCTCAGTTTCTTCATCTTTCAGAGGTCGCGAACATCTGCCACCTCAGGGTGGCCTGGTGATTCCAGCCCAGCTGTGAGGGGAGTTGAGGGTGCTGGGACCCCCGGGAGGTGAGTCCTTGGCCGAGCGCTCCCTGGGGGTCACACCTCGCACCGTGAGCTTGGTGGGGGTGTGGGGGCAGGTACCAGGCCCTCCCTGGCTGGGACCAAGGGGCCCTTGTATGGCCGAGAGGAGGAATCTGAGGGGGAGGGGTCCTCTCCAGAGTGTGGGGAAGCCATGTTGACAGACGGCCCCCAGAGCTAGCCCGGGGTAGCGGGGTGCAGAGGGACCCCAGGGAGGTCACTGAGGCCCCGGCCTGGGTCCCCCTCTTGGGGCAGCCCTGAGTGTGTGAGCTGGGGCGGGAAGTTCCTCTCTGCTCCCTGCAAGGTGCTGGGCCCTTCCCTCGCCGCCCTGGGCTCGCCGTCGGTTTCCCTTTCTCTGGTTCTGTCTCCGGCTCTCCCTCCTCACCCTGGGTTACGTCCACAGTTTCCCCTGGCCTCCGCTCTGCCCCTTGCCCAGCTCCGTGGCTCCTTCATGGTTCCTGCCACATTCGTACTGTGCCCAGGGGCGACCAGAGGGTGTGTGAGGGTCACTCACATCTGGGGGTGCCTGCGTGTGTGCACACCGAGCTGGTGCCTGTGGGGTCTGCAGAGTGGGGGGCATTCCTGCCTCCTGGGGGCGGAATGCTTCCCTGGCTCTTGCCCAAGGCCGGCAACTAAACAATCAATTTTAAAAAGTCATTGTGCCTTTGGGGAGTCGGAAGGCAAAGCCGGACAGGTGCAGGTTTTTCACTGGCCGGGACTCTGCTGTGTGTTCTGGACCCGCCTTCCAGCACCGAGCCCCCAGCACCCTGGGCTGTGCTCCCAGGTGGGGGTCTGTGGCCACAGCTGGAGCTGGTGCGCTCTGCAGCTTTCCCAGGGAGGCCTGGCCCTTCTTTCTGGCCCCTTTCTCCTTGGTCACAGGCCTAGGTGCCCTTCCCTCCTAACCCAAGGGTGCAGCAGCAGCTCTGGTCTGCAGCCAGGCCTGAATTGTCACCAGTGGAAGCGCCAGGCTCTGGGGGAGGCATTGCCATGCTGAGGGGCGGAGCCATGCTGCCGTGTGTGTGAGCTCACTGGGCTCTGAGGAGGCAGGGAGCTTGCCTGGAGCTTGCGCGGTCTCGCTGGCGGGGCGGCCTCCACCTGAACACAGTCAGCGGCCCAGGGGCAGCTGCTGGCGTGGTCTGTCTCACTTCCCGCAGCAGACAGATCAGAGCCACGCATGTTCACGGCCACCACAAAGCCACAGAATCCTGGCTCTGCTCCTTCGTAGCTGTGTGGCCGAATCCCTCAGTGTGTCAGCCTTTCTTTTCTTATCTCTAAAGTAGGGGCACTAATCTGCAGCTCGAGGCACAAGCTGAAGATTAAATGCCCACTGAGGACACCAGGTGGTGCTTGGGCTGAGCCTGGAGCATGTGGTAGTGCCTGGGGACCAAGGGGGACGTGTCCAAAATCTCCCCCTGGTCCCGCTTGGGACCTTCGAGCATCGGAAACAGCAGTGAATGTGAAACGAAGGCCTGAGTGCATGGGGTACCCTTGCCGCCCTCCCCACAAAGGCAAGACCAGGAGGAGTGCGTCTGCAGAATGCCAGGTCACGGGGAGGAGGCTGGATGACAGCGGGCTCTGGCCACGAGGAGAAGGCCGGGCTGCTCGCACTGCAGCCTGCACGCAGCGCGCTGCGGGGCTGGTTAAGGTGAGGACTGTGGTTCAGCAGGTCCGAGATTTTTTTTCATCTCTGTCAGGCTTTCAGATGACTGTCATGCGGCTGGTTGGTGGACCCCGCGTTGAGTAGCAAAGCATTAATGGAGGCCAGAGGCACTGGGACAGCAGTTGTTGGGCTCAATCACCCTGCAAATGACTAGTTACCAAGAGAAAGGTTACCTTCGTTTCCAAGAAATCTGGCAAACACAACTCAGACTGAGCGGCTGAGCTTAGCACAGCCATCGGGCTGTCTGTCGTGTGCAGCCAGAGGCCTGACCTCCGCTCGCAGTAGCCTGGCCGGAGCAGCGCCCAGCCGAGCTCAGTCGCAGGGAAACATCAGGTGGATCTGGAGTGTGGCGCATTCTCCAGGGGATTGGGCTGTGCTGTTACAATAAGACAGTATCATGAGAGGCAAAAAATAAACAAAACTGATACCTAGGTATGTGGGGACACATTCTGGATTAAAGGGGATGAGAGCTGTGATAGTCCAAAGCACGGTGTGAGCCGTGATTCGATCCCAGATCAAAACACAAGCCACCCAGATGGAAGGGACATTTCAGGGGACAACGAGGGGCATTTGAGTATAGACCGTATATTGCATAATAGTAAACGCACATTGGATGTACAGAGGGCGCTCATGGTATTATGGGATTTAGGGGAATGATCTTGTTCTTAGGAAACGTGCTGAAGTGTTTAGGGCGAGGTGCTTGGGGGTGAAGGCTCTTGATGTCTGCAGCTTTCTTTCCATCGGTGGACAAACACACCAGTGAGCCAGACTGTTTACATGGAGAAAAGCAGGTGTGGCCAAGTGGTGACCATTGGTTGGTGACTCCGGGTGATGGGTGGATGGCAGTCCCTTGTATTGTCCTTTCAACTTCTTTTGAGGTTTATATTTTCAAAGTAAGAAGTTGAGAGGGGCGTGCAGCAAGGTGGCTCAGAACCTCTCTTCCTCCCTCTGCCCTCTTGTCGGTGCTTCTGTGGCTCCCGATGGCACCTAGACTGTTGGTGGCTGCCACTCCAGGGTTGGGCGATCACAGGGGCCGCAGGTACTCGTCTCCAGGGGAGGGCAGGAAGGTCCAGCAGCAGCCAGGAGAGGGGCTCCTGCCTGCTGGGAGCAGGGGCAGCTTGAGGGGCTTGGGAGCTGGGGCCTGGTGACTGTGGGGTCTGCAGGACTGTCCCAGGGCTGGGCCACTCTGGCCCCGGGAGCTCCAGACTCCCCTGGCACCCCTTCACCACCACTGCCCCAGCCTCCAGGGCCAGACAGTGGGTGGCCTCTGGGGCAGGACGGAGAGGCCGGAGGGCCTCACACCCCTTCCCCTGCCCGGTGCCCACGTGGACCCTGGCCTCGGTACAGGGTTTCCTCTGATGTTTCTTGCCTCTCCAGCAAACTCCCTGCAAAGACTCAGAGCTGGTGGCAGGTGAGGCCTGTAGCTGGCCACCCTGCCCTCCGTCTTCCTGGGAGGGGCCCCTTAAGCATCAGGGCAGAGGACCCAGGAGGCTGGCTCTGTGCTGTCAGCCACAGTTCCCCAGCTTGGCTGACCTGAGCTGCGCGTGGGAGAGGGTGCAGAGGGAGGGGCCAGGAGAGAGGAAACCCCAGGGTGCCAGGCAGCAGCCTGGAACCCGCAGGCAGGTGGGCAAGTATGGCCTTTGGCCCCATTCTGGGAGCTCCTCCACACTCCCGTCTTTTGAGGTGTGTCCCTCAGGACTGGGCCCAGGGACAGCCTGGCTGGGTGTCTCGCAATGGCCTTCCCATGTGTCTGTCTGTATCTGCCTGCCTGCTGAGCCTTGGTGCAGGGGCGAGGGGTGCGAGGCATGAAACATGCATCCTGTCCTGTGGTCCCCAGCCGCAGGTCCTGCTGGGAGGAAGAGGAAGGTGCAGCTGCCCTGCGCTGGGCGGGGCTCACTCTGCACCCACCCTTCCTGAGGCAGCAGCAGGGCAGGTGTGGGAGAAGATGATGAGGAAGGTGAAGGCCCGATGCATTTTCTGGGGGTCTCAGCAGCTGGGTGGGGGGTACCTGTGGGATGGTGGGAGAGTCTGGGCAAGGCCTCCTTTCTGTGTGCGTGCTCGTGTTTGTGTGTGTGTGCGCATGCGCGCTGGCGTGCTGGGAAGTCTCGGGGTGAGGCCTGGGGTGCGCCTGGCTCTGCCGCCACTGACAGCAGAGATGGGGGAGTTGCAGGCTGGTAGAGGAGCCCCCACTTCACTGCCAGGCTGGGACCCTAGGACCAGGGCTGCCTGGGAGCATGGTCCCTGCCTCACTTGGGGCCCTGGCGTCTGGATGGTGCATATCCCTGCCTGGGCCATGCCATGCAGACTGAGGGCATGTGTCCCCACAGGTGCAGGGGGCTCTGAGGGAGGGGTCAGAGGCCCCAGGGGGGACTGCCAGAGCCTGGGCCCAGCTGGGAGCCACACGACGCTCTTCTGCATGCCTGGGTGGCCGCAGGCTGTGTGTCCTGATTTGTCTGTGCTCACCTGCCATCTGGTGAAGGCCTTATCTTGGGAGGAGGAGGTGCTTGGTGTTTGGAGTAAGTGGTGAGCTGCTCCTGGTTCAGATGAGACGGGCCTGGGGGGGCTTTCCTCCCTCTGCTTCGGTGGCCGTCCACTGGCCTGGTTCCCGCGACTCGCTGGTGCGCTGGGGGCTTGCCTGCTGTGTGGGGGCTGTTAGAGGGCTCGGCAGGGCTCCCTGTACCCGTGGGAAGCGGCTGCCCCAGAGCCTTCTGTGCCCGCACTGGGCCATGACAAAGGCCATGTGGAGGGGCTGGGAGGTGCAGGAGGAGGAGATTCTGGAGCTGGCCATGGGGCACCCATTTGCTGTCCCCGCAGCCTGCCCCTGCGTCCCTGCCCTGCCCCTGTCCCCTCGGAGGCCTTCCAGCCCCACTCACATCTGGCCTCAGGCGGAGGACGCGGTGAGAGGAAGCTCTGGTAGGGGAGTGGAGTGGAGCCGTTAAGGCTTCCTGGACGGTCGCCCCCCATCCCCCCGCTGCCTGGGCCTCTGTGCTCACACCCGGGTGGGGGCGGGTCCCACGTCCCTGGCCTCTGTCACATTATCAAAGGCTCCCTCTGTTCACTGCAAAGTGAGACGTGTGGTAAGCGTGTGGCGAGTGTAGATGGGACCGAGTGCCTGGGCTCGGCACGGTCCTGGCCCGGCTGCCAGCCCTCCGCCTCACCCAGCTCCCGCTCCTCCTTCAAACCCGCTCAGCTGTCCCGCCTTCCCTGAGCCCCTGCTGGGCCAGCCCCTTCCTGACACCCAGCGGCCCCCTGCGTGCTTTAGTGGCCCGTCCGCGGGCCTGGCACGGGGGAGGCGCCACGAGCAGGTGCCGAGTGGATGGGGTGGAGGCTGTGTCCCCTGGGCCCGGCTTTGGCTGCGGCTTCCCCTCAGCGCGCGGAGGACTCGGAGCGCGAGTGCGCGAGTGACAGGGTGAGCGCGTGTCTCCTGGGGGCGCGCCAAGGGCTGCGGAGAGCCCAGGGTGGACACAGGTCCTGGCGTGGCTGAGCAGCGTTTAGGTGGCAGAGAGGGGAGTGGTCATGGCCTGCACACCTGCGGGCCTGTCAGAAAGGCCTCCTTGGCAACAGCCGTGGCGTGCCCGGAGTCCCAGCTACGGAGGGGGAATAGGGAGCCGCAGTCAGTGAAGACGGAGATTTTGTTGCGGTTCCTGTCCTGGGGCAGGCGGTGCCCAGCTTGTTTTTCCCTGTGGTAGCCACACGGGGAGCTGCTTGAGGACGGGGACCCCAGGCCACACGCCCTCATTCCCTTCCCTTTAACACCCGGGCAGTGCCCTGAGGACTCACCAGGCCAGGGCCGGCGTAGACCTGTTGGGTGCCCCCCTGGGCCTCCGCCCCGCTGTGGTCACCGTTCCTACTCCCACTTCCAAGTTGAGGACTGAAGTGTGGACAGGTTGGGCAGTGCTTGAGGTAGCGTGGAGCGGGGAGCCTGGCTTAGCCCCCGTGCCTGTCACCCCTCCACCCTTCAGGGCTGAGTGCCTTCTGTGCACACCCTCCCATTTCTCACGGGAGGAGACTGGGGCTGAGAAGCGGATGTTTTGTTTAAAGTCGTGTCTCTGCCCTCATAGCCCCTGGTTCAGATGAGCAGCAGCCACTGAGACGGTCTTGTGTGTCCGTCCTATGCCTAGCCCTGCGTGGGAGCTGGGGACACAGAGATGACTGGGACACTGTCCCTGACCTCAAGCTGTTCATGTGGGTGGGGTGGGGATGCCAGGCAGACACTCAGGCAGGTCACACAGCAGTGAGGAAAGTAGGTCCTGGGTCCTGAGAGGTACAGAGTATTTTGAGGGAGGGAGAGGCCAGGGACAGCTTCACACAGGAGGTGTCGCCTGAGTAAGGTTTTTGAAGGGTGCATGAGGAGTTTGCCATGTGCACATACAGTGTGCATGTGTGTGACTTCGGTCTAGCATCCGAGGATGCCCTCAGTCTGGACCTGGAGTGCGGGTTGGTAGTGTCAGGCCCAGCGCCAGTTGTGTGAAGGCTGCTCCGAAGGCCTGTTAGAGAGTTGCCATCCCTTGAATGCCGTGGACCAGGCACTGCTACGTATTTTGTAGACATGATCCTTGTAATCCTTCAGGTGGGTGCTAATATTCTCTTTGTTTCACAGACGTGGCACATGAAGCTCAGAGATCTGGTTTCCCTTTTCTTAAAAGGGTGCTGGGTGGATTTTCACCTTGACTGACCCCCCTTGAGGCGGGAGGATCTCCCCCGTGGCTCCAGCTGTCTGGGCAGAGCACACAGCAGTATCCGGGAGCTGGGCTGGGCATATGTCCACGTCTCTGTACACCTTGGGAGCCTTGACGGCCAGGTGGGGACGGGGGACCCTTTGCTGACTGAGTGCATCTGTCTCTTCAGGGAGAAGGCGAGCAGGGGGTGCAAGGGGCCACCTGCCTGTTCCTCTTGCCTTGAGGGTCTGCCAGGCCCTGACCCGTCCCCGGGAGCCTCTGGCTCTCCCTGGTGGCCCTGCTGACTTCTGGAAGGTCTTTCTCATTTGGCGACCCATTTCTCTCTTTGGTGGTGGCGGGGCTGTGGGGTGGCACCTGACAGTGGGGGCTCAGTCACCCGTCCGGTCTCAGTGCAGAGCCAGGCAGGTACCTGCCTGATCTACCCGCTTCCTGGGGACCCAGCTCGGGATGGCTGCCGGGGGAGCAGTGGGGAGCCTGGGGACTGTGCAGAGTGTCATTTTCTTGCTCATGGAGGTTTTGTTTTGGTTTTCTCCTCTCGACCCAGCATCAGCCCTTGGCACCCATGTCCATGTGCCCGATGGGCTGTGTCCTGACTGTTGTAGCGTGAAGCTGTTGGTGGTGGCCCTCAGAGCCCACCCTGCCCTTCCGCCTGCCACTTCCGCCTTCCCACTGCATCTTCTGTGAGCTCTCTAGTTACCTCGAGCAACCTGAAATTCCCCAGTCAGGTGCCTCAGCTCTCTGGTCCCATCGCCTTTGCTGCAAGCTCTCCCCTCTGTCTGAGCTGCCACCTCCCCCAGGAAGTCTTCCCTGCCTGCCCAGTCTGGATGGAATCCCTGCCCTGGGCTCCCTCTGTGTTGGGCCAGGGACCCCTGTCTGAGTCATCTTTCCTGCCCCAGTCGAGATGCCTGAGGCTGGCACAGAGCAGGCACTTGGCCAGAGAGGGCCAAGAGCGGCTGCCTTGCCAGGCCTCCTGGGGAAAGGTGCCACACCAACCCTGCAAGGGCTAGGCAGGGTGGGAAGGAGCCTGGCTTGTCCTAGCACTGGGCACCCCTTGGGCCAGGGCCCTGCCTGGGCCCTGGGCTGGCAAAGCTGGCGTCTAGGCAGTGTGGCCCGCCTCGGGTCTTCAGAGGGAGGACGTGCCGGTGATGACCTGCCAGCGCCTGCTCACGGGGCCGCCTTTGCCCTGGGCCCACCTTCTCCCCCCACTCCCAGCCCCACCCCCACCACCGTTTCCTTCTCCTTCTGACTGAATTTTGGTCGCTGCCTCTGCAGAGGCCTCTGCTGAATGTCACAGTGGTGGTGTCCTCTCTGCACCAGCCCCTCCTTGCCTCCTTTTGCCTGCCCTGCCCCTCTGTCCCTCCTGGCGAGTTCTGGGCTCTGAGGGAGCAGGGCCCAGAGAGGGAGGTCTGGGAGGCCCTGGCGGGCCGGCCTTTCCGGTCAGGGCTTCTGCTCAGCTTCCTGGCCTGGCTCCCTGCTTTTCTAGGGCTTCCCCCTCTCCTGGCCTGGGCCTCCTTCCCGCCCTTACGCACCCATCCCCCGCCTCTCCCCAGTACAGCTGAGGAGGGGCAGCTGTGTCTTGTCACGGGGTGGGGGTCCTCCTCTGAGATTCCCAGCTGGGAGCAGAGCCTGTGGCCGTTGGCCATGTGCGCCCTTGCGTGGCTCTGCGTGTGCCCAGAGGGGTCCCGTGGGGAGTGGGGCCCGGCTCCTCTCCTGCTCAGCTCACTCTTCAGCAGCCGGGGTGGGGGTGGAGCACCCAGGGGTGCAGTGTGAGATCAGCAAGGAGGGTGCCCAGTCCCTCCTGCTACCTTGGAGGCCTCCCTCCTCCTACCTTGGAGGCCTCCCTCCTCCTACCTTGGAGGCCTCCCTCCTCCTGGCGTTGCTCCCTACAGCAAGCCTGTCCCAAGCTCCCCTCGTGGCCGAGGATCCAGCCCTGGATGGAGGGCGAGGGGGCCTCAAGACTCGATGGCCTTAGGGAGTTGCCATTCCTTGAGAACTGTGGGCCAGGCACCGCTACCTGTGTGTTTTATAGACATGTCGTGCCCTGGGTGTCACAGCAGCGGGGAGGGCACCCTGGGCTGGGGTGGCGGTGACGGAGACTCTTGGTTCGGCCACTTTCTTTCTCAAGGTAACACTCTCCGCTTCTCCTTCTGCCCCGGCAGGTCCTCCAGAAGCTGGGGAAGGCAGATGAGACAAAGGACGAGCAGTTTGAACAGTGTGTCCAGAACTTCAACAAGCAGCTGGTAAGTGTGGGTGGCCCTTGGCCTTGGGGAGCTTGTGAAGACTTAGCTGCCGGGTGGAAGATGGCAAGAGCCGAACCTGTGCAGTAGGAGAGCTTGGAGAGAGACCAGCGTGGGCTGACACGATCACAGATGGCTGCTGGAGCAGGGAGCACTGGCCTGGCCGTGAGCACTGGGCGTGTGTGCTTTAGGTCCTTGGGAAGACGGAGAGAGGGTGGCGGGGTGACGGGAGGGTTGGGTGGAAGCAGGAAATAGAGTGTGGCCAGACTGGGAAACCTTGCCTGCCAAGGCAAGTGGGAGCTACAGAAGCTCGTTGCCAGGAGAGTGGCGTCTGCAGGGTTAGTGTCGGGCAGAGCAGGCGAGGTTTGATTTGGGCACCTGCTGAGTGTGTGTGTGCCCGTCACCCTGTAAGGTGGCCCCTACCTTTGTTTCCTTTTGTAGGTGAAGCAGTGGCGCCTCAGAGAGTTTGGGTAGTTTGCCCAAGGCCATCCAGCTTTGGAGGTGGAGTCAGACCCATACTTGTGTAGGTCCAAAGCCTGGAAGGGACTTCCAGGGGACCCTTACCAAGGCCCATTGTAGGCCAGGGGCCAGTGACAGAGGGGTTTAATCACGTCGGCAGCCTGGCAGCAGTGATTAGGTACAAGAGAGGACTTCCTGACTGCAGGGCTCCGAATACTCTGACCAGTCTGCCCCTGAAACTTCCCCTGCTCAGTCGGAACAA
This sequence comes from Propithecus coquereli, assembly GCF_000956105.1. NCBI lineage: Eukaryota > Metazoa > Chordata > Mammalia > Primates > Indriidae > Propithecus > Propithecus coquereli. The sequence continues at coordinate 3,151,474 of NW_012148697.1, forward strand.
GCCACTTCTGCTTCTGTGTCTGAGGACAGTAGCGGTGGGGAGTGAGATGACCCTGGCAGTTCCCCCTCCCTGGGGAGGGACAAGGTAGCAGGAAAGGAGGAGAGCTGGGCCATGGCTCTGTGGCTCCTTCAGGCCAGCCCCAGGAAGTGCCAGCTGGGGATGGAGGCCAGAGAATGAGGCCACAAGGAAGGGGACCGGGCATGGGGGAATGAGGTCTGTGTCCAGCTCTGCTAGGGAAGGGGCGGGGCGGGCCCAGGCTGGGTGCTAGGGGAACCAGGCCTCTCTACATGCCTTGTCTGTGTCTGAGGCCACTGGGCTGCCCACCTAAGCCTCCGCAGCTGGAGTGGAAATGGGGGACGGGGCTCCTTTGAAGAACCTTGACCAGGAGCTTGGAGCACCTGGGAAAGGGCCAAGGAGCATTCTGGGAGCAGCCCCACGGCCAGGTCCACCCTGGCCTGGCAGAGAGCCTGAGCCTGGGAAGCTTCCAAGGCAGGGGTGGGAGTCACCTTGGCTGCTTGTCCCCTAGGCCAATAAGAAGACGTGTTTTAAGGCCCAGGTAGGCCCCATAATGGGGACAGCTCCTGCTTCTGTGGCTCTGAGCAAGCCCGTGCCCCTTCGGCCTCAGGTACTGTCTGGCAAAATGTAGGCTTAAACAAGAAACCTGGAGTCTGAGTTTCGGATTCCGTCTCCTGGAAGCCCCCGAGCGCTGCCCCACTCAGCTGACTTCCTCAGGTGTGGGCTGCTCTGAAGGCCTTTAAGGGCGTTGCTGTAACCTGGGCACTAGCATTGGGCCGGGTACTGCTGTGTGTTTCACAGACATATCCTTGTGGTCCTCGAAAGGGGGCTGCCATTCTCTTTATTGTGCGTATGAGGTACTTGAGGCTCAGAGAGGTTAAGCAAGTCTTCCAAGGCCACACAGCTGGTGTGGGGCTTTGGGGACTTAAATCCAGGCTTTGGGGCCTTTGGCTCACTCTTGAGTTTCGTCTTGAGCTGGCCCCCAGGCCTGAGGGCAGCTGGCTGGGCTGGGGAGAAAGGTTAGGGCAGCTCCAGAGCTGCTGCCCTGGGGTGGGGGTGCCGGGGTCTCCCTGGAGCAGGCTGGGCCATTTGGCAGAGGGTGAGCAAAGCACAGGTCTGGGAGCTGAGGTTCCTTGTGGCCTTGCCCCACTTGTCCCTCAGAGTCACCCCTCTGGGTCCTTGGCTCTGGGCAAGGAATCACTGCTGGTTGGGCAGAGAGGCCGGGGCTGAAGAGGCACAGCCCCTCCTGTGCCCAGCCCTCTGAGACCCTGGGGAGCTCACTCGGCCCCTCCTGCACCCCCAGAGTGCTGCAAACCCAGCTCAGGAACTCCTAAAAGCCATCCTGGGTGTCCCAGGTCGTCCAGGCCCTTCCTCCCAGGGGCCACCTGTAGCTTTCTTGACCTCAGGGTTTATCATTGCTGTTTGTCTGTCACTGAGTTGGGACAGTCTGATTCCTTCTTGTCCCCAGGCCCAGCCAGGTCTCTGCTCAAAGTGAGCATCCCTGGCTGTTGCGTGAAGATAGATTCCCCAATGTAGGCTGCCCTGCAAGCTGCCAGAGCCAGGGCTGGAGCCAGAGGGGCATCGCTGCATCCGAGACCCACTGGGAAGACGGGGACTTGGGTCTTCAGGCCGCCGGCGGGGGCTGGCATGGGGGCAGGTGCAGCAGGGGTGTGAGGGTGCTGGCTGCTGCACCACCAGAGTTGCACCAGGCCTGTACTGCCTCTGGAGTCCCGGAGCTGGGAGATAGGCCGAGGTGGGCAGTGGCCCCAGAATTTTCTCTTCCCTTAGCTGGGTTCTTCCAGGAGTATGATTAGAACCCCAAGAACCGCCAGAGAACTGTTTCTCAGATACCCTGTTTAGGGGGCTGAGGGAACCACTTGGAAGCAAACACATACCGCTCTGCGCTGCCCTGCAGGGGGCAGTGGGTGGCCCGGCGGGAGCCTGGCGAGCCAGCTGCAGCGGCACAGGGAGGCAGAGCTCCCTGCCGCCTGCACATCTGTGCGCCACGTGCCTGCTCACAGCCCAGCCTTGTTTGGGGAGCACAAGGGACCCTGGCACGGCCTGAAGCCCGGGCGAGCGCAGCACCCACCCGCTGGGGCCCCCGGCTTGGGGCGCGTGTGGGGGAGAGGTGTGACTGGGACGATGAAGACTTGGCAGGGAAAGAAGCTGGGGCAGGAGGATTCTGCGGCGTCACATCACGCACGCAGCTCAGCGCTCATCTCAGCCAACAAAGCACAACTGTCACGGTTAGGGAGGCCGTGTCGGGAGTAGGGCGGACCCTCCCTCATTCCTCAGTCCCTGAGGGCGTGTGTCTCAGCCCCGTGGATTCCAGAGAGGTCTGAATGCTTGAATGCTTGCGATTGGCCTTTTGTTTCTTCTCTTAATCTTGCAGCAGTGAGCCTCAAACCTTGATGTTCATAAGAATGAGGATTGGCCAGGGGTATATACTGTACTCTGTGCCCGACAGAAGGGGTTCAGAGAGGGTTTTTCCTTCATTCCCCCCTCTATTAAATTATACAGCGTCTCACGTGCTGCTCTTAACCCTCCTGGTGGCTGTCTCTGTGGTCACGCGGAAGCACTCATCATCATAAGAAATCGCACATCTGTGGGTTCTGGGGGGCCACATTGCTACCCGTGACGCGCTCAATCCCTGTGGCCTGAGCGCCCAAGGCTTGGAGGGTCTCACCAGCTCCCCCAGCCTCTGTGTGACTCTGGGCGAGTCGCTGACCTACTCCCTTCCTCGAGGTGCTGGCCCCAGGGTGGGCACCAGGAGAGGAAGAGCAGGCTCTGGCTGAGGAGGGGGACCTCTTTGGGGGGACAGGAGAGGTTTGAGGGTGCCGGGGTTGAGCCTGTGAAGGTGGACGGGTCCCTGCTTGCCCTCACCTGGAGACTGACCTGCACAGGTGGGGACCACCTTCCGGCTCCTGTGGAAGCACAGAGCTGGCCAGGCCGGAGCTCTGCAGGGGGCTGGGGCTCCTGGGACCGTGGCCAGCTCCTGGGCCTGCGTCTCCCTAACCCACCGTCCAGCGGCAGGCTGGGGCAGCCAGCGGGCGTCCTTGCCTACGAGGTCATCCCGACTGCTGCACTCTCCTGAGGCCCCGCCCTGCCCCACATGCCTGTCCTCAGCATGTGGCCCATCTCCTGTGGCTGGCGCCAAGCCTCTGGGGCTGGCTCACTGGAGCTGTCCCCTGAGCACCTGTGGACAGCCAGGCAGGGATCGTTCATGCCAGCTGGTGGGGGCTGAGGCTGAGAGAGGCTTAGGGCTGCACGTCCACTAAGGGGTAGAGCCGGGTCTGCATGGCCCCAAAGCCTGTGTGTGCTGCCGCCTTTCTTCCCACAGCTTCTGGCAACTTCAGCATCTCACTGTGGGGTCCCAGACCTCATCACTGGCCTCATCTGTCGTTCAGCCCTCCTCACACCTGCAGTTCAGCTTTCTTGGCTCCTGCGCTCTCTGATATTGACAGCCCAGAGGGACTTGAGGCCTGGCCCACGGTTCTACCCTCTCTGCTGGTCCTGCCATCTCAGGAAGCCCCTGGGGGCCACTCTCCCTGTAAAGCCCCTCCTCTTGTCCCTCCTTCCATGGTACGATGCAATGGGAGCTCTCTATTCTCGGACACCACCTGATCTTATGGAACAAAGTGCCTGGCGGCCACCAGCCCCAGCTGGCCCGGGCCCTGTGGTCACTTGGCCACGGTGGTCTGAGGGCAGGTCGAGGTGCCAGTCCTGCTGCACATGTGTGCTGGGCCGCGTGGGCCTCATTCAGCCATGCCCCCAGTGTACCCTCCGGGGGCAGGGCACCCTGTCTTCCTGCCGTCCTTCCAGGGCTGAGGGTGCTTCTGGAAGAGGGCGGGTGCTGATGAATGCGGGGTGAATATCCCCGTGGGCATAGGGTCTCCGAGGCGGGGATGGTGCCAGGAGCTCCCTGCTGCTCAGCTTGAGTTTGTGGCCAACAGGCCGTAGCTGCTGTCCTCGGAGGTGCACTTGGCACCAGCCTGTTGAAAGGGCGGCTGACCGGTGGCTGCTGTCAGAGGAGCACCTGGTTGTCCATGTGGGAGTGGTAGGGAGGAGAGGGTCAGGGATTGGTGTGCCCCTAGGCCCTGATCTGGCCCTTGCCTTTCTCTTTGCAGACTGAGGGTACCCGGCTGCAGAAGGATCTCCGGACTTACCTGGCCTCCGTCAAAGGTAAGGGGCAGGCCGGGCAGACCTGGCCCGCGTGGGGGAGGTGGGTGCACAGTTGTGGGCCGGGTCTGCGGTGGCCGGGCGGGGGCTGTCAATGGGAGGCCCACGTGCCTCCTCTGTGCCTACAGCCATGCACGAGGCCTCCAAGAAGCTGAACGAGTGTCTGCAGGAGGTGTATGAGCCCGACTGGCCTGGCAGGGATGAGGCAAACAAGATCGCAGAGGTGAGCATGGGGCAGGTGGCCCAGGCCCCTCCCAGTGGGCCCTGTGGCCTCAGGTCCTGTCCCATCCTTCCTCACTCTGTGGGACAAGCCCTCTGCCACTTACATGCTGTGTGCCCTTGGGCAAGTTGCTCTCCCTCTCTGAGGGTCTTCTCACATGCCCTCACACCAAGGCGAGTCAGATCACGATTGTGGCCGTCCCTCCCCTGTGTGTTCTGGCTCATGGCTCGCAAAGCCTCCCTGGCTGGGCACAGTCTCAGCACATCTGACCTCCACGGTCATCCCACGAGAGGCTCTAGGGCAGGAATTGTTGCCCCCATTTTACAGGAATCTGAGGCTCTGAGAAGCCACCGAGCTGCAAAGTGATGGGGCGGGGGCTGACCCATAGGTCCTGGGAGGTAAGCGCGGGGGGCTGGGTGTGGCCCAGCTCCCCCGGTGGCACGCTCCGAGCCCTTGCCTGTTTCAGAACAACGACCTGCTGTGGATGGATTACCACCAGAAGCTGGTGGACCAGGCGCTGCTGACCATGGACACGTACCTGGGCCAGTTCCCTGACATCAAGGTGAGAGGCCCTCTGCGAATCAGCCTGCTCTGGCCTGGCAGCCGGCGGAGGGGAGCTGGAGAGGGCCCGGCATGTGGCACAGGCTGGCTCAGGCACTGAGGTGACTGTCCCGGAGGCTGGAGGCCCCTGCTTGCCATCTCCTCCCTCCAGGGCTGCTCCCCCTGCAGCTGCCCACTGCCCCCTGACGCCCCAGGCGTGGGCCTTCCTGTACCTTTGGGTCTCAGGGCTGTGGGTGTGTACGTGTGTGGTACGTGTAGCCATGTTGCTGGGGAGTGATCAAATGAGTGTGTAGGTGTGTAAGGCCCGGGCATGTGTGTATCTGCAGGTCCCCAGAGTTTATGCTGTGTGTGCTTGGAAGGGTGTGTGTGCATAGTCGTGGGTGTCATCTGTTACCTGGGTCTGTGTGTCTGGGTGTATTTGTGTGGTTGTGTGTGTTCACATAGCCCGCTGTCTCTGCCGGGCCTGGGTACATGCTAGGAGTTGTCATCGTGCCGTGGTCTCTACTGAGGCGAACGGCCCCCGGGTGATGTGTCCATGGAAGCACAGGTGTCTGGAGCCTGGGAGGGCCACCACCGTCTTGCTGGAGCTGGGGTGAGTGGGGTGGGGGTGTCATGCTCATGCTGGCTCCAGGGGCCACCCAGCGCAGACTGCTCATGCTCCCCAAGGCTGGTGGTGGCTCTGGAGAGAAGCCAGGGCCCAGGAGGCATCTTTTAAGGAGCTCAGGGCCAGGCTAAGGAAGGGACTGGGGTGACGCAGCACTGGCTGGTGGGAACTTACGAGCAGGTTCACGTTGCAAGGAAATGGTTTGATAGTGGGGTCGACTGCCTTGAGGGGTGAGTTCTTTGTCACCAGAAGCGTTCGAGCAGCAAGGGCTCAAGCACGGCCTAGACGGACTTGGGGATACTGCCTGGGCCGTCTTGGGCCTTGCAGGCCTGGCCCACGACCGGCTTCTCTGGGCCCGCCTGGCTCAGCGGTCGTCATGGGCGCCAGGTCCTGTTCAGCCCCCTCCTCCGTCTGTCCCCCAGTCACGCATCGCCAAGCGGGGGCGCAAGCTGGTGGACTACGACAGTGCCCGGCACCATTTCGAGTCCCTTCAAACCGCTAAAAAGAAGGATGAAGCCAAAATCGCCAAGGTAAGGGCTGAAGGACGGCAGGAAGAGCCTGCAGGGACCGGAGGAGGGAGGCCGGTGTCCGCGGGCGGAGCCTTCCTCTGCCTAGTGCAAGGTCGCTGAGTGGGGCTTGGGGACAGTGCTGGCCCAGGCCGGGAGTGAAAGGCCCTGTGGGCACCTGGGTGGGGGCTCACGTTCTCCTCCGGGCCCTCCCCGCCACCAGGCCTCTCTGGCCCCTTGGCCCCACCCGAGGCCACCTTCCAGCATGAGAGTAGGCCTGGCTTAGGTTTCCCTGGAACGGTGCCGCCCTGCCTGGCGTGCTCCGAGTGGAATTCTGCCCCAGGATCCGATGTGGCCCTGCCTGGGCTGGAGCAGGCCGGTGGGCGCAGGGCCGGCCACGCTCGCCACACGGTGAGGGCTGAGAGCGGCCCCCTGCGCCCTGGGCCACTGCCCTGCTGAGCCCTCTGCCTTGCTAACGACTCTCACCCTTCACCTGCTCTGCAGCTGGAGTCCCCTCCGTGCCCTGGGGCTCTGCTTCTCTCAGCCTCAGGGGCCTCCACCTGCTGCGGGCGGCCCCCTGGAGGGTGGCTGGCTCGGCTGTCACCGTGTTTGGGGCGCGTGGACGTGGTGTTTAATATCTGTGTCTCTGTTTCTCTCTCCCCCCTCCCATCTCTCCACTCTCCCTCCCTCGGCCCTCCCCACCCCAGCCTGTCTCGCTGCTTGAGAAAGCCGCCCCCCAGTGGTGCCAAGGCAAACTGCAGGCTCATCTCGTAGCTCAAACTAACCTGCTCCGAAATCAGGTGACACTGGCTTCTAACCTTGCACGCGCTGGTGCCTTCCAGTCTGTCGTCCTGTCCTCTCGCCCTGGGCCAGGGATGCAGGGCTGGCGTCTGAGCGCGGCTCTGAGTGGCGGTGGCAGAGCTGCAGCACGCAGAGGGTTTTCAAAGGCCTCTGTTGGGAGAGTCCTGCCTTAGGGGAGACCTGGTGGGGTGCCCAGGTCTACCCCCGCAGTGCCTGGGTCTGTGCTTGTTCACCGAGACTCCTCCAGGAACCCAGGGACACCTTTCAGCCGTATGTTCTCTGGGAAGGCTCCTGTGGGGGAGGTGGTCATTAGGCTCCTGTGCCCTGGCACGTGCTGTCCTTTAAGCCTTATAAGCATTCCAAGATTATCTTGAATTTACTGAGCAGACAAACCTGCCCAGAGAGGCACAGTCTCCTCCCAGGCTCCCAGAGCTGGTTGGGGCAGAGTCAGGGCTCTCCTGCCTCAAGCCTCTGGGTTATTATCCTGCCCCCTGGCTGGGCTCCAGGTGCTGGTCCCTGCGACAGCTGGCCTGGGACCTGTGGGCCCCCGTGGTGACTCCAGAGGGGACACCGGGAGGACTTCCCTGTCTGGCTGGGCTGCTGAGGCCTGGAGGGTTGGCCCTTTGGGGGTTTCACGGAGGGCAAGTGCTCAGCACCATAGTGGTCCTGGGGGGCTTCCTGGAGGAGGCTCCTTATACAAAACTCCTGGGCCATCCCTGCACTGTGGTAGTAGATACTTTACTCTTCTCAGCCCCTTGTCCTTGGAATGGGCCCGTGTGGCCAGGGACCCTGGATGCCTGCCCTGTGCGAGGTGGGCCACATGGTTTTCTCTCCAGTGAAACTGAGGCACATTTCAGGCCAATGTGGCACAGGCTGAGGCACAGCCTGTACGAAACTCTCGCACCCCTTCATGTTCCCACGGTAGGGGGTGTGGTGGGGACGGGTGATAGGGGACTGGGAGGTTGGGTTTCTCTCTGGGCAGCTGCCCCATTTTTTCTGGGCCACCTCTTGATTTCATCATCTTCAACCCACATGTATTGAGCCCTACAATGTGGACAGCTCTGGGCTCAGTGTGGCTTGCTGCCCAATTTCCTACCTGACTCGATGCCCGATTTCTTTTAGGCTGAGGCCATGGGCTGTTTTTGGAGGCACCGAGTGTTGGCAGCCTCATCCTGGGGTCGAGGTGACCCTGGCTCTCCGGGGACTGGGGGAGATGGCTAGGGGCTTCCATAGGCCTGGAGGAAGAGTGCGGAGCTGGGTGGGTGGGCCCTCGCCTATCAGTTCAGGACTTGGGCCGGAAGAAGGAACGGGGCCAGTGATCCAGAGTCGGAGTTTCTGAATAACTTCCCCTAAAACAGCTGGAAGACTTTGGGTGGCAGAAGCCCCCGGTAGGCCGTGGGGCCTGGGATGGGGCCTGCCCACTGCTTTTGGCTCCTGGGATAGGTGTGGTTGGGGTTCCTGCTGGGAGGTCCCCAGCGCTCCCCCTGGGGGAGCAGCAGGAGAGAGTAAGGCCGTGATGGCATCTGTGGCTGCTGGACTGCAGGTGTTTCCCCTTCCAGCCAAATTGGCTTTTCTGTTCGTAACCCGTTTTTACTCGAGCACATCCTCTTAGTCCCCACCCCGCCTCATGCCTGCGGGAAGCTGGAGAGCCTTTGGAGTTACCCGTGGGTGGCTGGCCGGCCGTGAGCTGGGGCACTCGGGGCCCTGGGCTGCCCTGCTGGTGGACTTGACTTAGCGGAGACAGTGCATTCTCTTGAGGCTGCGCTTGGGGGAGCCAACCAGCACCACCTGTCCCCTGATCTAGTTCTGAGCTGCTCTCCACAGCCCCCGAAACCTGCCTGCAGGACCCTGGGCCCGCACGGCTCTGCTCTTCCTGTCTGTGGGCATGCAGTGGAGCCCTCCCCCCAGGGGACGGTTCTTCCCTCGCTCCCTGCCACTCCCAAGTGCTTCTTAAAGAGCCGGAGTATGAGGGATGTGACCCAAAGGGGATAAAAGACACAGGCCCTGACTTGGAATGGAACCACCCCCTTGTTCTACACAGCATTGCTGGTGAGCACTGCCTGGCGCAGAGATGTGCTCCCTAGACGAGCTGCTGCGCCACCAACACTGCTGTCCTCAGATCACTCACATGGGGAGTGAGGTTCAGTGGGTGGGGTGGCTCCGTTCCATGGAGAGGTGGCCCTAGAGGGTACAGGAACTGGGGAATGTGGCACTTGAAGAAGACTCCTGGTGTTGAGGGTGGGAGGTGTGCACGGTTGATAGTGCAGGCTTGCGCCGTGACGGTGGGAGTCACTGATTCTGTGGGTTCCATCATCCATCCTTGGCAGCCCCTGCCAGGCAGGGGAGGAAAGGCAGGGATGGCCCTGAGGGGGCGGGAGGATCTGTGTTCTCAACCTGGCCTTGGTGTGACTGTGCCCAGACCCCTGAGACGGGATCCGTCTCAAGAGAGCATGCACGTTTAGATACTCTAGACATTTATTTTTTTCTTATTCCACCCTTAAATTTATATTAGATTCTGAAAGGTCAGGCAAGGAGCCCACGCCCACTCTAGCTAGTCCCAGGGTAATTGTGGGCAGAGCTGCGCAGCCCCTCCTCTAGCCCAGGGAGGGCCGGGGCAGGGCGAGGCTGGGGGCTGACTGGGGCTGGGCCGGTGCCTGAAGCCGGGTGGGACAGCTGGCTGGGCCAGAGAAATCGTGTGCTTTGTGGCTAAGTGGCCTTCCGGCCAGCTGACTGCCTTTGCCAGAGGCCGCAGCGCAGCCTGAGAACGTGAGGCTACTGGTGGGAAGTGTTCCCCTGGGTGGGGCCGCCACGTTCCTGGGCTGTGACTCAGACCCTGAATCCAAGTCCCCCCTGAGTCACTCTCCCTGGCAGCGCCCTGCAGCGCGAGCGGCAGAGCCCCTTCCCCAGGCCGGCGGGGTCTGTGACTCAGCCGCCGCCTCGCGGTCACTCCGGCTGTGCGACGAGGCATTAGCGCCACCGCCCGGCGGCAGCTCCCGGCACAGTTGGCTCCAGTGAGGGTGTGGGGAACGTGGGCAGCCACGTCCATCTCTTGCCCCCCACCCCGCCATTCCTGGAGGTGCCTGAGTGGCTGCCTGTGACCTCTGCCTGGGGGTGCACACAGGTCGCAGGAGAGGGCTTGATGGGAAGGACTGCCCCAGGGAGGCGACGTGGAGGTTGGTGGCGGTGCTGAGCAGCAGCTGACCCTCAGAAAGGGGAAGGAGCGCGGGTAGGAGGGGAGGCAGCAGCAGCGGGGGCCCTCAGCCTGGGGGATCCACTTGGGAGTGAGCAGGTCCCCTCCGGCTGCGCCTGTGTGGTCTGCCCTGTGCCCTTCCTGTGCCCCAGCCCTCAGGCCCCTCTGGCTCCCTCCTGCTGTGCGCTGCTCACGCTCGCCCCCTAGCGCTGCGGATTCTCCGTTCTCCCTTTGGGGTTCTTGGTTTGGGGCGGCTGCTCCGCCTTCCCTGGGCCTGGCTGCGGGCCCTGAGGGGCTGCAGTGGGAGGTGCCACAGGTCCAGCCCAGCCTCTGTCTTGCCCCAGCCCTGGTCCAGGAGGGGGGTCAGGTGGGCCTGGGCTGGGCTGGCAGGGACAGCCCCCAGCAGAGGGGAATGACTCATCCTGCCCCCAGGCCGAGGAGGAGCTGGTCAAAGCCCAGAAGGTGTTTGAGGAGATGAACGTGGATCTGCAGGAGGAGCTGCCTTCGCTGTGGAACAGGTGAGGGCCGGGGCGGGGGTGGGGGGGGGTGGGGGGGGTGGGGGGTGCCAGAGTGCCCGCCCGGAGTACCCAGCCTGCGCGTCTGGTGTCTGCCCCCGCGCCCGTGCCTCAGCGTTTGTGTCTCTAATGTGGGTGTGCGTGTTTCCGAGGGGCCTGCTCTGCCCTGCTCACCTGGCCCGCCTCCCCTCCCTCCTGCAGCCGTGTAGGTTTCTACGTCAACACATTTCAGAGCATTGCCGGTCTGGAGGAAAACTTCCACAAGGAGATGAGCAAGGTAGGCCCTGGTGACCCCTCTGGGGGCCACACTCCACCCTGGCCAAGGGTCAGAGTCAGAGGCACGGAAGTGGTGGCCTGAGCTCCCCCTCTGCTGGGATTCAGGACACACTGGTGGGAAGCTGACTAACACCTGCCCCAGGGGCCCTACACTAGTGCCCAGGCCCAGCGGGAGGTACTGGGCATGCTGGCGAGGCTGAGAGTGGGTCCCTGGGTCCAGCCCTGGCCCCCTCCCCATGCCCAGTCCTGTTCTTTCCTGGACAGACAGGTTGGGGAATGCAGACCAGCCAATCTCAGACAGTAAACAAGTTCTCAAGCAACCTTGGCCCAGGGAGCTCAGTGTTAGAAAATGGTAGCAGTTTCCCAATTTGTAGGAAAATAAAAAATAAATTACTAAAATTTTTTCAATTTTTAATTTTTTGTCCTGTGTTTCTTAAGCCATTGAAATAGGCCAGCTTCATCTGCCAGAATCTGGTATAAGAAGGAGTCTCGTCTGGTCAGCTTGCATTCCTGTGTTGTGTTGTTTTCATCTTACCTGGCAGTTAAAACGCAAAGTTGTTTAACTTTGCGGTTTGAGAAACCTGGTATTGGAAGCTCCCCCAAATGCTGTTGGAGAAACCCAGTGTCAGCAGCTCACCCACTCTGCTCAGTGGATGGGTCTGACTTTTTCTCTTGGGCCCAGAGGAAGGAAGTGATGATGGTGGATTCCAGGCCTAGGGCTGGAGGAGGAAAACCATCTTGGGGCATCTCTGTACTCACATCCCTGAGTATGGGTTCCTGCCTAGTAGGCCTTCTCTTTCCTTCCTACTTTCTTTCCTTCCCTTCAGAGATTTGAGACAACTTACAAAAAGTTTAAAAAACAGGTATTTTAGGTAAGGAAACATTTATGTAAAGTTAGTCCATGGAAATATATGCCACAGGGCACAATTGTTTATAAGTGGGAGGAAAATTCAGCTCTGAGCTTCCTAGTGGCCAAATCAAAGAAGGAAACATTCTCAGTAATGAGAATCACCATGTGCCAGGCATAAACCTCCTCTCTTGCCTGTTCTTTCATTGAAATCTGTGGAATTTGTAGTGTGATCTGAAAGCATCTTGGCAAAATGACCTTAACGATTAGATTAACAGTCTATAGAAACAGTTTTTAAGAAAAATACGTAAAACAGTACAAGCCGTGTGTGGTTTAGGATAGCCCTACAAGTAGAAGAAGGAGAAAAGATGGCCACCAGAAACGACAGGTATTAGTAACGCAGTCCACTTTGGTCTGTCTGGGTTTGGTGTGCTGGTTCCAGCTCTCACTGGTGGGGGAGAGGAGTTTGTTCTGGGCAGCGCCAGGGACTGGGGGAGGGGGAGGTGTGGAACAGAGGTGTTTTGGGGGATGCGGGTCTGTTTGGTGGCCCTGGAGCCCGCACCTTGTTGTCCCTCCTGCAGCTCAACCAGAGTCTCAACGATGTGCTGGTCAGCCTGGAGAAGCAGCACGGGAGCAACACCTTCACGGTCAAGGCCCAGCCCAGGTGTGTGAGCCCCGCCCACCGCGCTGCCCTGGGCGTGCGGCAGCCCTGGCGCACACTGCCTCTGCACGGCGGGCGGCTCCTGCCGTGACCCCACTGTTGGTGTCCTGGGTCCCCCATGGGTTTGGCCCTGGGGGTCTGGGGACCTTCCTGGCTTGGCCTCCCTGTGCTCAGGGAATCAGGCGAGGGCAGGTCTCTGTCCTTGGATGTCCTCACTCTTCCGGTTGTGTTCCATCGAGGAGGGAGCACCCTCGAGGAGTCTGCAGGTCTGAGCCTGGCACCTGCCCCCTCATTTGTGGAGCAGGAGCAGTCAGGGCAGAGGTGGTGCTTGGTTTTGCGGTGGGGGAGCGGGACTGAATGATTCCTGGGCGTGCGGCCTTCTTGAGAGCGAGCATCCTCTTCGGAACAGGGAGGCGGCTCTTGGGAAAGCCCGAGTCCCTGGACAGTGGCTGTCCTGGTGCCTGTCCTCAGCTGCAGCCCCTCAGGGAGACCGGGTGCCAAGGAGATCCGTGTTTCCTGAGAGGAACCCTGAGGGCGGGGGGAAAATGCCTCTTCCTCTGGCTGTGGCTCAGGGACAGCAGCGAGACTGGGGTGTCCCCTCCTCTCTTGAGTGCGTGTGCGTGTGGGGGGCGTATTGGTGTGTGAGCGTTGCGAGAGTGTGTGCACACACAGGTGTGTCAAAGCAGAGCACAGACGGCACTGACCGGGCCTCCATAAAACTGCTTCGCGGGGTAATTGAGGTCTTGTGCAGGCCCGAAAAGGTATTCATGGATGCCACTGCCCCCTTCCTTCCCTGAACATAAAATAGGTGCCCTGAGGCTGGGTGGGGAGCTGGGGGGAGGGAGCGAATAAAGGCCACAGGCGGGGACAGCTGTCCGGGTGGGGGAGGAGAGTGGGGTGGAGGTGGGGGCTTGGCTGTGAGGGGGGCTGTCCTGGGCAGTCTGGAGCCTCCCCTCAGGAAGCAGGAGGAGTGGAGGCTGGTGAGCCTCCTTCCTACCAAAGTGGCCGCACTGGTCAGTGGATCCCTTCCTGGCACTCTGGGCGTACCTGGAGCCCTTGGGCCCTGGGACCACGGACAGGGAGGACCTGCCCGCCTGAGCCTCCGGCGGCTCTCCAGGCTCTGTCAGCGCCACTCTGGCACGTGGCTGCGTGCCGAGGCCAGCCAGGGCAGGCCCAGGCCCTCTTCGCAGCACGTGGGGGAGGCTTTTGACCCTTTGCCCTCTGAGCAGAGGGACTGGCAAAGAGGAAAGGGGACAGGGGACAGGCCAGCCCTGCGTCTGGCCTTGCCCCAAAATGAAGGCCTCCACATCCCGTCCGTCCCCACAGAAAGAAAACTAAACTGTTCTCCCGGCTGCGTAGAAAGAAGAACAGGTACTGCAGTGAGTGCTGCGTTGCGGCGCAGAGGCTGGCGCCCCGGCTGGCCCTGTGCATGCGCCTTGCGCCCTGTGCCCTGCGCCCAGGGCGCCACTAACCCATAACCCGCCTTGTGTGTGGTGCTGCCGGGCAGGGCTGCCTGTGCTGTGTTGTGTGTGTTGGGAGGGAAGGAGGTGGTGGCGCAGGGCAGCCAGTTTGCCCGGTCGGCCCGGCTTCGTGTGGCACGTTGCCCTGGGCCAGCGCGGGGCCGGCCCTGGGCGGCCGCAGCGGCAGGGCCTGCTGGGGAGAATGCAGCGAGGAGGGCGGCCCGAGGGGGCTCAGGGAGCGGACGCTGCAGCATGGTGGGGTTTTTGGGTCTAAACCATGTGTGTGTACATACGTGTAACTTACATGCTTTCTTTAAGGAGGCAAACGCATTCCCATGAAACACAGGTTCAGAAAAGGACGACGGGGCCAGCAGTGTCTCTCACACCGTCCTGTTATCACCCCGGGTCACTCCGTGGCTGGTTTCTGCTGTGTCCTTCTAGACCCACGTGTCCGGTGCACCAGCCTGTCACCTCATGTGGCTATTGAGCACTTGACACGTGGCCAGTGTGACTGAGCAGCTGAACTTTTAATCTAAATTAAGTTCACATAATTTACGTTTCCGTCCCCGCCCCCGTGGCTAGTGGCCGTGCGGTGGGCAGCGCCGCCCCAGAGCCTCCGCGAGCCGGACGCAGGATCCCTCCCCGCCCTCCATGCCGGCTGGGCGTGCTGTCACACCGCCTGCCCCGTCGGGTCCAGGTCCGGGCGCTGCGCTTGGGGGCCTCGCCCCCTCCATCCCTGGCTGCCCGCTCCTCTGCCACGAAGGTGCCACTCTTTGTCACCCAGGCCCTGCCTGTGGCCTCTAGTGGCTTTGGTGCTTTACCGGCCGTGTGGACAGGAGGCGTGCTGGCCGAGTGCCGGGGTGTGACAGGGCTGTGGGGAGCCGTGGGGGCAGGCCAGGGGTCGGCCCCCAGCGGAGGGGCGGAATCGCTGCCTGGAGGACTCCCTGCACCTGGGAAGTCTGGCTTTCCTGTGCTGTGGGTCTCGAGCCCTTCGGCGTGGGCCAGGGTAGAGCCCCAGGGAGCCTGCGGGGCAGCTGGCCTGGCCTCCGTGGTGGGTGGTTCCCAGGGACCTGCCTGCACCCCTGGGGACCACAGACCTCCAGCCCAGAGTCACACCTTGTGCTGTCACTGTCCCCAGGGCAGGCCCCCACTCTGAAGGCCCACAACCCAGGTCCTGACATTCCCACCCATTCTCTCTCTCACACACGCAAGCATGTAGTTTCACACGTGGGCCCACGGGCCACACACACGCACGCGTGCACAATTCCACACGGGGGTCCTTGGGGCACCATGCACACACGTCCACACGGCTCCCCACTCTAGTGCCTGGGCATCCACGCGTGGACACTCACCCCTCTCACCGTGCTCTCCCTACACCGGCTCCCTTTCTTGTCCTGCCCCTACAGTGACAATGCCCCTGCAAAAGGAAACAAGAGTCCCTCGCCTCCGCCCGATGGCTCCCCTGCTGCCACCCCCGAGATCAGAGTCAACCACGAGCCAGAGCCTGCTGGTGGGGCTGCCCCTGGGGCTACCCTCCCCAAGTCCCCATCTCAGGTAGGCACAATGTCTCTGGGTCTGTCCCCGCCTTCCTCCACCTGCTCAGCTGTCATCCCTTCTCCTTCCTACTCCTCTGTCCCCTCCTGGGCCTGGGCCTGGGCCTGGTGGGTTTGGAGCCGGAAGCGTTGCCGAGTGGGGTGTGGGCCTGGACCTCGGTCTTCTTGGGCACCGCCCCCCAGGCTCGCTCTGTGGCCCTGGTCTGCTTTGGAGGGTGGGGAATGGGAGGGCAGCATCTGTGACCCTGTCCCCTCCCCAAGTGGCCCCCCCACTACAGCACCCTCCCCTCCCCTCTTTCCCTGGCCTTCGACTCTGTCCATCTTCCTTTCCTCTCTGGACAGAGGCTCTGGGCCCTCAACTCCCAGGGCACCAGCCTCTCCGGAGGTGGCCGCCATCCCTCTTCCTGGCCTTCTTTCTTGCAGTGGGCTGAGGGAGGAGCCCAACCAGGTGGCCGTGCAGGACGTGTAAAGGGACAGAAAGAGGACGGGCGCGGAGGGGAGTGTGGGGTGACTGGGGACACAGGCCCTGGGCTTCGGGACCCCTGCCAGCCCCCCAGGTCCTCCAGGTTTCTGCGGGGGCCCTAGGAGCAGACCTGCCTCGAGCCTGCAGGTGGCGTCCTCCCAGCGTGGCTCCTGGCAGCCGCTGTCTCGTCCCGCAGTGGTTAGGATAGCCATCCCGAGGGCACGGACGGGAGCCCGCTCCGAACAGCGCTTCCTCTGGGCTGGACACGGTGCCAGCCCTTCTGCTTTCATTCCCTGAATCCCCACAGCCACCCTGTGAGGCGGACACTGGACGCTGTCATTACCCGCGTCTGACACTCGAGGAAGCCACACTTGGCGGGCAGGGGTGTGCCCTCTGCCGGGCCGGGCTCCATGCCGGGTCCACAGGGACAGACTGAGGCAGAGCTGGGCTGGGGCTAGAGAGAGGGCCTGCAGGAAGGGCAGCGGTGGGCAGGGGAGCAGCCAGGGGCCTCGCCCCCTCCCTTCTTTCCCCCTTCACTTCTCTCCTCCCCTCCCCTCTTTCTCTTCTCTCCGCACAGGGGTTCTGGGTTCTGGACCCCTGCTTCGGTCTCCTCCTGGGTCGCCTTGGTCCTGGTGTCTGTGTCTGGGGGAAGTGACTCTTCATCTGCTCCCTCCTCAGTGGCCTGGGGTGTGACTAACTGTGGCTTTGTCTCTGTCTGTCTTCCCCACCCGCGCTCCCTGTGCGGCCCCCTCACCCACCACCGGCCCACAGCTCCGGAAAGGCCCACCAGTCCCTCCGCCTCCCAAACACACCCCGTCCAAGGAGGTCAAGCAGGAGCAGATCCTCAGCCTGTTTGAGGACGCGTTTGTCCCTGAGATCAGCGTGACCACCCCCTCCCAGGTCAGCCGCGGCCGCCGCGGCCCAGCTCTGCCCACTTCTTGCCCTCTCTGGGCGTGCATGGTCTCGTTCCTCCATCCCATGCCCTGGGCTTCTGTCTTAAGAGCCAGGAATCTGGCCAGAGAGATTGGTCTGAGCCTCCCTCTCACCTGCCTCCCTCCATCATCTCCATCATCACCTCCATCACGCTCCTCTAGCATGTGCTGTGGCCAGACGCAGGGGCAGAGAGGGGAGCCGCGCTAGTGCTGTACCCTCCGCGCAGTGGTGATGGGTGCTCTGGCAGAGGGGCGTGGGGAGCGTGGAGGACCTGGGGTGGTGAGGGGGGTTTCCTGGAGTGGGGAGAGCGTGCAGGGTGTGGCAGTGGGAGGAAGTGGCAGGAACACAGTTGGAACGCCCTGGAGTGGCCAGGGCACCTGGACTGCAGCTCCCAGAACTGCTGCCAGCCACTTGGGAGTGGGGTCAGTGGCCGGGCTGCAGAGTAGAGGTGTGTGACACCCACTCACAGATGCTCAAGGGGAGGGCAGGGAGGCGTCCCTTGTGGTAGAATCGCATCCAGTCACTGCTGGAGTGGGCTGACACATTGTCAGGTCGGCTCAGGGGTGGCTGGGCTTCCCCGCACCCCAGCCTGCTTGCTGTTCCTGGCCGGCTCCCTCCTGTGGCTGGGCCCGTCCCATGAGGGTCCTTGCCTTTGGGTAGGTTAGCTGGTCCAGACTGCCCCCAGCAGGTGCTTTGCACAGCTCAGAGGCCTGGAGCAGGGACAGGCTGGAGGGGGTGAGTGTGGGGAATGGCCATCAGAGCTGAGAACTGTGGTCTCTGTTAGGAGGGGTCTGGGTGAGGGGGCCTCAAGCTCCCATGCAAGGACTTGGGGGTGGAACTAAGGAATTTTAAAACAAGGCTGCTAGGAGGTGGGTGGGCCCCGGTCAGGGGCCTGGCGCGCAGGTGAGCCTCTGTAGGAAGAGCAGTGTGGAGACGGGGCTGAGCGACCTGCAGGGCTTGAGTGTGCCTCTGCTCCGGGGCTAGCCGGGGAGGCCTGCCAGCCTGTGTGTGCAGGTGAGCCAGGATGGCAGGATGCCATGAGCACCCGCACATCCCGGGGGGCACAGTGCCAGCACGGCCCTACTCCCCCTTGTTTGTTTTTTACCGCCCTCTGGCAGGGGGTCATGCTCCCATTTAAGAGGTGAGGAGCCTGTGGGCCCGACCCGTGGCCCGTCCCGTGGGCTGGTGCTAAGACAAGGCAGGCTGGGCCCAGGTGGGAGGTGGCCCAGGGACTGCCCACACCCTGGGCTCCGAGTGTGGCTGTCCCTCAGGTCACCTCATGCCCCACTTGCTGCCCCCTGTGCCACCTCCAGGGAGCGAGGCCTGCGGGTCTAGTCTGGGCTGGGAGCGCTGTGCACCTTGGGTGGTGTCGCAGGGGCAGGGGCTGGGCTTGTCCTGGCCCACGATGCTGGTGCCACCAGGGCTTCTCTGCTGTGGTGCGGTGAGTGGCCTGTGGCCCTGCATGGAAGGATGGTCTCAGTGCTGCATGGGAGAGTGGCTGCCTGCTGGGGCAGGGCAGGCAGGAGGTGGCCAGCCCTCTGGTGGGCGACCCTCCCCTTGGGGCACGAGGGGGCATTGCTGTCTGGGCTTGGCCGACTTCTCAGAAGGGGGGGAGGGTTGTGGGGCTCGGTGGGGGCTACTGGGAGAGATGCTGGCCGCCTGCTGGTGGCAGAGCGCCTGGGGGCCGTGCACCAGCTTCCTGAGCACTCATTCCTCAGAGACGGCCGATGACAGGCACAGCAGTGACCGCCCTACCCCAGGCTCGCTGGACGGGGCTGGCCCTAAGCAGAGTCAGCTGCTGGGTAGGCCTGGGGCAGGGGCTTGGGGCCCAGGCCCCCTGGTGCCAGGAAGTGAGTCCACTTGGCCAGGGCTCTCTGTCTGTGGCTTGGCCCACGCGTAATGCCCGATGCCTTGGCCCCTGAGCTGTGGGACAGCTGAGCATTCTTGGGACTGAGGGTCTCGGGTCTCTCCTGACAGGCCCACAGCTCAGCTGTGGAGGCCCTCTGGGGAGTGCCTGCACACATCCCCGGGCTTTCATGATGGCGGCCGTGGGGTGGACATGGGCCTGGGGCAACTCCTGTCAGTGCTGGGTACCCCTCAAGAGTGGGTGCAGCCAGGCAGCCTGCTGGCCTGGGCTTGCGGGGGCGGGGTCCTTCCAGCACTGCGTGAGGGCCAGGGAGGGGGGTGTCCTGAGACACATCCCTCTTCTCTGGACCTGGATAAAGTCCTCTCTGGCCCCACAGGGACGCCCCACGTACAGGATGGAGGCCGAAGCCAAGCCAGCTCCTCCCCAGAAGGCAGCTTGTCCCCTGGGTGCTGGAGCGGCCCTGGCCGCCCTCCCCGGCCTCAGGGGAGTCAGTACTCCCACCTGGCAGGGCTCTCCCTTGTCGGGGGTGGTCTGAGAAGGCCCCTTTCCTCCCATGACAGCCGGTCACCACGGGCTTCTCACAGAGTGGTCGGGGCCGTGTCCCACCTCCTGGGCTCTGCCTGTTACGTGCACATTCCGGCTGCACCCCGGCTCACTGAGCAGGAATTTTTGGGGGTGGCTGCTGGATGGGGGCAGGGTTTGCAGTTTTAATGCAGGTGCCCCAGGGGGTTCTGAAGCCCCCTAATGTTGGGGACCCCCAGTTTGAAGATTGGCCTCCTGGGCTATGTGGGCTGGCTTAGCCCTGTCCTGGATCCCAGGGGCTGGCTGGTAGGGGCATCGCTAGAGGGGACCTGTCTGTCTGGGCTGGGGAAGGCCAGTGTGAAGCCTCTGACTTTGGGCCCTTCCTGGTTGGGGGGCTGAGGGTGGCTGTGTCTGGCAGTGCCTGTGGCCTGACACTGCTCTTGGGGCCGGGGTGAGGTCAGTGGAGCTCATGGGGTAGGGAGCGGGGAGGAGGGGCAGGCACAGGAGGCGACTGCAGCCTGTGGGCAGAGATGGGAGAATGCCCGGGCTTGTGTCGGCCCTGCGGGCGGCTGTCCCCGAGCGGGCCTCTTGCTGGACGTCTGAGGCGTGCACCAGGTGTTGTCCTTCCTGGGTGGGGGCCTGTGCGAGGGCATGTGGCTGTGGGCAGTGCACCCGGCGTGCGTATGAGGCGGCCGGGCCGGTGCCTGGACGTGTGTCCGTGTCCCTCTGCGCGCACGAGCCTGCTGTGTGCGCCTGAGGCCAGGGCCCCCAGCCTAACACTAACTGCTTCCTCCTCTGCTGCTGCCAAGTTTGAAGCCCCGGGGCCTTTTTCGGAGCAGGCCAGTCTGCTGGACCTGGACTTTGATCCCCTCCCGCCCGCGGCGAGCCCCGCGAAGGCACCCACGCCCTCTGGTCAGGTTGGTTGTGCCACCACTGCCCACGTGTCCGCCAGCCTCACACACCAGCTGTGTGGGCCCACCTAGGCCCAGGTCACGGCCCTCCCCGGCAGCCCGGCCCGCGTCACCTCCTCTGGCTGTGGGGCAGAGAGCAGACGTGGGTCAGCCAGGAGGGCCCTCGGGAGGGGTCGGCTGAGTCCTGCCCAGCAACTGCCGGTTCATCTCAGCATTCTGCCCCTTGTGGCAGCCACCCCTTGACTGGGCACTCCCTGGCCCGGGCTCTCAGCCCCCTGGGAGGTATCCGTGGCTCGCCCGTGGTAGACGTCAGGGCCCAGCAGCTCTGGGCCAGCCTGTGCCTGCTGGGCTGGAGCGCCGGGGCGGGTGGGGGTGTCCCCGGGGACTGCTTGCCGCCTCCGCCTTAACCCTGTGCTAACTCTGTCCTTCTCCCCTCACTGCTGCGCTCAGCCAATTCCGTGGGACCTCTGGGAGGTAAGCCGAGTGTTTGCGCCCCGCTCCTCAGGGGGGCGGCGCTCCTGCACATGCCCGGGTTCACGCGCCGCCTCCTCTACCTACCCGCTCACTGGTGCCCGCACACGCACACGCGGTGCTCACTGCACAGGCGGCTGGCAGGGCTGCCCTGTCTCCAGCTGTCCTGCTGCTTCTCTCTCTGTGTCAGGCCCGTGGCAAAGGGGCTCCTCGGTGTCGCTTGAACAAAGGCCCTCTGAGTTGCCCTCTGGTTTGCTCTAGACAGTGGCTGGCTGGTCACCCAGGATGGGCGTGTCCCCTTGGTGGGGTGAGGCCTGTGAGCCGGAGGGCCTGAGGGTGGAGCTGTTTGGAGGGGAGCAGGAGGCGGCGGAGAGGTGGTTTGAGGAGGCAGGGAGGGCAGGGTAGGGGTGCCTTCTGAGAGCAGGGCCTGCGGGCAGGTGTCGCCCTCACCTGATGGCTCAGGACATGGAGGCTCCGGGAGGGCTCAGGACTTATCCAACAACTGGTGACAGTGGAGCAGAATCTCCCAGGCTTCCTGGGCTCAGGCCCTGAGACCCGCTGACAAGCAGGGGTGCTGGGAGGCGCAGGCGCAGGCCCCTGGGCCCCCAGGAGTCCAGGAAGCCCCAGGACAGTATTTACTTCGGAGCTGGCGGGGCCGTTTGACAAGTAGTTCTCAGCGGATGCTGGGCTTCTGCAGCACAATCACAGTGGCCTGTCCCCCTGGCGGACGTAGGGATGAGACAGTGGGAGGTGGGCGCCCGCTGGTCCCGGCCAGGCCACCGCCCACTGCAGGCACCACATCCCTGCCCTCTGCCAGCACGGGCCACTGGTGACCATCTTCTCTTGTCTCACGTCCTGCCCATCACCTTTTCCACCCCGGCCTCCCCGCTCCCCCTACTCTCTCCCTGCGGCCTTTCACTAGCCCACAGAGGGTCCAGCTGGCAGCCTGCCTTCCGGGGAGCCCAGCGCTGCCGAGGGCACCTTTGCTGTGGCCTGGCCCAGCCAGACGGCCGAGCCGGGGACTGCCCAAGTAAGTGTCTGGCTTGTCCCCAGCCTCTGGGGGGCAGCATGGAGGAAGAATCCGGAGGAGGGGGTGCAGGACGGACCAGGCCAACGTGGGCCTGAGGGTGAGGACAGGGCTCTGAGCCAGGAGCCCCCGGACAGACCGGCTTGTCACCAGGGCTGCCATGGGTGGGAGTGGGCCTGGCTGGGGCACATTAGCCCTTCTGCCCGCCGCCTCCCCCCCTCAGCCTCCCAGACCTGGAGGGAGGAGCACTTGGAGCACCTATGGGCTTGTGCCGAGCACTTGCCAGAACTTCCTCATTTAATCTTCACCGTGACCTTGTGAGTCAGACACCTCCTCCTACAGATGAGGAAACGGAGGCTAGGCAGGTGGAGTAACTTGGTTGCAGCCCTGGGAAGGGGCGGAGTCTGTTGACCAGGTCAGCCCAGCCATGCTGCGGTGCCCGGACCGTGCTGTGTCCCCTCAGGGGGAGGCAGCCTCTGGGGCTGGGTATGGGCTGCTCTGCCCTGCCCTTAGTTGTGTTCCGGCTGGGACAGGCAGGTGCAGCTGTCACTGGGCATGGGCCATTTTCGAGGGGCCACCAGGCAGGGCGAGCAGGTGGGCCCTGCGAGGCTGGATCGGAGGGCACCCAGGGCCTGCCGTAGGCTTCTCAGTGGCATATCCCGCAGCGTTCCTGGGCCCGCCCACACCTTCTCTTCAGCTGCTTCCCACGCCCAGGGCCTGTCCTGTCCTGCTGCAGGGGGTCCCTGATTGTGCAAGGCACTGGCCAGTGCCTCTGCCCTTCCACCTGGGCACTGCCCTCCTGTGGCTGGTTTCCTGTGTCCTGCCTGGTCTCATCGTCCTGTCCCGTGTCTGACCCCAAGCCGGCATTTATGTTGCAGCCAGCAGAGGCCTCGGAGGTGGCGGGTGGGACCCAACTTGCGGCAGGAGCCCAGGAGCCGGGGGAGACAGCGGCAAGTGAAGCAGCTTCCGTAAGACAGCAGGGACCAAAGCCCCATCTCTTCCCCCCACTGCCCGTCCGCGTGCCTGCAGCTCCCCATGCTCCTCACCTGTGCCGGTCCAGGCCGGGCTCCTGTCGAGGAACTTGCTGCAGGCTGGTCTGGCACCACGCGCAGATGCCTCCCCTCCCGTCCCCTCCGCAGTAGCCCTGGCCTTCCCTGCACCACCTCCCTGCCCAGCTGACCTGTGCTTCCTGCCCCCAGAGCTCTCTTCCTGCTGTCGTGGTGGAGACCTTCCCAGCAACTGTGAACGGCACCGTGGAGGGTGGCAGCGGGGCTGGGCGCTTGGACCTGCCCCCGGGGTTCATGTTCAAGGTGAGCCAGGCTAGCAACCCCTCTACCTCTGACTGCATCCCTGGTGCCCTGGGGGTGGGATGGGACGCTGAGCCCTGGGAGGCTCTGGTTTTCCCGCAGTCACACTATTCCTGGTAGGCGACTCCCGGGAGGCAGGATGGCTTCTGAGGCCAGTCCCGCTGCTCTCAGGCGCTGAGGGTCTCTACGTGGCCACACTGTGCACACCACAAGGCCTCGTGCTGTGCAGGCCGGAGGTTGGGGCCAGAGGCCTGACACACTCTCCCCAACCCCTGCAGGTGCAGGCCCAGCATGACTACACGGCCACTGACACAGACGAGCTGCAGCTCAAGGCTGGCGACGTGGTGCTGGTGATCCCCTTCCAGAACCCCGAAGAGCAGGTAGTGCTGGGGGCCGCTCTGGCGACGCTGGCCGGCAGGGGGCAGCACAGGCCAAGCACAGGCCCGGAGGACCGGCAGCGCCCCCCGCAGCGGCCTGTCTCTGAGCTCCTCCCCGCCCCCTGTCTCCCTGGCCCGCCCCCCTCTCTCTGCCTGTTTAGCCTCTGCTGTCTCCTTCCCGCTTCCTCCTTTCCTCAGGCACCGCCTCTCAGCATCTGCATCCCAGTCTCTCTTCCATCTCCCTGCCCCTGTCCCTGGGGGCTGCCCTCCTCCCAGGACAGGTCACCGCCTGCAAGGTGCCTACTCTGCAGCTGGACCGAGCAGTGGCCTGAGCGCTGGCTCTTGTCGGTCCTGCGTGCCCCCCAGGCGGGCCCTGCCCCGGGCCACACAGGACCGCAGGCTTCCCAGCCGGGTCCCCAGCCGAGTGTCACCCCACATGCCTTTCAGACCCTCTTCCTCCTCTGTGGTTTCTCCACGTTAATCTCCTTGAAGTGAGGGCTCCCCTCAGGCTGGGCCTAAATGGGCCCCTTCTGGGTGCGGGTCAGCTGCCCTGCTCTGGTGGCCGTGGGCCCTCGACAGGAGCCTCCCTGATCGTGCAGAAAGCACATGTGCTTGTGGGGTCTCAGTGGTGCCCATGTGGGCATCCAGGCTTCAGCCACAGCTCAGCCACCGAGTGTCCTCGGGCTGTGCACAGGGGCCTCGCTGGGGTCTTCCTGCTTCCGGAAAACCCATTTAGTCATCAACATGTCTGTGAATGGATTGTCAGGGGTGTGGGGTGGCAGGTCCGGCTGGGTCTGGGAGGAAGCCGGCCTGGCTGGGGGTCCTGGGCTGGGTCGTGAGGGCAGCTGGTGCTCACTGAGGCCCAGGGCAGGAGCCTGCGTGACGAGGGTCTCCGGGGCTTGGTGCTGAGTCTCTGTTCTCCCAACCCCCACTGTACTGACCTCCCCGTGGGCCAGCCCCGTGGGAGGGGTTTCAGGAAGCACAATCCTGGCGGAATCCCACAGTGGGAGTGGTCCAGGAGTGGCTGAGCGGGATAGGACAGACTCAGATAGGACATAAATAGGGTCTGTGACAAGGCCTGTAATGACACAGGGAAGTAGCAAAGACCCAGGCAGGCGCCAGGCAGAGCCCGGCGGCAGGGGCGGCAGTGGCCCAGCCGTGGGCAGGGGTGCAGCCACAGCAGGGATGTATGGCCACTGCAGTTCCAGGGGCCAGGGTGTGGGGAGGAGCCCTGCGAGGGGTGAGGGGTCAGTGTTGAAGCAAAGGGCCAGTCGGAGCTGAAGGGATTGGTGGGGCGGCCGTGGGTCTCTCTAGACGCTTTTAACTGGTCCTTGCTCCCAGAACATTCTGGTATTATTTGCAGGCGTTTGGAAGCCTGGAAGGACAGTTATGTCCTCTGCAGGCGCCAGCAGGTGGGAAGCCCCTTGCCTGGGGCGAGGGGTTCTGTAGACACGCCCAGACCAGGGCAGCAGTCAGGCTGCCTTTCCAGAGTGAGGAGGGGTGGCCAGAACAGCTCCAGGTTCAGTCCGCCTGCTGAGGGCGGGGTGGCCGCGGCGGTGGGGGCGGTGGTGGGCACAGGTCTGAGCAAGCATCAGGGAGTGCTGCCTGGAGGAGGTGTTCTCAGGGTGGGCTTGGCAGGCTGAGGGAAAAGAGCAGCAGGACAGGGGAGATGCACTCCTGTGGGCTCTGCGACCCAGCTGTCCCTGCAGGATGAAGGCTGGCTCATGGGTGTGAAGGAGAGCGACTGGAACCAGCACAAGGAGCTGGAGAAGTGCCGCGGTGTCTTCCCCGAGAACTTCACCGAGCGGGTGCAGTGACCGCGGGGCCCGCGTGGCCTCCGGGCATGTGAAGAACACCTCTTCCCGAAAAATGTGTGGTTCTTTTTATTTTTATTTTTTTCGTTTTTGTTTTTAAACTTTTGCAAAACAAAGGGAAATCGAGAGGAGAGACCTAAGAGGTGTTCTCCCAGAGATCGGGTGGTTTTCCGAAGGGCCCTGTCCCGCAAGTCGGTGGACTTCGCCAGTGTTCCTGGAGCTGCTGTGTCCCCTAGTTGAGTTCCTGGTGCCCTGCTCGTGCCTCATGTGTGCCCGGCCGCAGGGCAGGGCTGGGGCTGCCTAGCCACATGCTTGCCTGAAGCTTCGGCCGTGTCACCGGGCAAGGGTCCTCTTTTCCTGGCAGCTGCTGTGGGTGGGGCCCAGACGCCAGCCCAGCCTGGCCCTGCCCCGCAGACGGTCTGTGTGCTGTTTGAAAATAAATCTTAGTGTTCAAAACAAGACGAAACAAAAAACTGACAAAAACACTCAGAAAATGTGCGTGTGTTTACTTTTTCTCCCTCCTCTTTTCTGTAAGTGTGGATGGAACCGTGGTCATCTGTGGCTTTCCTACCGAGACAGCCCACCCTCGCAGGCCCTCTGTCCCGGGTGGGTACTGGTGGGCCAGCTGCAGGGCCACCACTTCTTCCTTTTGAGGGGGGCTGGGTGACGGGGCTGGAGGAGCCAGCTCTGTGCCAAGAAGGCTGCTGCATGCTGTCCTGTTTGACCTCATTTAAAACGTGAGAACCTAGCAGTCGGGGAGCAAGACTCCACAGGTGAAGAAACGGAGGCTCCAGGAGGTCCGCTGGCCTGCGGGTGAGCGATGGTACAGGGATGGCTCCTCCGGTGGACGTGGGCGGCTTGGGCGGGTCTGAGCAGCCGTGACACGCAGCTGCAGAGCGGCGGCTTTCCGGCTTTCCGGCTTTCCGGGAGCTGCAGGCATCGTGGTCACGGGCCCGGAGACCGGCCTGACTCCAGGCGGAGGAACCTGTCTCTGCATAAGTCTGTGCTGATGGTAAAAACAAAGCAAGCAAGGAGAACATGAGAGA
Organism: Propithecus coquereli; assembly: GCF_000956105.1. Classification (NCBI taxonomy): domain Eukaryota; kingdom Metazoa; phylum Chordata; class Mammalia; order Primates; family Indriidae; genus Propithecus; species Propithecus coquereli. The sequence goes on from NW_012148697.1 coordinate 3,177,600, forward strand.
TCGAGCTTGACTTTGGGTAAACCCCTGGACCTGGCAGGGGTTGACGTTGCTGTGGCCCTGCCTTGTCCTTTAGGCGGCTCTGCCACCCACAGCTTCCACGAGCAGGGGCTTCTGCCTCTCCTGCCTCCTTCCCTCGCTCCTTCATCCCTTCTGACAGGCTCGTTCCCAGCCCAAGGCCGCCAGAGCCACGCCCCGGGCTCTGAGGGGGGTGCAGCCACCTCAACATGGGGAGTCTTCACTTTTATTTCAGCGTGAAAATGTAAAACATTGTCATTTAAAGCACAGTACCCAAGAGAAAGTGTTTGCGTTAGATTTTATGATACGAGACTCAAAGACGTACGGTGCCGTGGCGTTGAGCTGGATACGTTGGCAGGAAAAGCCCTGCTCTGTAGCAGGAGGCGGCTGCGGAGACAGGTGGGGGGCGGGTAGGCAGGGTTCGGGGTCCCCGCCGCACTGCGGAGGGGCAGCTGCCTGGAGTGTGAGCTGGGCTGTGTGTTTGGGAGCCCACCAGGTTCAAGTCGGCCTGAGGGGCGTTGGGAGGCAGCAGCTTGAAGGAGCTGGGGAGCCGAAGGGCGGGGCAGGGAGCAGAGGCCCGGGCCAGGGTGCATGGAGGAAGTGGCGAGAGGTGGGTGAAGATGGGGAGCGTAGAAAGGTGTGGGCTGGGTCTCACACCTGGCAGCCGGGCATGCAGTGCCCTGGAGGGCTTGGCAAAGCCTGGCTCCATTTGGGCTGACGAGGCCACGGAGGCCCAGTCCCTGGGCAGGGCTCCCGGCTCGAAGGCAGGCCGGGGATGCGGGTTCTGGGGCCCACCCAGAGGCTGGTGGCTCTCGAACACCCCACGCCCTAGGAGGGCCAGGCTAGGGCTTGGGAAGAGCCCTCCTTCTGAGACTCCCCTTCAACCTGGAGGAACCAGAGTGTGGTGGGCAAGACGGGGGAGGGTTGGAGCCGGGACGGGACAAGCCAGGCCTAGGAAGGCTAGTCCCTTGTGTAGCGGTAGGAGTGTCCGGGGAGGGACAGGCCAGGGGTGGAGGCATCCACAGGGCTTCCTGAAAGGTGTGGGCCTCTTGAAACTCTGTCAAAATCTTTAGAAAATCTATTAACTTACATCTCTATATGTTACGAACCAGTTTGCTGGCAGGAAACAGGATTTTAAGACTCCGGACTTGGTAGCTCAAATCATAACACACACAGCTGGCCAGTGCTGACTGCCCTCCCCTGCCCCGTGCCCAAGGGCACAGACTCTGCAGACGCCACTGTCAAGTATCTCAGGTCTCAGGGTGGCCCAGGGAGTCCCAGTGCCCCCTCTCCTGCCCGCTCCCAAGACCTTGCACAGCAGCTCCGACCCCGTCCAGCCTGCTGGCTTGGCTTCCTGCTCCTCATCCTCGGTTGGACTGGGGAGCCAGGTTGGTGTTGCTTCTCTCGGTTCAGCTTGCCTGGGCACCCTTGGCCCTGCCTCTGGGAATTTAAGTATCCACACCCCTGGCCTCGCCGACCCCCAGCACCGGGCTCCATGCAGGAACATAGCGAGGGGCCTCCAAACACCAGTCCTTCTGCTCTGAACCCGCGGTGAGTGTCCTCGGTGCCCGGCGGGTGGGTGTCCAGGTGCCCGCAGGTCCTCTGAGCTACTCCTGGTGCCCCATCCTCTGGGCGTCAGCTTCACCGGGGGCTGGGTCCCCAGTGGTTCCAGGTTTGATGCCTGCACACTTTCTTCCCAGAAGCCCCCAGAAAATCTCTTTCATGCCATTGGCCTGACTTGGGTCAGGTCCCCAGTCCTGAACCCGTTGCTGGGGCCTGGGCTGGTACCTGCTCATTGGCCCAAGAGGAATGGCCAGGGCTGGAGGTGGGCCAGCTGGGTAGGGAGGGGTGGACACTGGAACAAAAACTGGGGTGAGACTTCCAAGGAGAAGGGGAGACAGATTCTAAGAGCTCAGACCCATGAATGTCCTTTCCGCGGTGGCTTCCGGAAAGGGCTAGAGACCAGGGAACCCGGCTGGACAGAGACTGAGTGTGTGAGTGAGTGTGAGTGTGACACTCAGGTGGCCCTTGCTCTCCGTCCAGTCTGTCGGGCTGGCCTCAAGAAGATCAGCGAGTGACAGCACACTACCCAGGCAGGTCTGCCCCTTCCGACAGACCCAGGAGGAGTATTCATCAGACAGCCCCTGCCTCCTTGTCCCGGAACCTGCCCGCCACTGAGATGGCATAGACAGCCTGTGACCGTCCTCAGCCGTTTGGAGACTTGTGCCGCTGGGGCTGTGCCTCCGTGTAGATCCGTTCTCCCGAATGTTCGTCCACTCACTCATCACTCATGCATCCATTCAGCCACCATTTCCCTCGCGGGCACGGAGCTTACAGGCAGGATTCAAATGTGGTTCCTGCCCCGGCTGTGCTCACAGCCTGGGGCAAGCAGACCAGGACAGTGGCGGCACAGACAGCAGGCACTGGCTCTGTGGGTGTCCATCCAGGGTTCTGGAGGTGGAAAGCGGGGCTGCCACCCGGCTGCACACGGGGGAGGGGACCTGCGGCACCTTTGGAGTTACCGGGAGTTCCTGGGAGGCCGGTCTCAGGCACGAGTGGCAGAGGTTGTTGAGTTGGGGAGGGATGGGGTGGCCAAGCGCTTGCTCGGAGCCTGGAGCTCAGGGCAGAGTTTGGGGCGGAGGGGAGCTTGTGGAGGAGGAGGCCAGAGGCTGGGCGCCTGCGACCTGCACCCTCAGAGGAGGGAGGAAGGCAGTTTCCCCAGCTCAACACCTCCTTAGGGAGGAGCTCCCTCCTCAGGGCACAGACGATGGCGACAGGGTCAGGACAGCCTTGCCCCGCCTGCCCTGTGCCCAGGGCTCTATGGGCGGGGCCGCTGTGGGCCTGTCAGAGAACACAGGCTGGAGCCGGCGACGTTCCGGACTCTGATTATGCAGAAGAGCGAACCGCTGAGGAAGGGCCCTTCTCAGCATAATTGAAAAGGATAATTAACAACGAGCACAGAAGCTGCCTTCCTGACAGCCTGACTACAGGCGAGGGTCCCGGCTGCAGCTGCAGGAGGGGAGGGCAGGAGGCGCATTTCCCCTCCTCCCACACAGCCGAGGTCAAAGCAAGGGCACAGATGAACAGCGCGTCCTGCTTGAGGAAGGGATCTCGGGGGGACCGACACTGGAAGGGCCCTGCCGTCCCCCGTTAGTCATCTCAGGCGTCACCCTTGCCCCTGTGGACTGTGGGGGTGACCAGGAAGGAGGCACGGCTCTTCCTGGAAGGAGATGACAAGCACTGATGGGCCAGGGCTGACACACGGACACCACCCAGAGCTAAGGCAACGGCTTCTTCCTCCTGGGAGCCTGGCGCATCTCCCTGTTCTTACTTTGGTAGGTAGGTCAAGAAGGCACGTAGTTTCCATAGAGCAGAGTCAAGAATGGGCTAGGAAGCTTCTGGAAGATAATCTGCCATTATGAACTGATGGCCCCAAATATATATCTTCTAGTATCTAACTGCCATCTTCCCCCATGCCCATGGGTACTTTGAACTCTAGGTTCCTCTAGGCTGGCCTTGCCAAACGAGGGCCCTCCCCCGGAGCAGGCGCCGCTGGGTGCACAACCAATGCTCACCCACCTCCTGCCTAACTCAGCTCTGGTGTGTCCAGAGTGCCAGTGCTCTCCACTGAAGTCACTAGTTTTCCTTGCAGCCATGGGTGGCCTCATGACATAGTCCTGGCCAACGAGATGAGTCCTTCCCAAATGAAAAGTCAAAGTTTTACTAAGAAAAACATCTTTGCCTCCTTCTCCTGCCTGAGATGAGGGCTGGAGGTGCAGCAGCCATCATGTGACCCTGAGGCCACATGCAGGTGGAGGAAGAGCCTGGAGCTGAGGATGGCAGAGCCCAAGGGAGGGGGAACGGCATTTCATAGTGTTCAGTTCAACCTGATTACCATCTTCTGACTTATTTTTGTGTGAAACAAACGCATCACATTTGTAGGAGTTTCTGTGACTTCAGGTGTTCCTGATTGCCGAGCCCTGTCCCCAAGTCCTCTGACTGGGCTCTTAGGGAGCTCTGCATCTGGTTCTTCCTCCCACCCCGCCTCCTCCTGGTTCAAGCCCTGTCGTTTGTTTCCTGCTGCACTGATGCCGTTGTGGGTCCTGCTGCCTCCGTGGCATCTTCCTCTAGTCTGTCCCGGAGTGCACCATGGCTGCCAGGAGATTTTCCTGAAACTCCTTTCTGACCACATCGCTCCCATGTTTCAACCCGCCAATAACCTCCACTTCCCAGACCAGCCCAGATCCTTAACCAGACCCTGCACGCTCTGCCCTGACTGTCTCTCTAGCCCCATTGTCACCACCCTGTCTGGAGTGGCATGTCCCTGCAATGCAGACGAGCTGTGGGTCCACCCTTTTTCCGGCAAGCTGCGGTCAGCACAGCCGAGGGACGAGCCCTTCCCTCCCCGCTGACTCTCGCTCCCTGTAGGCACCCCGTGCCCAGCCCCAGGGCTGGCTGCCGCTCTCAGCCCTCCCCCACCTGTCCCCACGTCAGTTGGGACACTTACAGTGCTGAGTGTGTCTGTGTGTCCCCCTGCCCACTCCTCTGACCGCCGCCCGGATGCCAGCTCCCGTGCAGCCCATGGCCCCGGCCCAGGCTGTAGGCCCAGAGATGCTCAGTGAGTGGACGCCGTGCTGTACCACGCTACGCTCAGCCCCTGTCTGCGAACCAGACCGTTCCTGGGGTGCTCTAGATGACACCCAGAATTCCATGAAAAGGACACTCAGTGTTTTTTTGTCCATTTAAAGCCTCTCACGATTGAACGGTACTCTTCTCCTTCTCCCAGGATCATTGTAATCTCCAAAAGCTAGTCTCCATCACAAAATGGCAGGTCTCATTAGGTGCAGCCTGGTTATTTACATGGGCGCAGCAAGAATGTTCCAGCCTTTACAGTCCTTGAGCTCGCTTTCGGGTCTGAAAGAGCCGTGCAGCATCAGCAGCTGCTAAGGCCCTGGAGTTAGCTTCTGTCTGGACATTTGTGTATGGAATCCTGGCGGGGATTTTTACAAGACTCTTTAATCTGTTAAGAAACCGAGCTTAAGGAGCCATTGCCGCCAGATCTCACCTGCATACCTGTAACTTTGGATGACTTCCTCTTTTCTCAAAGTCTCCCACGTCGGGTGGTGCTCCTGGCCTCCAGGAAGCTGCCTTCCCTTCCACCTGTGAGGCTGGGACTCCAAGGACAAGCGTGTTCTCCTGTGAGGGCTCTGTGGCATTGATTCTGTATATAAAGTGGCTTATCATACCCGATTAAATGAGAATTATTTCCAAGTAGAACATCCCAAATATGACCCTTATTGTGCAAATGCAATTTTATCCTAGTGAAAACATAGCATTGGCCTGTAGCGCACAGCAGAGCTTCCAGATACATGTGAGAATAAATGAAAAGCTACTGGTAGATGACGAGAACTGTGGTTAATTTACTACAGCAACTGAAATACAAAAGTGCAGGAGAGTAAAATTCTCTATGGGGAAATAACTATTTCATGAGAGTTTTGATCAGTGTTTCCCTGAGGGTGAAACATTCAATGGGGCGGGGGTACCGGCAAACCTTTAGGGCCCTCCCTTATGCTGTGCAATGTCTGCAATATTTATGCTGGTGACGGTTTCCTGATGCAAACTTAACCTAGGGAGCGCTGAGCATCTCTGCGGATGCTGATTAAGGAAGAACACACTTAATTACTTCCAGTATCTCTATCTCTTGTTTCATAAGGTGAAAGAACAAACCTTTGTGAGTTTCCGGGGCCCTCTGGGAAATTCAGAGAATGTTTTAGTTAAGAATAAAAAGTTTAGGCCGGGCGCGGTGGCTCACGCCTGTAATCCTACCACTCTGGGAGGCCGAGGCGGGCGGATTGTTTGAGCTCAGGAATTCGAAACCAACCTGAGCCAGAGCGAGACCTTGTCTCTACTAAAAATAGAAAGAAATTAATCGGACAACTAAAATATATAGAAAACATTAGCCGGGCATGGTGGCACATGCCTGTAGTCCCAGCTACTCGGGAGGCTGAGGCAGGAGGATCGCTTGAGCCCAGGAGTGTGAGGTTGCTGTGAGCTAGGCTGACGCCACGGCACTCACTCTAGCCAGGGCAACAGAGTGAGACTCTGTCTCAAAAAAAAAAAAAAAAAAAAGTTTTTTTTTACTGTTTCTATATTTAGGATCTGATCTCAGGAAGGAAAATCAAAAGAGTTATCAGATTTGGGCATTTGAGTCAGAGGTGTTCAAGAAACTCTTGCTAGCCCTCTTTAATAGCAATAAAAACAAATTTTAGAGTAAACTAGAAGGTGATGTGATTTTGAAGAACTTCATCTCTTCCACAAGTGATGTTTCATATGTGTTTTGCTTTTTAATAACTAAGGACATAGTAAAGTCAGCATAAAGGGCAGACATTTTTCTGGTAAGACACAGACCATCTGCTGTCCAGGCAGACGGTATGGAAAGAAAAAACAGCCCTTCATGCTGTAGGTGAAGGCAGCAAGCCCATCAAAAGCGAGAGAATTTGCCAATATTTTAACATATTTCTTGGTTTCTTTTCAGAATTGGGTGTTATAAACCAAGACAAATAAAATTCACTTTTTTGTTTTTTCACTTCACTCTTTCATATTCTGGAATAAAATTCCTATTTATAGCCTCACAAAACAAAAGCATACACAGTTGTATTTCTTTGTCACTATGGCTTTGCGTAGCGCAACCACCTGTATTAATGACTTGTCCAGAGTAACCAACTTGTATTTCACAGAAACAGCTGGGTGTTGGGCAGAAACTTGAGAGCTGCCCAGGTAAGCATTTCTGCAGGCTCCAAGGCGTGTGGACGCGCACCTCTCATGTCCGCGTCCGCACGTGCCTCTTACTCCGTAGAGTGGCAGATATGAACACATTTGCCACCACGGCCCAAAGATACTGCCTTTCTGCAGCATATAAAAATACGAAGCAAAAGTATGTAACCTTAACATTATGCTTAGTCATTTGTTTTAGTATGTATCTTACTTAGAAATTTACCTCGGTGGCCAGGGATTACCCACTAATCAGCTGCATTCAATGTCAGTTCCAGGTTCTAAATCATCTAAAGGTCTTGGAAATTTATTTAATCTCTTGTATCACAAAACTTAGGTTGATGTGATAAAAGTGTCTCAATAATGACTCAACTTAGAGTGATACCAATTTCCAGTTTTCGTAATAGTAACATTAGATTAGAATGTTAGTTTTTTGATCAATAAACTATTTAGGAAGCCCAGACTAACTACTTTTTTCATGAGAGATCAAATCTAATGAAATATGTATTTGTATTATATTTAACACTGATCAAAGAAAAGGCCTGTTTTTTTAAAAACCAAAATTATCAAGCTAATCCGATTTGCTAGAAATTTACCTTAATTATGTGAACTTGGATTTATAAAATGTTTCTAAGTTAACAGTTTCTGTATGAATGACTTTTTAAAGCCTAATATGTTGAAAGTATCAGAAGTTAGAAATACTAGATTTATATAAGTGCTTATTTTTCCTATAAACTAATCAGAACAGAGCTCATTTGATTTAGGAGAGATAATAATCTAATTTATTAGTATATTTCACACTCACGATAAGTGATCAAGACTTTTCTCAGTTATACACTCAAAGACACATGGATCATAGACACATAGATTTTGGCTTCAGTCCTGCAACTTCAGCCACAGGGCAGCAGTAAACACAGCAGCACAATCCCCAGTCTCAAAGAGCTGTTCTTCCCAGTGGGCACTAAATTCTTAATTGAATTGAGCTCAAAACAAACAAGAAAGGACCAACCAACTGGGTTTTCTGTTGTTTCTCATCAGAAAGTGACTAGATCTCTGTCATTCATCTGCAGAGATTACTAAATGGTCAGACGATAGAACCAGATTCTCATTTTTGTCTAGAACAGGGGATAACTTACCAGTCAGACATGAGCCAGAAATAAAAACACAAACACAAATTCAGTAAAGATTAGAAAAATAAGAGAAACAGAGAGTGAATAAAGTTAAAGTTCTGTTGCTGCTCGGAGTTGACTCTGGGAAGCAAGAAAGGACAGGCCCTGGTGCCCGCAGCCCATGCAGTGCCCTGCCGTGGCAATGTGGTTGCCCTGGCCCTGGCAGGCAGGCACATCCGCTAGGTATCTCGGCGGGGCCTCTAAAACAGCTGGAGGGTCATTTTTAAAAAGGTAGAATCGTGACTCTCATATAAATATAAAATGAACGTATGTCAAAGGTCTTATTTAACTATTAATTAACGAGAGGGTCAGTTCCAGTGTTTGTATTCTCCATTGGACAAAAGACATTTGCGTGGCTCTGAACACCTTTTTGCATTAGCATGGACAGGAAACATCTGCGTCTCCAGCAGCCTCCACGAATTAACTTCCATCTGCAGAGTGGCCAGTGGCCCCGCCGCAGACAGGGCGGGTGACTCCGCAGAATCAGACAACTCCTGGTGGGGCCACAGGACGACAGCCAGAATTCCACCGAGAGGTTCTCTGTCATCTGGTTTCCCATCGCGAACCCTTCTTCCTGGGGAAGGATGTAGGAAGTGCATCTGCCGCAGGGTAGGGGCCGGCGGCCAGCAGTGGCCTGCTTACCAATTTTTTTATACTGGAAGCTTCCAGGCTCTGGGTGTTGTCCAGAGTGGGCTCAGTCCCTGGCTCCTTTTAGGTGGCTTCTTTCTTCCCGGGGAAAGAGACCGGAAGTGTTGGTGAGGGTGGGGTTGGAGAGGGGTGAAAGTGAAGGGACATCCGCAAGAACACAGGCTTCCTGGCTCGCTGAAGGGATGCGCAGTTGTTCCTCCATTCCGCCGGTTTTCCTGGACAGTTGCATGGCGTGTTCACAAATAAAATTTTATCTTGAATGTGTTGGGGGAGTTTGCACAGAATTGAATACTATAATGATTTTTTAAAATGAATATACGTTTTTTCTTATTGCAGAAGTGATTTTAAATGTTCTTAACAACGGAAAGGGCACAGACAGTGACAATCAAGCTCCAGCCCTGACCCCTGGGAATGGATGTGAGTAGCAATCCACTAGTCCAGGTTGGCTCGTCTGTTTCCTTCCTGTGGGTTTCATCTTGCTCATTACAGAAAAACCAGAGCATGCCCCAAATGAAGACAACCTCAGTTAATACCTTCTATATATTCTTTGAGGTCTTTCGACTTATCTGTATTTTACTGTGTATTTTCAAATATGAATTATTATTGTCTGTATTTTGCAGTTAAAATTAAGTATAGTGAATATCAGCTACATGCACATCTGAAACCCCTTTCTTGAGACGGATCGCCTTCCTTGGGCTGTGTAGATCCATCATCATTCACGGCTCTCATCTCCTGCTGTTGGATGTGTATCCTGTTTCCAATTTTAACTAGTACAAACTTCATATCTGTAACTTATTCTCTGTTTGCATCCTCATTTATTTCCTCAGGGTAAATTTCCCAAAATGGAATTTCTGGATCAAAGGGCATGCATCTTTAAAAAAATAAACGTTTTTTTTTAGCACAGTTTCCAGTCTATATATAAATTAAGAAGATAGTTCCTATACATCCTGCACCCACTTTCCCCTGTTATTAACATCTTACATTAGGCAGGGCACAATGGTTACAATTAATGAGCACATATTGATACATTATTATTTACTGACGTCCATACGTTATTCAGATTTTCTTAGTTTTCCCCCAATGTCCTTTTTCTGTCCCAGGATCCCATCCAGACACCACATTTCAGTCATCATGTGTCCCCAGTCTTCTCTGGGCTCTGGTAGTTTCTCAGACTTTCCTTGCTTTTGATGACCTTGACAGTGTGAGGGGTTAGGTATTTTGTAGGATGTTCCTCAACTGGGATTTGTCTGATGTTTTTCTCACTATTAGACTGGGGTTTTGTGTTTTGAGATTGAAAGCCACAGAGGCAAAGTGACATTTTCATCACATCGTATCAAGGGTAGATGCTATCAAGATGACTTTTCACAGCTGGTCCTGACCTTGATCACCTGGCTGAGATGGTGTTTAAAGTTTTTCTCCCCCCACCCCTTTCCCCACTGCGCTCTCCGGAAGGAAGTCACTCTGCACAGCCCGCACTTAAGGGGTGGGGAGTTATGCTCCATCTTCTCAAGGGAGAAATATTGCACAAGTTATTTGGAATATGTCTGCATGGGAGGTTTGACAATTCTCCCCATTTATTTGTTTATTCAACTGTTCATTTATATCAGAATAGACTGAGGGCTATTGATTTTATACTCTGGCTTATAACTCAATGCTGTTTTATTTTGTTGCTCAAATCGTTCCAGCTTTTGTTAATGGGAGGTGGGCTCCTTCCACTGGCTCCTGTGTCCCCTGACGCATCCCCTCATCGTGGGCTTTTTTCTCCAAGCACTTTCATACTTTCTGGCACTGCAAGATGTTCTAGGCTGATCTTGTGTATTCCTTGCCCCAGTCCTAGAACCAGTAGTTTCTCTAAGGAGCCCAGGGCACACATTTTCCAAGGTTTTTGATACATGTTGCCAAATTATCCACCAGAAAACTCAGACAATTTACGATCCAGCCAGGAGTGTATGAGTGCTTATTTCTCATTACACTGCAATGACCTAAAAATAATATTTCATCACTGCTTTAATTTGGTTCCTTCGATAATTAGCGACTCTTCTAATTTCTGTAAGTTTATTAGTCATTTGTAATTTGGCAAATTGCCTTTTCAAGTCCTTAACCCATCTTTCTATTAGAGTGTTCCCTTGTATCTTCACATTACGTGAGAACTGTTCATCTAGAATGTGTATTAACCTTTTGAATGTCATAAAAATTGCACATAGCTGTCTTAGTTACTTATTTGCCTTTTGAATTTATAGATTGTTTTAACATGGGAAATTTTAAACATGCACAAGAAAGATGATGTAATGAAAAGCTCATGTACGCATCCCCCAACTTCAGTAATTATCAAACACAGTCCAATGACAAGGAAAGAGTTTTAAAAATGTTTTTAGGAACTCACGGAGTTTTACATATTTGTTGTGTTTCATTCCATTTCAATCCCTTGACTTTTTAGTTCTCAAATGGTCCCATCTTCAAATTAACTCCTATCTATATATTAAGGTTATTAACTTTTTGTGGAGGGACATTCAGAAGACCTAAGAGAATGGAGAGATAAATGATGTTCATAGATCGGAAGGCTCAGTGTTGCCGTTTTCCCAAATACATTTATAGAGCTAATGCAATTCCTTTTAAAATTCCAATAAGATTCTCGGTGGAACTTGACAAATACATTCGAAGGTTTACATGGAAATGCAAAGGACGAAGCCAAGCTGCTCTTTAAAAAGAACAAGGTGGGAGGACTTGAGCCAACAGAAATCAAGACCTATTTTAAAGCCATAGGAATTAAGGCAGCATGTTATTGGTGCAAGGACAAAAAGGTAAAACCATTGACCCAAGATATAGGCTATTGATACAGACCCATAGATCCATATATTGATAGATCCCTAATTTATGTTTTTTATTTTTTATTTTTCTTTGAGACAAAAGTCTCACTCTGTTGCCTGGGCTAGAGTGCTGTGGCGTCAGCCTAGCTTACAGCAACCTCAAACTCCTGGGCTCAAGCGATCCTCCTGCCTCAGCCTCCCGAATAGCTGGGTGTGCCACCACGCCTGGCTAATTTTTCCTGTTTTTAGGGTAAGTAAGAGTAAGAGGGGTCTTACTCTTACTCAGGCTGGTCTCGAACTCCTGAGCTCAAGCGATCCTCCTGCCTCCGCCTCCCAGAGTACTAGGATTACAGGCCACTTTGCCCAGCCCAGCCCCCCAATTTATGGCAACATAAATTACAAATTTCTCAATAAATTGACAATTAGAAATCCATGAGAAAAAAATGAATTTGAATCCTTACCTCACACTATACACAATCTATTTTAGATGTATTAAAGACCCACATATGGAAGGTAAAGCTATAAAAATTTTAGAGAATAAAACAAAATATGTTCATAACCTTGTGAGAGTCAGATATTTTTTCATTTTATTTATTTATTTTATTTTATTTTTTTTGAGACAGAGTGTCACTCTGTTGCCCCAGCTAGAGTGCCGTGGCGTCAGCTCACAGCAACCTCAAACTTCTGGGCTCAAGTGATCCTCCTGCCTCAGCCTTCCAAGTAGCTGGGACTACAGGCATGCGCCACCATGCCCAGCTAATTTTTCTATGTATTTTTAGTTGTCCAGCTAATTTCTTTCTATTTTTTTAGTAGAGATGGGGTCTCGCTCTTGCTCAGGCTGGTCTCGAACTCCTGAGCTCAAACAATCCACCCGCCTCGGCTTCCCAGAGAGCTAGGATTACAGGTGTGAGCCATTGCGCCCGGTGAGAGTCAGATATTTTTTAAACAAGAAGAAAATAAGTATTAACCCTAGAGGGGAAGAATAAGACAAATTGAGCTATTTTCGAAGTAGTGTGTGGAAGACTTCAGACTCGTGCCCTCTGTAAACCCTGGGTCCAATTTGTGACTGGGCAAGTACACACACTGCAAGTTGGCTTTTAGGAACTTTTATGTCAACTCGACAGTGTATTTTACGTTTGTTTAATCTAGTGATTAGAAAATGGAGTTTAGATTGTGAATGCCATTAACATTTTTAAAAATACTTTTATTTAATTTTTGAACATACCAGTCTGCCACTGATTGAAATGAAAAGCAAACAAATGGAAAAACCAAAACTGGTTCATCACCACAGATAATGTAAGAACTATTGAAATAGACAACATGAAAATCAAGAAATTCTACTAATGAAAAACAACATAAATGGGAAAATGCAGCACATTAGTTTCCAAGAGGATATAAGAATCAATTCAAATAAATCAAGAAAGACAGGCAAAAAAGTGAGCAGCTACTTTACAGGAATTTCTAACACCCCCTCAATACGTGAGAACTGTTCAACCTCACTGCCTTCAGGGAAATGAACGTTAAAGCCACAGGAAGGCCCAGTGTCAGCAGATCGGCAAAGGCCAGCACAGTCTGACCATCCTACAGGTCAGCAAGGACGCTGGCCAGCAGGAGCCCTAGAACCGAGCGGCGGTCAAGCCGTCGGGAAGGCTCTGGCCGCGTCGTTCAGCGCGGGCGTCCGCGCCCTGAGCGGCTACGGCACTCGTGGTCCTACCCCCCCCTCGGGTGCTCGCGGGACCCAAAAGATGAGAAGGGGACATTCTCAGCCAGCCACTTACGATGGCGGCGTAGTGAAAACGAGCAACGGCCCAGCACGCGCAGGTTGGATGGTAAATGGGGGAGCGTTCCCGCCGTGGGAGGGTGACCAGCGGCGAAGACCGCACAGCCACCGTCCCCTGCGGCTCCCGCGGGATCCAGACGGCCACTCCCCTCCGGAGTCAGCAGACGTCCTTGGGGGGGAGTCCTCCGTGCGATAGGCCAGCCCCTGCTTGGGACCCGGACGTGGGGGAGACGAAGGGCGTCCCAAAGGGTCTTGGGGTGGGGGGTCCCTGTAAGGCCACCGAGTGAGGCAGGGTCTGATGTGGGTCTCGGGCGGGGATGGGGATGCGCTGGGGCAGCGGGGAGCGCGCCGGCCGCCTTGTGCAGGGACCCTCGGCCTGGCCGGGCTGGAGGCGGTGGGCTCTGCTGCGGGGAAGATTCCGGGGGCTGCACTGAAGCGAGGGCTGGTCGGGGGCGGGGGCTGCAGAACCCTGGAGCCCGCGGGAGGACGGCCCGCCGCAGGACGCGGACAGGTGCGTCAGGGCTCCGGCTGCGGGCGGCCGCCGGGGAGGTGCTGCGGGGATGTCCGTTGCTACTTCGGAGCATTTGGCCCTGGGGCTTGGGCCACACTCACACCGGGTGCTCGTGCAGGTCGTAGGGCCCCGGTCCACGTGGGCCGGGTACCTGCTCTTCTCAAAGTGCAGCCCTGACGCCCGCTGCTGTTCCTTGCTGCAGACCGCGCTTCCTTGTCGCCACCTCCCGGGCCTGGGATGGTGAGGGTCATGAGATACCTAGGTTTTTGCATCCTCGCTCCTGTTCTGTTAATATTGGTACCTGCGCACGAGGCTCTGCCCACTGAGCTGCGATTTAAACCCCACCCTCATGCTGTCCCCACAGAAGCCTGCCCTGCTGGTGATGGGACCCTCCCTGCCATCTCTGCCTCCCCTCCCAACCGCCCTGCCTGGGCTCATAGATCAATCCTTTGTGTTGAGCAGCTGCGGCAGGCGGACCCTGCGTGTCCTGTTATCAATTTAACGGGACCGTGTCAGTTTTGGATTGCTCCCTTGCTTTCTGGTACAGTAAGTCTCACTTTGTACTTCTTTTTTTTTGTCCTAGACCCGGAATCAGCCATGGTAAATGGTATCTGGAAAGTCCAGCCTGGGTGTGAGTGTGCTCATCGAGACTGGGTTTTCATGGCTTTGAGGACTTTTCAGTGGAAAGAGCTAGGAAATATGTGTTTTTTTAAGAGAAAAGCACAATATGAGTTCATATTGCTATTTCCAACTTACTTTTAAGGCTATAGGATTTTTACTTAACTTCTTTAATTTTATGCTGTGTCATTTTTTATACTAAAAATTATGATTCCTATTGATGGAAACATAATTTAATAAAAATATCAATACTAACATGTGACTACTGAATTCAGTTTATCATTTTTCTTTTTTATTATCCATAGAATATCTCCCACTTGGGATGTGTAGTCAAAATGCTGTCTTTTAAAGTCACTTTAAATAATTGTTTTCTTTATGTGGTTATTCTACATAGTTTATATGCAATTGGGCTCATTCGTTTCGGTTATTTTAAAATTTTAAGGGACTGTTTTCTTTTGTGACTTAATTTTTAAAAATTTATACAAAACTTGTGCAGTCCTCCAAATCCCCCCTCTTTCTCCAGTTACCTGCAGAAGTCTGCTTCCATAGCTCTTCTTTACCCTGATTCCTTTCTCTCCCAATAGATAACCATTCAAAAATTTGGTTTTTGGTTTATCCGTCCGTTGTTTCTCTTGGTAATATAAATAAATATTCTTATCTATCTGCCGTGAACTAAATTGTGTCCCCCCCAAATTCACATGTTGAAGCCCTAAAGAGTGACAGTACTGGGAGGTGGTCAGGCTTAGACACGAGCGCGCCGTCTCTCTCCACCGTGTGGGAACACAGCGAGAAGGCCGCGTTGCCAAACCCAACTGGGGTCTGCACAGCGGAGTCAGACACTCACACAGATGTGCAGGGAGAGGAAGCAGGGCATTTCTTTCATGATGCCAAGCAAGGAGAACAGGTAGCTGACACTAAAGACTCCCCGATGGCTTACGCAAGGGTTTTTAAAGGCAGGTGTACATTTAAGGAAAGTGGAAGTTACAGGCAAAATCGTAAATCAGGCATGGAGGCTATACATCGATTTGGCCCAAAAGGTGGGATATCTTGAAGCGGGGGGACTTAAGGATCATAGGTGGGTTCAAAGAGTCTCTGATTAGCAGTTGGATAACGAAGCAAGGCCTTGTCTGAAAACTTGGGGTCAGGAATGTTAAGGTCTGGCCTGTGGTGTGACCCTCTCCATGTCCCTGAGGAAGGAATTTGGAACAAAGAACAGTGGTCAGAGTTCAGTCCTCACTTCCCCCTTATCTGAGGTCTATGTGATAGCATTTTACATCTGATAGGGGCCAGGATTCTGAAAAACAATTCAGGAACATAGGTTAAGATGTTATCTTTCATTTTCTATCTGGAACCAAAACACCCGTGACTCTAACTTGCTTGAGACACGATTGTTTGCTGGCTTCCAGGTTGCTGTTCACGTCCCAAGGTTAGCTAGTGCCTGGAATTTCCCTTGAAGGGACTGGAGCTTTTTCCTTTATTTCCATGGTGGGCGGCCTGGCAGGCCCCCAAGAGGGGGCTCCTTGCTCCATCTTAGCAGCTGTCTGCAAGCCAGGGAGAGAGCCCCCGTGCGGGCGCTGAATCCTTGATCTTGTGTTCTGGCTTCCAGGACTGTAAGAAATAAATTCTTCCTGTTTCAGCCACCCAGTCCGCAGTATTTTGTTGTGGTAGCCTAGATGGACTAATACTCTACCATCTGTCTGTCTGTCCCCTATCTCCCCCTTCTTAAATAAAAGTGCCATATAGGTAATCTTATTCTGCTGGCTTCTTTCACTTATTTCTTCCCATATCCGTGTGTAGAGACACTTCTCATTCATAATGACAGCAGCTCCGTGTTCCACTGTGTGGCTGAAACACAGTTTATTTAATAAGTCAGTCCTCTACACTTGTTTAAACCTTTATAGAGACTTTTTCTTATGATGTCTACCATTTGAGTCATTTTAATAACTTTTTTAAAGTGAAGAATTCAAATAAATGATAAAAAAATCCCCACTTTTGGCCAGGCGCGGTGGCTCACGCCTGTAATCCTAGCACTCTGGGAGGCTGAGACGGGCAGATTGTTTGAGCTCAGGAGTTCGAGACCAGCCTGAGCAAGAGCGAGACCCCGTCTCTACTAAAAAAATAGAAAGAAATTATCTGGACAATGAAAAAATATATAGAAAAAATTAGCCGGGCATGGTGGCACATGCCTGTAGTCCCAGCTACTCAGGAGGCTGAGGCAGTAGGATTGCTTGAGCTCAGGAGTTTGAGGTTGCTGCGAGCGAGGCTAATGCCACAGCACTCACTCTAGCCAGGGCAACAGAGTGAGACTCTGTCTCAAAAGAAAAAAAAAAAAATCCCCACTTTTTAAAATTTGATTTTTGTTTATCAAAGTTCCTTAAATGAGGGACGGCCACAGAATTTGAGAGCCCGCAGTTACGAGCGTGTGTGAGGCAGCTGAGGTTGCCATCTGATGGGGATACTCTGGCCGGCTCCTCATGTGACCCAGGGCCCCTCCAGCCCTGCCCACTGCTGTGGGGTCTCTGACGCGCAGCCTCTCGCTGACAGTCAACATGGCGCAGACGTACTGCCGAGCCAGATTAGGGTCTGGAAAAGGGTGCAACATTTTATGAAGTAGTTAAGTGTGACTTTGGTGTTTGCAGGAAAAATCGTATCTCCCTCCTCCCAAGCAACACTTTGATTTTTTCCCTGCTCATTTTAAGAGTTAAATTAATCAAGTGTTGAGCTTTAGCTCGGAGTCTATAGGAAACACAGGGCAGAGGAAGAAATTCAATGAAGAAAGAATCAGACAACTCCAGAAGGTGGCGGTGTTCTCCGTAACAGCGGGCCTGACGTCTCCAACAGGTGAGCGTCACACATGAAAGAGAATCCAGACTGAGGGTACCTAGAGCCAGCGGAGTGTTCTAGATCAGCACTGTTCAGTAGCATTTCCCGTGATGGTGGAAACGTTCTATCATATAGATGCGACTAGTAAGCACCAGAAGCGTGGCTACAGGCTGAGGACCTGCATTTTCAATGTTATTTACTTATTATTGATTTATTTTCAATTAATTTAGACCACATGTGGCCAGTGTCTACCACATTGGACACTGCAATATGTAGACTAAAAGAGATATAGAAGTCACAGGAGCTATATGCAAAGAGCGGCTCGATTGGATTTTTGTTTGAACAAATCAACTGTCAGACATTTTTGAGGATAATCAGGGAAATTTAAATGTGGTCTGGGTGTTAGATGATAGTAGGTCTTTTTGTTGATTTTCTTAGATGTGATAATGGAATTGTGTTTTTGTAGGTAAATGTCATTTTTTAAAAGACTCACATTGAAAAGTCATAATACCTGTAATTTACTTTAAAATACTTTAGCCAAAAAAAGTAAATATAAAAGAAGTTAAGAATTATGAAATCTAGGTAATGGATATATGAAGGTTCATTCTCTTTTCTGTTTTGCTTAAAGTTTTTCATAATTAAAAAACCCTCAAAACAGAAGTAAAGGATCACTATAATTATAAATTATGTTTTATTTAATGTAAGATAAAGTAACATTATTTTTATAATTTTTAGTTCTATTTTTCAAAATAAGTCTAAATATAAGCTTTTCTCCCTATCGTTTGCTGGGAATTTTAGTTCCTGCTTTAAACTGGTGTACTTTTGGTGAACTGTTGTTTTGAGGTGTCAGCATCTTTGGGTAACAAGGACCCTGTATCTCTAAGTAAAGTGCTTGCAACATTTATGAGTAAGAATTCTAAAAAAATTCCCTTTGAAAATGAAAGTGAAAAAGTTCCTTTTGAAAGTTAAGCCAAAGTCGAAGGTCTAAATTCCAGCATTTTGTACTTCCCCGCAGACTGGCTGTGCTAGGCCATTCCCTGGTGATTCACTTGTGCCATCTCCTTTCAGAGACACCGTGTTCCACTGTGTCGCCGGCAGGGTTCCTTGACTTCTTGTCTGTCAGATGGGGGTGGTGAGGATTAGCTGAGCTGATACTGTCAGCCCCACAGCAGCTGGGGGCCGGTCCCAGAGGCTTGATGGAGGTGTCTCCACTGCAGAGAGATGCCTGCCTTCTCAGCTCCCTCTGTCCCTGGGTTCACTGCCAGCCTTTGAAAACAAAAGCCCACTGGAGGAACTTCCAAGAGATTAACTAGGGGTGGAGCTGGCAAAGTGGCGGGTCTTGTAGCCAAGAGAGACTAACTGGTCTGAGCACAGAGAAGGGAATGGAGTATATGAAAAGTGATTTTTTTTGTTGTTGTTGGGTAAATCCCTCTTTAACTTCCAAGCAGTGTTACAATTCCTTGGGTCAGTTGTATTTGGCCAAAGGAATGAACTGGACTCCTATCCGCCCCCCACTCCCAGTCCCTGCTGCAGGCCGTGGCCTTGAGTGACCCTCACTGGGAGCTGTTGTGAAATGCAGTGACCATGTACATGCAGATCGTGCACTGTTTCTTTTAATCTCCAGCCCAGATCTCTCCTCTGAGCTTTAAACGGAAGTGTCCAGCAGCTTATACTGCTGCTACCACGGATTTCTCAAAGGCACCTCCGACCTGGCACCCAATCCAGACAAAATGCATGACTTGAGGCCTGCAAAACTGGGTCCTCCTTCAGCAAAAGGCACCATTTTCCACACAGATACTGGAAGTCATTTTGACCCTCTTCCTCCTCCTCCTCTTCCCTCCCAGAGCCAACCTGTTACCAGCCTGCACGCAGTCCTGCCCCGCTTCAGCCCCCTGCCATCTTCCACAAACCTGGATCTCTGACACCATCCCTCTGCTTACAGCTTTCCGGCAGCTGTTTATTGCTGTTGGATTAAAAACCCTACATGGGCTGACTCCCGCCACCTCTCCTGCCTGGTCTCATTCTCTGCTCTGCCTCTAGCTCAGCAGAGAATGGGCTTGTCCTAGAAGGGGTTATTTAGCACCGGCCTCGGGGCACACAGACTTCACAGAAGAGAGGGTTTGCCTTGGCTGATTATCACGAATCCAACCTGGAAAACGGGAGAACATCACGAGTGAGAACATTGGGTTTTAACAAATGAAACTGGCTCATTTAGCTGCCAATTGCTTCCTTTTCCTGGTTTGCAAAGCCCAGGGGCCCTATGTGTTATTGGTGAGAGTGTGACCTGCTTTCGAAGTCTACTGTCTTCAAATTGTCCTTGAACCTGGGTAGCAGTTGCATGGCATGGTAGATCATGGTAGATCACCTTCAAATCCTGCCTCCTCCATTTAGTAGTTCTAGAAACTTGGGCAGGATTATAACCTCCCTGACCCTTAGTTTCTTCATCTATATAATAGAGATCGTCTTACCTATTCTGCCTGTCCCAAGGGATTGATTGCTTTGAGGCTCAAAGAACGTATTCAGCCATCACGTATGGATAAGGTGATTACACAGGTGATTGTCCACACTGAGCCAGGTTTGAGAGGAACAGGGCATGCTATTCATAATTACACAGGGAGGCACCTGCGTACACAGGGCCAGCTTCTGACATGCTGGCTTTTGCTCTCATAGGTCCTCACCTGTGTGATGAACAGGGCCCTGTGTACCCCACAGGGGGACGAAAACACATCTGTAAATGGATATGTGCTTTTGGTCCCCATGGAGATTATTTCAACTCCTTACATAATCCAAGATAATCAGTGGGTTTGTTTTTAGAAGCTACTAAATTACACACTTTGGTCCTGCTACTGTGTCTGGCAGATGACAAGTATTAGCCCTTTGAAGGGAAGCCTGCAGCTCAGGGGCAAAGGCTGTATCGGCGGGTGGGAGACGTTTGCATAAACCCCACGTTCACCAGCGTGGTCCCTGGTTCATTCTATTCTCTTTCCTCTTTTTTGGGGGGGCGGGGCTGGGGCTCTGGTAAAGACCAGAAAACCTGCTAGACAAATTCTGAAAGAGCTTTTTGTCTTTTCCACTTCTCTTTCTGCCTCTGTGCCTCTGTTTTTGTCGGTCTCTTTTGCTGTCTTGATCTCTCTCTTCGTCCCTGGTCTCGTGTCCTTTGGCCCAGGTTGATTTGTCATGCTTCGTGCACAGTGAGACTCAGAGGGAAAGAGCCACCCTCCGTGGGAAGGCCAGTGGTCCCCTGGGGCGGCTCAGGGCAGAGCAGCGATAGGGTGAGGCACTCGAGACGCTCTCCTGGGGGCAAAATTTTAAAAGGCACCCCAAAACTCAGTTGTTGAGATGTATACTATATCAATGCAATATTTTAAAAAATAACAGTTAATGCAAAATCTCCATGGTGAGCAAAATATCAAAATTTTAAATAAGAACAGGATCAGCACGGAGTCACATTGCAGCCCTCCTTGGCCCTCACCCTTCAGAAAGCCCCTTTGGACAGAGTGTGGCCTATATAGACAGTGAAGCAGCCTGACGCGGTTAGAGCTGCCCCTGCAGATGGCGTCTGGCAAAATGTCCCCTAGGTCATTATGCCTCCAGCCTGGGGTGGTGTCCACTAGACCCCAGGACCAAGCAGCTGCCCTGGTCCTCACTGGGACTGCGGCCCCCTCTGCTTGGACCCTCCCCCCATTCCCCAAGGCAGCTCCCTCGGGTCCCACGTCCAGCCCCAGCTTTGTCCTGAAAGGTGGCCGAAGCAGCCCAGTCCAAGAGCCTGCCTGCCTAGAAGCCCTTTGTTGTCCCTGGAGAGCCCCTCTCCACCTCTCCCCTCCCAGAAACCTCTTGTTCCTGAAGGGCCACCCAAAGGCACTCGCCCTTGTCCCTTCCTCTAGACCCCACAAGTGGAGGCGTGTGGAGAGGCGCAGACCACTGGCCACGCTGTGGAGCCCTTGCTGCCCTGCTCCGCGCCCCTGAAAACAGACTCTGAGGCAAGCACTTGGGTGCAGGGAGTTTATCTGTGAGATAAAGGAAGCAGGGATCGGGAATAGGGCAGAGGGAGACGGGGAGGGAGACAAAGCCAATATCAGGTAGGATTTGAGGTCGCCCCTGGGGTCAATGGGATTGTGCCCTGAAGGGCCAGGCACTGGGACACCCACTGGTCCCCATCCACCGCTGGTTGGGCTGGGCCCCAGGTGCACCAAGGACTTGGGCAAAGGTGGGCACAGACACAGGGGCTCCTGCTCGCCTGGAGGTCCCAGAACCTCCCAGCCTGGCTGGGACCCCGGGCACCCACTCTTTACTTGGAACATCCTGAGCACCCATGAACAGGGTCACTGACCCCCCTCACCCTCCTCCTGTCTCCACCATAGTTCCCTGGCCTGGCACACAGCTCGGTCTGCAGTAACTGCTTTTGAGGTAAATGTGTGACTCACACAACACAAATGCTTTTATTCTCTTATGCCAACTCTGATTTGTCAGTAAGTAGCTGCTTTGAGAACTGTGTTAAGAAAGTCTCCGAGGCTAGATTCAGGCTCAGTAGAGAAGCATGTCATGGTGGATGGCTGTGGTGGCAGTGCTCCTGTCCCCTCTTTGACATTCCTGCAAAGTCAGAAATTTTGTAAAGGGAGGTGGTTTTGTAGGCACTGGAGTATCTTATGACTTGTCTGAGGAGCCAGTCAGCATATGCCGTTGACAATGCTTAGAACGTTGGTTTCTGTGACGGAGGAAAGAAGACGCTTGCAGTGGTGACTACAATATTAGTTTCCATTTACCAAGTGCCCATCAGATTCCAGAAACTGTGCCATGTGTTTTATATATGTTTCCCCATTTAATTCTCATAGTGTCCCCACAGGTGCATGCTGTTATTCCTGTTTTTCTTGACGGCCAAGTTGAGACTCAGAGATACTGAGTAAATTACCTAAAGTCACACAGGTATGAAATCTTTGTTCTTGTGGCATCGCTACTCTGCCTCACGGGCAAACCTCTGCAAGCTGCAGGCATGAGAGCAGTCAGTGGTCTGAGGAGCATATGTGGAGGGTTTACTCTGTCACACGCAGTGACATAAATTTGGGCAGAGACCCAAACCCTGCAGGAGCTGAGAGAAAAGAGAGCTCAGGCTGAGCCGGTGACCAGAGAGGGCCTCCTGGAGGAAGCAGAGAATAGGAACCCTGAAAGGAGGCAGATGGTCAGCATTTGGGTAGCAAGAAAGTAGGGGATGAATATTCTGGGTGGGAGGGGCACAGCCCTGGCCAAGGGGAGATGGCACTGGGCATCGGAGGGACATGCGGGTGACCAGTGTGGATGTCCTGGAGGCTGGTGGAGGAGCTGAGCCTCAAGGCACAGTAGTCGGGGGTCCCGCAGAGCCGGGGCTGGTAGCGAAGGAGCTGGGGGCGGCGCAGAGCCCGTGCAGTGTAGCAGAGCGGAGGGACGTTTGTCAGGCAGCATCACGGGGGGATGCAAGATGACAGCACAGGAACTTCCTCCAGGGTTTCCGTGAAGGCACCACGGCCTACAGCCTCCTGCAAGAGGGAGCCGGGCCGTGTCCTCGAGGGCAGAGGCCGGGCTAGCTCCTCTCCTGGCTTACCTGCCTGAGCGGCGAGGGCCCTTGCATTGTTGCTGGGGAAGGGCGCTGCCCAGGGCTGTTGGCATCGGGAGCACGGCGCAGCCCTGCAGTGCAGCCAGCGGCCGTCCGCCAGCCGCGCCCCCGCCCCGCCCGCCAGGCTGCTGCGGCAGGCACACCCCAGGCCCCTCTACTTTAATTCCCTGCTTCTCTAGAGCAATTTCTTGAAGCCTTCTTAAATGACTGCCTGAACCCCTTTTATCGAAAGATGTTTCAGCTGCCAGTGGCAAAAGTCCCAACTGAAGCAGCTTTCCCCCACGCAGGGGATCGATGTCCCCCGCACCAGCTCGGTTCTTAGGCCCCACGTCGGCCCTGCACAGAGTCTCTTGGATCTGCTTTCTTCCCCCACGCTGGGAGCCACCCTCGGGCTAGAGGCATCACCAAACACTGGGTCCCACCCTGCCCCTGGACATCTGCTATCCCTTTGGGGATGCTGGCAGATGTGATGACCACCCTCAACTCAGACATTCAGAGGCTGCTATCCAGAAGCCCTGGGTCCCCCTGCCACGCCCTGCCAGCATAGAGAGGGACAACTTCCCACTCTGGGGGAGGAAGGAGCACCCCGAACCCCTGAGCTTGCCTCGCTCAGTCTCCTGAGAACCGGTGTGAGGCTGGGGTTGCACTCCTTTTTACAGAGGGGCAAACTGAAGCCCCTATAGCCACCACGGGTGTCCAGGGCTGCGCAGCTGGGCACTGGGGAGCTGGAGTTGTGTCTCAGGACGGCTTCATTTCCAGCGCACTCCAGCCACCGTGCCTGGCAGCTCTGTCTGACTACACTGGGATGCTCCTTCGCAATACCAGAAACCTCTCCCAACCAGCGCCACACAGACTTTAGGGTTGAGGGGCAGGGTGTGTGGCCAAGCCCGGGCCTGCCTGGAACCTATGGTCGGGGGACCAGGACCCTCCCAGCCGTGGTGCCAAGTGACCCCTCCTCCCTCTGTTTCTCTGTCTCTGTCTGTCGCCCTCTCTCTCTCTTTCTTTGTCTCTGTCTCTCTCTGTCTCTGTCTTTTTATAGGGGAGGCAAACTTTGACCTCTGCCCTTTTAGTGTTTTCAGCTGGGCCTGAGAGTTAAATTGGCAGAAGATAGATGAGCAGGAGAAAAGCAAACACATTTATTCAATGCCAGTTCTCCGTGGCACGGGGGCTTCACAAGGCCATGAAGTCCCCGGGGCGCAGTGAGAGATGAGCGCTTAGGTGCTGGGTTAGACCAAGGTGGTGGGGCGAGGCAGAGGCGCTTGGGCTGGGGAGTTACTGGGCGGAGGACAGGCTCGGACGAGGGCGGTCTGACAGATCTATCTGCGCAGATTTCCCCTGGCCTCAGCTTCCCGGCCTCTAGGGTAGGAATGCTGCTCTCCTGCTGCAGGGAGGACGTCTTTCACGTGGAAATGTCATCTCCTGCTTTTAAGGAACAGGAGGAAGGTCAGAGGGATCTTCTTGCAGCTGCTGTTTTTCAAGTGCCTTTAACTCAAAACGGTCACTATGCTGGAGTGATAGATTTTGAGGTGGCCTGTTTTTAACTTCTTCATTCTCTTTGTTTCTCTGCTTCTCTGCCATTCTGTCAATTTCTCTGTCAGTCTCTGTCTTTCTGTCTCTGTTTCTCACTCTCTGTCTCTGTCTCCTGCTCTCTTTCAGCCTCTCCCTATCTCTGTCTCTCAGTCTCTGTTTCTATCTCTCTGTCTCTCCATCTCTCTCTCAGTCTCTGTCTCCCAATCTCTGTCTCTGTCCCTCTCTGCCACATACACGCTGGGTTTCTCTGCCCCTCCAGACACGTGGGAAGGCACGACTGCGCAGCCTGGATGCGACGCCTCCCTGGGCACGCCCTCAGTAGACATGGAGCAGCGCAGTCAAGCTGGTAGACTGGCATTTGGGAGTGAGAAATTCTGGGAACAGGCTGCATGGATTTCAACCCCAGGTCCACCATTCAATGGCCGTACAGCCTTGGGCGTGTTCCCTAACTTCTCTGACACAGTGGTAAGAACAATAGCCTTATCTCACAGGGTTACCGTGAGGATTAAATACATTGTTCTATGCAGAGCATTTAAAACAGAACCTGGAGTGTGGTAAGCACTTGGACAACGTTAACCAACTTCATTCTTATTCTTCATCTTACTGCCATTGTCATTGCCACCTCTGAATTCCAATGTCCCTTTCTGGGAGTCAGACTCTGATTGGCCCAGCTTGTGCCAGGCTGTGTATTTGGCATGTTTGGTCCAAAAGCTGGCACTGGAGAGCTACTGTGGCCCACCGTGGCAATGCGGGTGAAGTGGGGAGACGGGGGACCTCTGGGGGGCAGGGATGGGTTGAACAGCATCGTCAAGGTCAGATCTGGAGTCACCAACCATCCCAGTCTGCCTGGGACTGAGTGGTTTCCCTGGAAATGAGATTTTCAGTGCTAAAATTAAGAAGGTCCAGGGGAAACAGGGAAGGTTGATCACCCTACAAGTCAGAAATGATTTCTATGACTCTCAGGTGGGGTCAACATGCTGGGCATGATGTGTGTTGAGAGTCTCTTTTGATCCTTGGAGGGAGTGTGAACAGACGGAGGAGGAGGTGGTTTTGGAAATCTTCTGCGATATGTCCCAGGCGGCTCCAAACGTTCGAGTCCGTCAGCCCTCTTCCCTACCATTCTGCATCCCTGACCCTTGCCAGCTGCTGACATGGCTTAGATTTTCCAACGCTTCCAGTTTGTTAGCCATCTCCCAGTGCCAGCACCATTACTAAGAAGGTCTTTCCCACATCCTAAGACCTCTCCCGCCACCGACCTGCACATGAAACTCAATAACGTTCTCCTTTGGTTTAATGCACTCAAGACCGAATTAAGATTCAAGTATTTTATGGAAGGCAGAGTGCATTAAGCTGTTATGGCTCATTAGGGTTTTAGCCTGGATAACTTCATTGGATTAGTCGGTCTCTGAGCAGTGCTGTAGCCTGGGACACAGAAAACCTGCCTTGGAGGAGAGCAGGGAGGACTGCAGCCTCAGGCTGCCCGGGTGGGGCAGTAGGGCCCTGGCCTGCCTAGGCAGGAGTGGGTGGGGCAGCCCAGGGCAGGGAAGGCTGGGTGAGAGGCAGGTGCTTTCTTCCCACGGTGGCTGTCCAGTCAGTGCTGAACAGGGAGTGTTTTTCCCCCCCAGGGAAACTGGTTCTCAGCTGTGGACAATTTTTGAAAGAGCTAGAAATCAAAGGATGGGGCTAAGAACGACCTGGGCCTGAAGGTCAGCGTGGAACACTCTGAGTGGGTCTCTAAGGAAAACTGACTTTCAGGAGTTGCTTCTTCTCTGAACCCAGTTCTTTTTTTTCCATGCCTATACGGGGGGTGGGGACACTGGGACACGAGGAGGGGAGATAAATGATACATTCACTCGTTCACTCACTCACCCACTGACCACTGACGAAGCTAGTTTCAAGCAAACTCACACTTTAAAAAGCTTATAAAACTAAGAAAGAAGGAGAGATGACTCAAATTACTAAAATCAGAAATGAAAGGGGGGACATTACTACCATTCTACAGAAATAAAACGGATCATAAGAGAGTATTGTGAACAATTGTATGCCAACAAATTGGATAGCTTCGATGAAACAGACAAATTTCCAGAAACACAAATCATATCAAGGCTGAATTACAACAAAATAGAAGATTTGAAAAGACATAACTAGTAAGGAGATTGAGTCAGTAATCAAAAATTTCCTGACAAAGAAAAGCTGTGGACCTGTGGCTTCACTGCTCACTCTACCCAACATTTAAAGAAGAACTAATACCAATTTTTCTCAAACTTTTCCAACAAATTGAATAGGAGGGAACACTTTCAAACTCATTCCATAAGGTCAGCATTGCCTGGATTCCAAAGCCAAAGACACCATGAGAAAACTGTAGTCCAATGTCCCTTTGAACATTGATGTAAGAATCTTCAACAAAATACAAAAAAACTGAGTTCGGCAGCATATTAAAAGGCTTATACCCCATGGCAAAATGTGACTTACACCTGGAATGTAAGGATGGTTCAACATATAAAAATTGATCAATGTAAAACACCACAATAACAGAATGAAAGAAAAAAATGATGTGGTTATCTCAATTGATGCAGAAGCAGCATTTGACAAAATTCAACACTCTTTCACGATAAAAACAAGCAACAAGCTAGGAATAGAAGGAATCTATCTCAACATAATGAAAGCCATATATGAAAAACCCACAGCAATATCATACTTAATAGTGAAAGACTGAAAACTTTTGCTCTAAGATAAGGAACAAAGCAGGGATGCCCACTTTTGCTACTTCAGCATATTACTGGAGTTCTAGATGAACAATTAGGCAAGAAAAGACATCGAAGTCAGAAAGGAAGAAGTAAATTATCTCTGTTCATAGATGATATGATCATATGTCTAGAAAGCCCTAAAGATTCCACAAAACACTATTAGAATTAATAAACAAATTCAGCAAAGTAGCAGGATACAAAAATCAACATGGAAACATCAGTTGCATTTCTATGAACAATCTGAAAAGGAAATTAAGAAAAAAATCCCATATACAATAGCATAAAAAAATTAATAAAAGACTTAGAAATTGAATTCACCAAGGCAGTGAAAGACTTGTACAATGAAAACTAGAAAATGTTGCTGCAAGAAATTAGAGAAGACAAAAATAAATGGAAAGACAACCCATGTTTGTGGATTGGAAGACTTAACACTATTAAGATGTGAAAACCACCCAGAGTGATCTACAGACTGAATGCAATCACCATGAAAATCCTAACAAACTCTTTTTGCAAAAATAGAAAAATACATCCTAGAATTTATATTGATTCTCAAGAAAACCTGAATAGACAAAACAATCTTGAAAAAGAGGAACAAAGTTGGAGTGATAGGGAAATCCCTGCCAAAACTCCCCTAAATCACCACTGATTGGTTATATTTGGATGCTTATTACTGATTGGTTGTTTTTTGGATGCTTATTACTGATTGGTTATATTTGGATGCTTATTACTGATTCGTTGTTTTTTTGAAACCTGCCGCTAATTGGATAACCACAAATGCTTGTATGTGATTGATGACCTGCTGAAACCCCGAACTGTATAAAACTGAGGGAAAACAGGGAAGTGGTGCTCAGAATTTGGTGACAAGTCCCCTCTGAGCCCGCCAGCAAATAAAGCTCTGGCTCTCTGACTCTCCGTGTGCCGCTCGGTTATTCCCTACAGGACCGGTCGCTGTAACACCGCTGTAACACTGCTGTAACATTTTGGTTCCCTGACCTGGAAAGCCAACTGCACTGGCCCCTTGAAGCCACCGGATCGGGAACGGGCACGGCGGACGGCAGGACCTCTGCGACTGAAGCGAATCAGTGCCGACTGCCTCTTGTGGAATCATCGCTCCTCGGGAGTTCCTGCTGGCTGCAGGGTCTCGAAGTCACCCGGATGCACTGGAGAGAAGGACCAGTCAGACTGGATTCAAGACGTTGGATAAGTTAAGGTCCCGGGACCTGTCCAAGGCAGGCCCGTCAGTAGACGGAATAGGAGCTTGATCACCTCCTGAGGTTAGGGACTTCCCAGGGTGGGAATGTATAACCTCCGTGTGTATGAATGAGTGAATGAAGCTCGGTAACTACTTGCAGTCATTGTGCCTGTGGTCCTACGGCTATGGCTATGGGATCTGAGTGGGTCCCAACCTGCGGTTCTGTGGCGGCATTGTATGACATAATGGCGATTCACTCCCCGTGATAGGGAGCGACTGGGCTGGGATTTATATGGGCATGCCTTAGTCAAGATGCACCTAAGCTCCTGCGAGGGACACAGCCAGGCGGACACCTGAAAGTGACCCTTCCTTTGTCTGTCTCGTCGCGACACTGAGCACAGGGCGAGGATGGGGAGCACAGAATCTAAGCCCACAGTTCTCAAGTGTATGTTAAAGAATTTTAAGAAAGGCTTTACGGGGGATTACGGTGTCACTATGACACCTGGTAAGCTTAGAACCCTCTGTGAATTGGAGTGGCCCACGTTTGGGGTCGGCTGGCCCAGCACAGGGACCCTCAACCTTCCCATCATACGTGCAGTATGGAGGGTGGTAACCGGAACCCCGGGTCACCCTGACCAGTTCCCCTACATAGATTCTTGGTTAGAGCTAGCCCAAACCCTGCCCCCTGGGGTTCGGTTCTGCACTGAAAAGGGACAGAGTAAGGTTCTGGTAGCCCAGGGGACTTGGAAACCCAAAGCGAAGCCCATCCATCAAGAGGCCTCAACCGAAGAACTGCCACTGCCCTACAACCCAATGATAAGTCCGTCTCCCAGAGGCCTCCCGGTGGCACCAGAAACTCCGTCGTTGTCACTTTCCCAGCTGCAACCACCGCCGACCTCCCCGCCACCAGATCCGGACCAGCCAGATCCCGACCAGGTGGGTGGCACTCCCATCGTTCGCCGGCTGCGATCTGCTCAGGCCACCACCCCGGCCCTCCTGATGCCTTTGTGTGAAACACGAGGCCCGCCGCAGGTACGCGATGATGGGTCCGTTCAGCCGGGACAGCCTGCCCTGTATTATCAACCCTTCTCCACCACCGACCTGCTGAACTGGAAACACACCCCGCCATACTCTGAAAAACCACAGGCCCTTATCGACCTCCTGGAATCTATCTTCCAGACACACCGCCCCACATGGGAAGACTGCCGACAGCTCCTGTTGACTCTCTTCAGCACGGAAAAGAGGCACAGGATCATAGGCGGGACCCGGAAATGGCTCCAGGATCGGGCTCCGGCAGGGACACTGGACGTGGAACAATGGGCATCAAGGGCGGCGCCAGAAACTAATCCAGATTGGGACTTCAATGCCCCAGAAGGATGAGCGGCGCTAGAGAGATATCGGGAAGCCCTCCTCTACGGGGTCCGAGAAGGGGCAAAAAAGTCGACCAACATGAACAAGGTTGCCCTAATTACCCAAAAGCTGGAGGAGTCACCCAACGAATTATACGAGCGTCTCTGTGAGGTGTACCGGATCTACACGCCTTTCAATCCAGAGGCCGCAGAAAACCAACGGATGGTGAAGGCGGCCTTTGTTGGGCAGTCTTCCTCAGACATCTGACGGAAGCTCCAGAAACTCAATGGGTTCACAGGAATGAGCATCATGCAACTGATGGAGGTAGTCCAGAAGGTATACATCAATCGAGACCAAGTTGCCCAGAGAGAGAGAGACCAAAAGATGAAGAAGATGGCGGCACTTTTGGCTGCAGCCCTCGGGAGGCCAGATCCAACCAGAATGCCCGGCCCACCACGAAAGGGGGGAGTCGGCGGCCCGCAACCAAAAGGAGGGTCTAGACGGTGCATGTCTTTGGCACCAGACCAATGTGCCAGCTGCAAGGGATACGGACACTGGAGGAACAAGTGCCCCCACAAGAATCAACACCCTGGGGCGCCACGAGGGGCATTCCAGCAGGAGCCGGAGACTCAAGATCTCACTGGTCTCGCAGGCATTGACTCCGAGTAGGATCAACTGGGTTCCCTGACTCTCGGCCCCCGGGAACCTAAGGTCGAGATGATAGTAGGGGGCCAACCAATGGCTTTCATGGTGGACACTGGGGCGGAGCACTCGGTCGTGACCACTCCCGTGGCCCCGCTCACAAAAAGGGAAACGACCATTGTGGGGGCCACTGGGACCCGAGTGGCGAGGCCCTTTTGCCAGTCCCGGATGTGCCAGATGGAGGGCCATCAAATCAGGCACGAGTTCCTCTACCTACCAGACTGCCCCGTGCCCCTCCTGGGACGAGACCTCCTGAGCGAACTAGGGGCTCAGATCACCTTCTACCCCGAGGGAACCACGAGTCTTAGGCTCGGTGCTCCAGAGGCCTTCATAATGGCAGTCACCTTGGCTCGCGAATCGGAATGGAGGCTATATGACGAGGCCAAAGAAGAGCAAAATCCGCCTGGCTTCTGACAGGACTTTCCGTTGGTATGGGCAGAAGACAATCCCCCGGGCCTTGCACACCAACACTTGCCTTTGGTAATCGAGCTAAAACCTAGTGCGCAACCAGTTAGGAGGCGGCAATACCCTATCCCTAAGGAGGCACGAGAATGAATTTGGGTGCACATTGAAAGGCTCAAATAGGAGGGGATTTTGGTGGAGTGCCAGTCTCCCTGGAATACCCCACTCCCACCCGTGAAGAAGCCTAACAGGGAAGGGTACCGCCCCGTCCAGGACCTGTGACTGGTTAAGGAGGCCACAATAACCCTCCCATCCAGTGGTTCCAAACCCGTACACCCTCCTGGGCCTCATCCCCCCCGACGTAGCTTGGTTCTCTTGCCTAGATTTAAACGATGCTTTCTTCTGCATGCGGCTCTCTCCAAAGAGCCAGCCCCTGTTCGCTTTCGAGTGGGAGGACCCTCAGACCGGAAGAAAGACCCAACTCACCTGGATGCGGCTACCACAAGGATTTAAAAATTCACCAACTCTGTTCGGGGAAGCTTTAGCTACAGATCTTGCCTCTTTTCCATGAGAAGAGACCCGCTGCACACTACTGCAATATGTCGATGACCTCCTCTTGGCAGGTACAACCAAAGAGAATTGCGAGCAGGGGACCCGGCGCCTCCTCCAGCTGCTCACGGACAGGGGATATAAGGTCTCCCGGAAGAAGGCGCAGATTTGTAGACAACAGGTAAAATACCTTGGTTTCCACATTGCCCATGGACGCCGCATGTTGGGGCATGAACGCAAGCATGCCATTTGTACCATTCCGAGGCCTGCTGGGCGACGACAACTCCGAGAGTTTCTCGGTGTGGCCGGGTTCTGCTGCATATGGATACCAGGTTTTTCCCTGAAGGCCAAACCACTGTATGAGGCCCTGTGTGGGCCTGACAACAAGGAACTAGAGTGGACTAAAAATCAAGAAAAGGCCTCTCAAGAAATAAAAGACTTGCTTAAGAGAGCCCCTGCGCTAGGCCTGCCAGATCTCACCAAGGACTTCAACCTGTTCATCACGAAAAGAAACAGGTAGCGATGGGAGTCTTAACGCAGACTGTGGGACCCTGGCAGAGACCAGTGGCCTACTTGTCAAAGCAATTGGACCCAGTGGCATCAGGCTGGCCCCCTTGCCTTTGGGCACTAGCGGCCACCATCCTGCTAGTTAAAGAGGCAGACAAGCTCACGCTTGGGCAAAACATCCACGTGGGAGTTCCCCATGCCGTGGTCTCCCTGATGAACGCTTCAGGGCATCGGTGGCTCTCCAGCAGCCGGCTGGCGCAGTATCAGGGGCTACTGTGTGAGAACCCACAAATCACCACTGAGGCTGTGTGGACCCTGAATCCTGCCACCTTTCTGCCTACCGAGCCAGGGCCCCCGGATCACAACTGTGCAGAAGCTATAGAAGAGGTCTACGCTAGTCAGCCAGACCTGAAGGACAGACCGCTACCGGCACCAGACCTAGAACTCTTTATAGATGGCAACAGCTCTGTCCAGGAGGGTAAGTGTCTGGCAGGCTATGCTGTCACCATGGTAGACGAGGTTATTATGTCAGCCCCTCTACCCCAGGGCTGGTCAGCACAGAGGGCAGAATTATGGGCCCTCATCCATGCTCTTTTATTAGGTACAGACACTTTTAAGATTTAAGATTGTTGCATTGTATTTCCTTGATGAATTGGCTCATTTATTGTTATAAGGTATTCCACATTAGTCTACTGGGCTGCTATAACAAAATGCCACAGGCTGGGTGGCTTAAAGAACAGAAATTCCTTTCCCCACAGTTCTGGAGGCTGGAAGTCCAAGATCAAGGTGTTGGCAGGGTTGGTTTGTTCTGAGGCCTCTCTCCTTGGCTTGCAGATGGCTGCCCGCTCCTGTGTCCTCACATGGTCTTCCTTCTGTATGTGTCTGTGCCCTGGTCTCTTCTTCTTACAAGGACACTGGTCATATTGGGGTAGAGCCCACCCGCATGACCTTGTCTGGACTTAGGTCCCTTGGTTAGGACTCTTTCTCCGAGTGCAGTCATGTTCTGAGGTATTGAGGGTCAGAACTTCAGCACATGAATTTTGCAGAGACACAATTCAGCCCATAATATATCTCTTCTTTCTTTCTTTTTTTTTTTTTTAAATCTCTGGTACTACTCCTATATTCACTGGGAAAGATATTAAAAAACTGTATGAACACAAAGCTGGCTAAGGAGAGAAGCAGGTGTGGGAGGAAGGCTTTTTTTGGAAAGGAGCCCCTGACTAGACACAGCCAGGTCCATCTAGCCTGTCACACTGGGCAAATGTCACCTCATCATAATTTGTGTGGTTGTGACATCTTCATGTGTATTAGGCAGAGACCACTCACTGCCCGATCTTTCCTGTGTAAACTTGCTTTGGCTGTGTTGCTCTTTTGCTTTTCCATACAAATTTTAAGTTTAGTTTGTGAAATTACATGACTAACACTGTTAATTTAACTGAGGCAAGACTTTCACATTTTATGTATAGATGAGAAATTCCATGGAGTTATAGATTTTATTTTTTTTAAAACTTCATGCAGATAAGAGGAAAATAAAACTGACTATCTGCCTTAATAAAAAGTGACAAATATTTATATCTTTTGGAAAATAAGGGCATCACTTAAATATTATTAACAGGGCAAATAAATTATTATGGAGGAAAATGGATCGAAATTACATAGGAGTTAAAAGTTATTTTCATAGGGCATAGTGATAAGTTCTGAAGTCTAGGAATCTTTCAATATTTTTTTGTTAAAAAAAAAGAAAAAGTAAGGATATTTGATGATACTTTCTGCACCTGTAGGGAAAGAGGCAAAACTTCCTTCTCTTACTGAGACCTTTTTTTCTCCCAGCACTTTATAAGGACCTACAGTTCTAAGACTAAGTGCCGGGACTCCTGTAGTCAGCACAAGTGGAAGGAAAGGAAGGCCAGAAGCTTACAACTTGCAAAATGGAAAAGAAATGGGGGAGAATAGGATAATTAAGTAAATGGCATAATATCTGCGTCTATAATCATTTGGGATTTGGGTTGGAACTGCGGTGAATTGATAGACCAATTTGGAGGAGAATTACCGTCTGTATTACTCAGTCTTCCCACACATGAATGTGTTTTAGCTCTCATTTACTTAAGCTTTCTTTTTCTTTCTATAAAGTTAAATTACTCTTTTTTTTTTTTTTTTTTTTACCTGAAGAGGCCTTGCACATATTTTGTTACATTTATTCCCAGGTACCTGATTGTTGCTTGTGATTGTGAGATCTGCCTTTTGTAGAATTTAATTTCCCAATTGGCTATGCTGCCCGGTGGGCATGTGGCTGCTCAGTGGGCGTGTCACTGCTCAGTGGGCGTGTCGCTGCTCAATGGGCGTGTCACTGCTCAATGGGCGTGCGGCTGCTCCAGCAACCTGGTGAGCCCGCGCATGGGTTTCCACATTATTCTGGTGGATCTCTTTGAGACATCTACAAACACCATTTACAAATAGTGATCTTTTAAAACTTCATTCTTAATCCTTGTCCTTATTTTTCTTACACTGTTTTGGTAGCTAGGACCTCCAGGACAAGCTTAACTAGAAGTGATGATGGCATCAAGGGCACAGATACGATGGCAGCATCTGTCTTGTTCGGGCTCTTCAAGGGAAGGCATCTAATGCTGTACTGCTAAGGGCATTTGCTGCTGCAGGTCTGTGACAGATGTGCTTTATCACATTAAGGAAGGCTCTTTTTATTTCTTACTTTCTTTTTTTTTTGTTTTTTTTGAGACAGAGTCTCACTGTGTTACCCAGGCTAGAGTGCCGTGGCGTCATCCTCTCTCACAGCAACCTCAAACTCCTGGGCTCAAGCAATCCTCCTGCCTCAGCCTCCCGAGTAGCTAGGACTACAGGCATGCGCCACCGTGCCTGGCTAATTTTTTCTACATATTTTTAGTTGTCCAATTAATTTCTTTCTAGTTTTAGTAGAGACGGGGTCTTGCTCTTGCTCAGACTGGTCTCGAACTCCTGAGCTCAAACAATCCGCCCGCCTCGGCCTCCCAGAGAGCTAGGATTACAGGTGTGAGCCACCGCGCCCGGCCCTCTCATTTATTTTTTGCTTAATATTATGTTTTTAAGATTCCTCTATGTTGTACATCGGTGTATCTGTAATTTATTCATTTTCATTGCTGTATACTAGCCCATACATAAATATACCTCAGTTATTGTTGATGGACATTAGAATTGTTGCCAGTTTTGGGCTATTTTCACACCTTTCAACATGTATTCTAGTGTACATAAGCAAATATTTCTGTAGGGTATATATCTAGGAGTTAAATCATTGGGTCTTGTGGTATGAATAGCTTTACAGTAACAGAGGAAATGGCCTGGAAAAAATGGCAAAAATATTTTCTGTCTCTTTAAAACATCCTCCACTCCCTTTTGAGAACTAAAGCCTGCATCCCTGCCTCAGGCCAGTGGCTGGGAGGGGCAGGGCAAGTGTTTTGTTTATTTGTGCAACAGGAGATGGCCCAGCCTGACCTGGTAAAAGGAGGTCCTGGGCAGAGGTCAGGAGATTGTCTTCAGCCAGACGGACGATGTAGCGACCGTCCTTGGGCAAAATTGGCTTAAGCCCAGAGTCAGCGAAACTGGGTGTGTGTAGGGACCGTCCTTGGGCAAAATTGGCTTAAGCCCAGAGTCAGCGAAACTGGGTGTGCTCGCCTTTGCGCCAGAGGTCAATAGGCCCAAGCACGGCCTCTTGACCAAACAGAACTATTCCTCATGACAGATAGCTTTATGACAGATAACCAAGTGCCTGGGGTCTTGCAAACAAGCCAAGGCGTCTCATTGTCCTGTATACGGTAATGAGATAAAGAAGTTAAGATGCAAGAAGTTAAGATGCAAACGTCTGCTTCCCTTAAGCAATCGTCTGGAAGGAATGAAAATGTGTTTCCTCAAGACGCCCAAGGTAGTCACGTGCCAGGAAGTAGCTGCCGGACAGAGAAAAGTATAAGAATAAAGCGACTGGTGGAATCCCCACTGCAGTCTTGTACGTCTTGTGTGTGTCTGTGTGTTTCTTTCTGTGTCCATCCCCCGTTCTACAATCTGGGCCGTGACAGATGATCAGAATCATCAACTATAGTTGAACAGCAATTGCCTGATGCTAAGAACCCATCCTTTAAAAGCTCTATATTTCTGCAAACGTTCAGGAAAAATTTGGATTTTGAGATAAGAAGGTCTGCCATTTTTCCTCCGTTTCCGGCAAAGTAAACTCTCTTTCCTTCCTCCTCAAACCGCTTGTCCTTGTTCTTTGGCCTTGTCAACAAGTGCCGAGTTTTTGGTAACTACTAGATACTGCCAAAATTTTTCCCACCGTGGTTGTTCCATTTTACAGCCCACCAATAATGTAGGAGCCAGACTTTTACCCTTTTGCGGTTCAGGTAGGTGTATATAGGTGTTTAATGTTATGTCATTGTGGTCCTAATTTTCATTTTCCTAATTACTGGTGAGATGAGCCCATATTCATATGTTTAGTGGCCATGTGATTGTCCTTTTCTCATGTGCTGCATGTCATGGTCTTTTGCTCATCTTTCTATTTGGTTCTTTGTCTTTTTCTTATATGACTCCTTACATATTTTGGTAGACCATTTGTCATTTATTATTTTCTCTCACTCAGTGGCTTGCTCTTCCCACTCTTAATAGTGTCTTTTTATAAACCAAAATTTTTAGTTTTAATATAGTTAGTACTAAATTTGGTAGATCCTTTTTATTGTGTCTAGTGTCTATTGTGTCCTGCCTTGAAGTCATGGAAGGCATTCTCCCAGATTGTCTTCTCAAATATCTATTGTTTTGCTTCTTACTTTTGGTTTTATGATCCAGCTGGTGTTGGTTTCTGGGTACAGGTGAGGGAAAGTTCACTCTTTTTCATACAGATACCAGGTGTCCTACCCCCATTTGTTGCAAAGCTGGCTTTTCCTAGGGCTCTGTTGTCGCTCCATAAATTAATATTACTATATTAGAGACCAAAATGGTCTCAGGAGTTTTGCAGGGCTTTGCTCTGAAGGAATATGTGGACGTCTTAGTTTGCATATCAAAAGCTGCTTAACCTCAGGAGGGCATCTCAAAGGTCAGTGGCAGCTGCTTTCCAAGGTGATGCTGCAGTCTTAAGCCTGTGGTTCTCACCTGCTTTGAAGGACAAAGCAAGGTCTGCAAGGAATCACGGGATGAGAGCTGATCAGAGAGTGTCCGCCCAGAGGCAGATACCTGCGGCTAAAAACAATTAGCCCAAGGGACAGTTCCTGGTTGACTTCTGATGACCTGTCTCTGTCTGAAATAACTAGATAAAGAGATATGGAGCTACTATATCTCTGTTTAACCCTTCTGTTAAGTGATAGCTTTATCTTAGAAGTTTGTCCTTGGAAGATTTTGTAACCAGAGTTAATTAAGGGATCTATAAAAGCCTTTTGAAAGACTTTTAACCTAAAACGAACCACCTGTTATTATGTAAATCTGTTACCCCTGGCAACCGATCTCTGTACCTATAAATACCCATGTAAAACTTCACTCGGTGGCCTTCCGACTCAAGGGGATATCGTAAGGATCCCTGAGCACCCGCTTTGCCTTTTATCTTTATAAATCTATAAAACTATGCCTTCGTCTCTGTGTATTCTTTTATTTCTAGTATTTTCCATTTTCTATTATTTTCTTATCCTTTGCAACGACCCCTACCTAAGGGACCCGATTTTTTGCTGGGAGCGTAGCTGACTCCCCGCATTCTGTGGTGCTGCATTTGTCATAAATCACGTGTTTATGTATTTGTGTGTTTGTGTCCGGGACTTCCGATATTTTCCACTGTTCTATTTGTCTATCCTTGTACCAATACTATGCTTTCTTAGTTGCCATCTGGGACGGTTAATTTTATGTATCAACTTGGCTGGGCTGTGGTGCCCAGATTTTTGGTCAAACGTTTTTTCTAGATGTTTCTGTGAGAGCAATTTTTGTTTTTTAGAAGAGATTAATGTTTTAATGGTAGGCTTTGAGTAAAGCAAATTGCCTTCCCTAGCATGGGCGGGCCTCGTCCAATCAGTTGAAAGACTTGCTATACTAGAACAAAGACTGGCTTCCTCCAAGAAAGAAGGGATTCTGCTGGCAAACTGCCTTTGGACTCAGCTGCAACTCTTCCTTGAGTATTCGGCCTGCCAGCCCAGGATTTTGTAGATTTTGGACTTACCAAGCCTCCACAATAAATCTCTCTCTCTCTATACACACACACACACACACACACACACACACACACACACACACACACACACTCTCACACCTTATTGGTTCTGTCTGGAGAACCCTGAGTAATACAGCATCATTTTATAATGTTTTGATAGCCAATAGAGCAAGTCAATTCACCTTTTCCTTTTTAAAAGAGTGCTGTGGTTAATCTGGGTCCTTTGTATTTCCATTTATTTAGGTCGTCTTCACTTTCCCCAGTGCTCCTTCGTGGTTTGCAGCAGCGGAGGTCTGGCACCTCTTTCCTTGCTCCTTTCAAACGACCCCCACCTCAAATGGTCCGCTGTGTTCTCTGCACAGGACAGTGAGCTCCACGAGTAGTAAATGGTGACCTTTCCCCTCTGCATCCCCAGCACCCAACACAGGCTTGGCCCCGAGTAGCTGTGTAACACATATTTCTTGCATAATTTAATGAATTTTATTATTCATAGAGAGTGACAGTTTTTCAGTGATCTGCCCACAGATTAGTAATGCAGCCGTGAATCATCAAACATTTACTGAACACTCATCCCAGGCAACGGTGCATGTAGAGCACATTCTCTTACCTGACTCTCTCCAGTCCCGGCACCAGTCCCGGCTGGGAGAAAACTGTCTCTGGGTCCCCAGCCTGGCGTCCCTCCTCTACCCCAGCATCCTTTCCCAGGGGACAGCCACTTCAGACAGGAGGCAATGGGCCCTGAAGCTCCCCTGCCCAAGCTGCATCTCAGAATCCTGTGCCGAGGACAACTGGGCCCCAGGCTCCCCCTCAATCCAGGCCTGCCCACTGCCCGCAGCGCCCCATCGTTTCCCTCTGGCTTCCCTCTTGTTCTCTCTGTGTGAAACTCAATTTGCATCTTTTTTTTTTTTTTTTTTTGAGAGAGTCTTACTCTGTTGCCCTGAGTAGAGTGCGGTGGCATCATCATAGTTCACTCCAACCTCAAACTCCTGGGCTCAAGCAATCCTCCTGCCTCAGCCCCCTGAATAGCTAGGTGCGCACCATGATGCCTGGGGTCTTGGTCTTGCTCAAGGTGGTCTTGAACTCCTGACCTTGAGCGATCCTCCAGCCTCAGCCTCCCAGAGTGCTAGGATTACAGCCATGAGCCACTACACCGGCGTCAATTTGCATCTTGATGGGGATGAATAATTAGAACCCTCCAGCGTGAATAACTCTGGGCAAATTAATTTTCATGCCAATCAGGGAAAATTAATTGGCTTCCCCAATGTTTCCTATTTTCTAGGAGGGGCTCCCCAGCTGCACCTCCCTCCTCCTAAGCCTCCGGCTCTTCCTCCTCAGCACTTTGGAGAAGATTGCTTGTTAGTTTTATTGTGTGTTTGTTTGTTTGCTTTGTAATGGCTTCCACAGGCAACAATGCTACCCTCCTTGCAGCTAAATGACCCATTTAACGAGCATGATAAAAACCTCCTTAGAGCCACTGCTAGCTCAGTAAAATCCACCTGGTCCTTTATAGAATGATTTCTTTTTTAACCTTTCTATTTTCTGTTTTGGAATGTAAACACATACAGGAAGTACATCAACGGTCTTAATATAACAGCCTAATGAGTTATTGTAAGGCAAACGCTAATGAATGTCTTCTGTTCTGTGGCGTATCCTCTCTCACTCTTGTTGATATCTTTTGATGACAGAAATTCTTAATTTTAATATCATCAAATATGTTGATTTTTTCCTTTATGCTCTGATTAAAAATTTATTCCAAAATGGAGTGTTTATCCTGTATTTTATGAGAAAACTGTAGTTCATTCTCACTTTTTTTTTTCAAAATGGAAAAGTACACACTCACACATACTCACAAGAACTATTTAAAAGTTGTGGACATCACGACACTTTGCTTTTAATCATTTCAGATGCGCAGTAATACCATCATCGCATTTAAGAAAATGAATGAATCTCTAATATTGTCAAATATTCAGGACTTATTCACCTTCTCTAATTATCCCCAAAATGTCTTTGATAGTAGGAGGATTAGTTTGCCTCTTCTTAAATTTCATATAAATGGAATTATATTGTATATACTTTTATGTTTGCTTTCACTCATCATTACATCTGAGCAGTTCACCCATATTCTTGTGTGTGCTTGTAGCTCATTTTTGTTCATTGTTATATGGTATTCCATTGCATGAATATGTTATAAATTATATATTCCATCTACTCTTGATGGAAAATTGGGCTGTCTCCCATTTATGAATAATGTTTCTATGAAGATTCTTTTACATTACCGTTGGTGAACAAACTTAGAAGTGGAATTTCTGGATCATAGAGTATAAGTGCCTATCTTAATTTGTATTCCCACCAGCAGGATATGAGAATTTCAGTTCCACCATATCTTTGCCAGTATTTGGTATTGAGAGTCCCTTTAATTTTACCTCTAAGAGGGGTGTAACGGTTCTTGTGATATTTTACACGGTTTTAATTTATGTTTTGCTTAGGAGTCATGATGTTGGCCTTTTTTGTATACTTATTGGACATCTGGATATCCTCTTCTATAAAGCACAAGTCTTTTGCTTATTTTTCTATGGGGCTGACTATTTTTCAAAACAATCAGTTTGTAGGAGTTCTTAATATATCCTGGGTACAAGTCCTATGCTAGATTTATGTAATGCAAATTATCTTCTACTCTGTAACTTTTCTTTGAAGAAGTTGAAAGTATGACACTCTAGCATAGTGACTATTGTGAGTTACAGCAGTTATGGGAAGATCACTCTGACCTTCTTCCTCAGGAAGCAGGAGATGAAATTCCCAAGGGAAAGATGTCCTCCGTGTACCAGAAGGAGAGCACATTCTTATCATCAAGGATGGGAAGTGGGGCCAAGGGAACTCTGTACTAAGAAACTTTGTCAGACTGACCCTTTTCTTCCTAGCCTGTTCTCCACCCATTAGTTCCCCCAGCCCAAGCTCCTTTGCCTTGTCCCACTTTCGTAACTTGCTGCTTCATCTAATCCCTTACATAAGCACTCACCTTTAACTGCACCTTTGGGTCTTCATGTCCTTATGAAGCCCCCTTGCCATGTAAAACTTGTTGAATAAATGTGTTTGATTTTCTCCTTTTGATCTGTCTTGTGCCAATTAATTCTCAGGCCCAGCTGAAAACCCTAAAAGGGCAGAGGTCAAAGTTTGCCTCCGCTACATCTTCTCATTGTTTTAATGAACACTTTTGGTGAACAGAATCTCTTAATTTTAACAAAGTCTAATTTCATTTTCATTTTTTAGTGTGTTCCAATTAAGAAATCTTTGCCTACTCTAAGTTTCTACAGATGTTTTCCTGCATTTTCCTCTAGAAGCTTTAGTATTTCATCTTTAGTATTTATTCATAGGTCTGTGATCTATTGTAAATTCATTTTTGTAGGGGAAGAGTCAAATTTTACCTTTTCCCATATGAGTATGTAGTTGCTCCAGCATCATTTATTGAAAAGACCACTCTTTCTCCTGCCAAATTACAGTAGCACATTTGTTATAACCGAAATGAATATACGTGTGGTTTTTTCCTGGGATTTAAAAAATTCTGTTCCATTGGTCTATATCTCTATCCTTATGCCAGTATTATTCTGTTTTTATTATGATGATTTTAGAGTAAGCCTTGAAACCTGGTAGAGTATATCTTTTCACTTTTTTCTTCTATTTCAAAATTGTTACAGCTATCAAAGGTCTTTGTATTTTCGTGTTAATCTTTGAATCACATGCAAATTTATGCACACACACACACACACACACACACACACACACACACACACACAACCTGGTGGGATTTTGAGTGAGATTGGGTTGTATCTGTAGATCATTTGTGGATAACTGACCTTTTAACAATATTGAGTCTCTCAATCCATGGACATGGTATAGATCCTCTATTTATTTAGGTC
This sequence comes from Propithecus coquereli, assembly GCF_000956105.1. Lineage (NCBI taxonomy): Eukaryota > Metazoa > Chordata > Mammalia > Primates > Indriidae > Propithecus > Propithecus coquereli. Next base: position 3,219,385 of record NW_012148697.1, read on the forward strand.
ATCTTTATTTTTTCACGACAGTGCTTTGCTGTTTTCAGTGTTAGAGGGCTTACATATCTTTCACTGAATTTATTCAGTAGTGTGCTGGTAAACCTGCCCTTGGAAGGGGCTGACTTACAGCACTTGTTGATTTCTCTGGTGGAGACAGACCCACCACAGCTGTTTTTGAGCTAATGATGTGGAGTTAAAAACATGGAGTTGGGAAGAGATGCAGTGGTAGGCAGGAGCCCCCAGGATGTCCCCCAAGGTTTCCTGCCCCCTGTGTGTACACTCAATACCAGCCCCAGGGCTGTGGAGATGATGGTTTTACTCCTGCGATTAGGTTGATATGTGACACAGCTGACTTAAGATAGGGCTCTCATCTGGGTGGGCCTGCCCTAGTCACACGAGCCCTTCAAAAGCAGGGGGTTTTCTCTGACTAGTTACAGAAGGAGAAGTACGAGAGATTCAGAGCACGAGAAGTACTTGACACGAGGGCGGTTTCCCGTTGCTGAGATGGAGGGAGCCGCCTGGCAGGGCCCTGAGAGTGTCCTCTAGGAGCCGAGAGTGGTCTCTGGCCCACAGCTAGCAAGAGAATGGGGTGGGCTCCTTGGTCCTACAGCAGCAAGGACATGAATTGTGCCGACAGCCGGTGAGCGGGGAAGATAATCCTGAGCCCTGGGTAGAGCTTCAGCCCCAGGGAGACCCGAGCAGAGAATCCAATCATGCCCTGCCTGGGCTTCTGACCTGCAGAAGTCACCGTGAGGTCATAAGTTAATGTCATTTGAAGCCACTATGTTTGTGGTAAACTTAGTAGGTAGCAACAGAAAACTATACAGCTGTATAGCTATACAGCTGCTGTAATAAGCATCTAAAATGTGGATACCAGAGGGAACGTCTGGTTCCAGCGAAAGGTGGAGTAGCCCTGTTCCTCCCCGTCCTCTCCCTTAGAACTAAAATCCCTGCACTTAATGCAACAAACCACTGTAGGAAGTTTGTGAAAGGTGGTAAGACGTGGCTGCCTAGGGCCCCCAGGACGCCAGGAAGGACACAGTGCTGAGGCCCCAGGTTCCCTGCTGCCTCCATGTGCCCTCCACAATGAGCTGCAGAACCTCAACCCCGAGCTGCCAGTGGACAGGAAGCCTCCAAGAACAGCCTGTTTCCTCTTAGCCGAAGGACTGGGAAAAGTGTGGCCTTACAACAGAAAACCCTCTTGTCCATACCCTTCCACTCCAGCCAAACACCAATGATACCACCTCCATGCTTTAGCGGGGCTGGGGGGAGGTGGTCTTCTGGCCCCTGCCCAGGGAGCAGGTGGTGCCCAGTTCCCCTTCCAGGAAGGTGTCAAGAGGGTCCGGGGGTGAACTGAGCCTCCACTCCTACCCAGAAGCAGTGAAACTGAAGGGGATCAGAGTCTGTCACCCTAAACTATGTCCCTTTGGCATGAGGATTATTTGAGCTGAGGGCGATTGAGAAAGAGCGGACGCAGGTAGAGCTTGCTGCCCCCTCCCTCTCTGCTCAAAGGCAGGTGTCAACTTCCGTTGTGAAGGTGTTCTCCCTCCCCTCTCCTATACCAGAAGGACAGAAACAACCACTGTCACCGGAGGCAGGAAGTTGGTGCCGAGTTGGGTCGCATAAACAAACGTCACTACAGCAGTCCCCGTCTGCCACGGGCTTCCAGCCCACAGTTACCTCTACTGCCCCGGAAGCCCAACCCCTTTTCCTTTGTCTTGTCCCTTCCCCATATATTTATTTCCCTTTTTCAAGATGGTTTTACAAGCCCCAAATTCTAACCGCTCCTCTGAGTTACTTATCATTTTGTACTTCCGTGTGTGTGTCTTGCGTGGTTAAATGAACTCTGGTTTTTTTCTCCTGTCAATTTGTCTTTTATCAGTTTGGTTTTGAAGGCTCCAGCCACTGAACCTAAGAGGGTAGATGAAGCTTTCCCCTCCCCTACAAAACTTAACCAGATAGTGGGAGCGGGACCAGCCTCCGCCCTCTGACATCGAAGCGGTCAAACGGGGCGCCGGGAAAGGGGCTGATTGGCGCTCTGCTCCCCTCTCCCTTCCCGGCTTCTCGCCGGGGCTCCTGACACCACCACGCAGCCGCAGGCCGGTGCGATTCAGCCTTCTCCTTTCCTTCTCCTTGGTGGCAGTGGGGCCCAACAGGGAGCTGATCCTACATCCCCACCTGGAAGGAATGAGCCTGTACAAGGTGGTGCCCCAGGAAGGCGTCAGTGGACACGGAGGAGCTCAGCTCCCACCCCCCCACCTGCAGGGAGTCGGTGGCAGTCACTGCCCCGTCCGTGGGCTGCTGTCAGCCTGCTCTGTGGGAAGTGGCGCGTGCACACCCACCAGCCCTCGCACCGTCCCTCAGCAGGGGGACTGCCTGCCTAAAAGGAACGTTGACTAGGATCCAGAGTCTCGGCATGTCCCATGTGTCTAGATAATAACCGGAAATCACCCATCATATCAAGAAACAAGAAAAATCACAACAGGAATGAGAAAAAGTGATCAATACAGTAGATGTATCAGGTGTTGGATTATCTGACATGGATTTCGGAGTGCCCATGATAAAAATACTTCAACAACTGATCACGAATTCTCTGGAAAGAAATGAAAAAAGTAGCAAATCTCAGCAAAGAAAAGGAAGTTATAAAAAAGAGCCACATGGAAATTATTGAACTGAAAAATACAATAAATGAAATAAAAAATTCTCACTGGATGGGCTGAAGAGAAGAGCAGAGACGACAGAGCACAGAATCAGAGAACGGGGGAGATGCAAGCTCTGAACAACGCTGTCATCCAGCGGGAACTAGCAGACTTCTACGGAACTCTCCACCCGATAGCAGAATTCACTTTTTCTTTTTAGCACCCATGGACCCTTCATCAAGGTGGACCACATCTTGGGCCATAAAACAAACCTCAACAAATTTAAAATAATTAAAATCATACAAATTGTGTTTTTGACCATAACGGAATCAAACTAGAAATCAGTAACAAAGAGACAACAGAAAAATCTCTAAACCCTTGGAAATCAAAATCATTCTTCTAAATAATATGTAAGTCAAAGAATAACTCTCATAGAAATAAAAAAATACAAAGAACTAAATTTAAATAAAAATACCACATATCAAATTATGTGGGACATAGCTAAGGTAATCCCGAAAGGGAAATTTTTAGCGTGAAATGCTTACGTAAGAGAAGAGGAACTGCAATTTCTCTGCTGGGGATCTACCCAGAGGAAAAGAAGTCATTATATCAAAAAGATTCCTGCACTTGTACATTTACTGCAGCACTATTCATAACACCAAAGATGTGGAATCAACCTAAGCATCTGTCAACAGATGAGTGGATAAAGAAAATGAAACACACCCAATGAAATACCATTCAGCCAGAAAAAAGAATGGAACTATGTCGTTTGCAGTAACATGGATGGAACCGGAGGCCATTAGCTTAAGTGAAATAACTCAGGAACATATGTTTAGATACCGCATGTTCGTCCTTACAAACGGGGGCTACACAATGTGCGCATGTGGACACACAGTGTGGAGTAACAGACGGGAGACGGGGAGGCCGGGAAGGGTGGGAGTGGGTGAGAGGCAAGAAGTTACTTAATGGAAACATCGTACCTTCTTTGGGTGATGGTCACGCTAAAGCCCAGACTTCACTATGTATATAATGAAACTGCTCTTGTAGCGCTTAAATCTATACAAAGAAAAAAAAGACAAGAAAAGAGGAACAGTTTCAAATCAATAATCTGAGTACCTACCTCACAAAACTGGAAAAAGAAGAACAAAATAAATGTGAAGTGTGCAGAAGAAATAATAAAGGTAAAGGCAGAAAAACCCAGAAAATCAACAGAGGAGATCAGTGAAACAAAAAGCTGGTTCTTTGAAAAATTAATAAAATTGATAAACCTTTACCAAGACTGACAACAATAAAAAGAGATCATCAATATCAGAAATGAAATGGGATGTCACTACCGAGTGGGTCTCCTGTTCAGTGACCAGCCACAGGGAACTCTGCTTTTAAAGGGTTTGCGTGGTGAGGTAAGGCACACCCAGGTCACCTCCCAATCCGAGGCTAAAAGTACCATAAAAGTTACCTCATCTTGGAGAACACTGTCCAATCCTGCCAGTACAGTCCACCCTCTGGCCCCCAAATATTTATATTCTAAATGAAAAAATACATTCTCCTCCTCCCAAGGTTGGCAAGGGTCTCATCCCAGAGCATCGAAGTCCAAAAGCTCACATAAAGCTCATCAGCTCGACAGTCCGAAAGCTCACCACATACAACATCTAAATCAGGCGTGGATGAGGCTCTTGCGTGTAACCCGTGGAGTGCAACTCCTGGGCACACTTCCTCTCCATGTGCGCAGACGGAGAGACCACCATCCGCCACACACTGCTGTCGCCCCGTTGCGGGACAGGTGTAAGAGGACGGTTATAAGCACTCTGGTTCACAGGAGGAACAAATGGGTGGTTAAAAAGGAGTCACCAGTCCAGAGCAGTTTTGAAGTCCGTCCGGGCGATCCTTGATTAGGTTTCATGACCTGGGAGGGATCCTCTGTGGCTCTAAGCCACCCTTTCAGCAGCTGTTGGTGACGTTGAGCATCATTTGCCATCTGGAGAAGGCGAGAATCATTCTGTCCTGGGTCCTTTTGTTCAACAGTTCTTCCCTCAGTTCCTCTCTCTCCTCTCTCATTTTACTGTAAGCGGCAAGAAGAGACCAGAAAGTACCTTCAGCATTTGGCTTTGAAATGGCCGCAGCCAGGGCGGCAAGCTTGTCATTACAAGCAGCGCTTGCCCCACTGCTGCGGGACACAATGCTCTTAAGATCCCTTCCGCCACTTAACAAGGGTGCTTCTTCCAGTTGCTAATAACGTGCTCCTTACTTAATTCCGAGCCCTCAACAAAAGCGTTCTTAAATTCCAAATTTCCATCAATAGCCGTTCACAGACATTTAGCTTTTTTCTAAGGCAGTTTAGGATTTCTATATTATGCCCCGTCTCCTTCTGACACTCACCAACAGCGTCTTCAACGTCCACATTTCTACCAGTTTGTTCAAAGTAATCAAGGTTTTTTTCCCTATCTTGTCCCTCAAAGTTCTTTCAACTCTACCAATTCCAAAAGCCCAATTCCAAATTCCAATTCTGAAGCCACTACAGTGTTTTTATTTAAACTTTTTGTTTTGAGATCATTGAAGATTCTCATGTAAAATAATACGGAGAGATTCTGGGTGCTTTTACCAGCTTCCCCCAGTGGTTGTGACTTACAGAATGTCCCAGCCTGGTGTGGACCTGACAGTCAAGGTGCAGAACAGTCCCCTGACCAGGGGGCGCCCGCATCCAGCCCCCTCCTCCGGATCCCTGGCAACCACTAGTCTGTTCTCAATTTCTATAGTTTTGTTGTTTCAAGAATGTTATGTAAATGGAATCATACTGTATGTAACATTTGGGATAGGCTGTTTTCCACTTGGCACAATTCCCTGAAGAATCGTCCCAGTTGTGTGTATCGGTAGTTCATTCCTTTTCATTGCTCAGTAGTGTTCCATGGTAGGGACATACCGCAGTTTAATTATTCTCCAGTTGAAGCACATTTGGGTTTTTTCAGTTTTGGGCTATTACAGCTGCTATGAATATTTGCCCACAGTTTTTATGTGAATAAAAATTTTCATTTCTCTGAGATAAATACCCAAGAGTGCAATTGCTGGGTTATACTATAGCTAAGTTTTTTTTTTTTTTTTTGAGACAGAGTCTCACTCTTTTGCCCAGGCTAGAGTGAGTGCCGTGGCGTCATCCTAGCTCACAGCAACCTCAAACTCCTGGGCTCAAGCGATCCTCCTGCCTCAGCCTCCCAGGTAGCTGGGACTACAGGCATGCGCCACCATGCCCGGCTAATTTTTCTATATATTTTTAGCTGTCCAATTAATTTCTTTCTATTTTTGGTAGAGACGGGGTCTCGATCTTGCTCAGGCTGGTCTCGAACTCCTGAGCTCAAACAATCCGCCCGCCTCGGCCTCCCAGAGTGCTCGGATTACAGGCGTGAGCCACTGCGCCCGGCCAACAGCTAAATTTTTTTTAGGACATTGCTGAACTGTTTTAGAAAACAGCGGTGGCTGTACAATTTTACATTCCCATACGCAATAATGAGTGATTCAGTTTCTCTGCGTCCCTGCTAACAGAGAAACTGAATAGTGCTGTCACTATTTTTTATTTTGGCCATCATGACACGTGTGCAGCGATAGCTCATTGCAGTTATCATTTGCATTGGTTAATGCACATGGAACATCTTTACATGTGCTTATTTGCCATCATGTATCTGCCTGGTAAAAGGTCTGTTCATGTCCTTTGTCGATTTTCTAATTGGATTTTTTGTTTGTTTACTGTTGAGTTTTGGAAAGTCCTCCGATATTTTAGAAACTAGTCCTTTGTCAAATATGTGGTTTGCGAACATTTTCTCCTGTATTTTCGCCTAACAGAATCTTTCACAGAGCAAAAGTTTTAAATTTTTAGGAAATCCAATTTATCAATTTTTCCCCTTTAGTGATTTTGGTGGCAGGTCTTGAAGTGGGAGATTGGAAAATTCCACTAAAGTGGAATTCTTAGAAATTCCACTACCGGGTTTTTTTTTCCTTGTGAGCCTTACCTGGGCCCCCTCCTCACCTGCGACCTTGCCCTCATAAATCACCTGTAGCAATTAGTGTACCAGGCTGTAAAAGTGGCACAGGACCCTGCCTCACTAAAGTTAACCCTGTCGTGACCGTGTCCCTCCTCCTTAAGCAGAGTGTATAAAAGACTGCAATGCTCTTTGTATGGTACTCAGAATTTGGGGACAGCAAATTCCCCTCGGAGCCTTGCTGGCCGGCATATAAAACCTGTATTGCCAAAATCTCTGTGTGTTTCTTGGTCTATTCTCGGTCAGCCCTGCCGTAACAGTCTAAGAACATGAATGCTTATAACCATTATCCTATTCCTGTCCCACAATTGTATGATGGGAATGCTGGGCAGATAACTGTCTCTAACATCACAGGCCCAGAGATGGAGAGGAACTGTGCCCAGCAGTTGCACCTAACGGGTTACGCCAGGAGCCTCACTCACATCTGATTTAGACATTTTGTATTACGAGCCTTTGGACTTTTGAGCTGATGAGATTTATACGAGGTTTTGGACTTTGAGTTGATGCTCAGTGAGATGAGACCCTTGCCAAACATAGGAGGAGGTGGATGTATGTTTGCATTTGGGGGATATGTAAATATTTGGGGGCCAGAGGATGGGCTGTGCTGGACAGAATCGGAAAGTGTTCCCCAAGATTCAATTCTCCCTGGTTTCCACACTCTGAATAATCCCTAGGCCTGTGAAGGTGAAGGATTTCACGTCTGTGATTAGGTTACTCAGGGAAATATATGGCACGTTTGGCTGTAGGTTGGGAGATGACCTTGGTGGGTCCGAACTCGCCACACCAGGCCTTCTAAAGCAGAGAGTTTTCTCCGGCTGGTCACTGAACAGGAGGTCAGAGATTTGATGCACAAGGGAAATTTGATGTGGGAGAAATTCTGTTGCTGGGGAGACCAGGTGAGAAGAAATCCAGGTACCCTTGAGGAGCTGAGGGTGGCTCCTGAAGTGGCCTGCAAGGAAGTGGAGACTTCATCCCCACCCCTGCAAGGAACCGAATTCTGCTAATAATAAAATGAGGTCGAGAGTAATTTTTCTCCAGTGCCTCCAAATGAGAACTCAGCCCAGCCAACACCTTGATTTCAGCCTTGCGATACCCTGAGCAGAGAACTCACCCGCACCATGCTAGACTTTCCACCCACTGAACTATGTAATACACAGGCATTTTAAGCCACAAACTATGTGGTGTTATGCTGCTATAGAAAACTAATATTATTGTGCTCAGCCGGCTCTCCTGAACTGGTATGAGCTGGCTCCAACACAGCATGGATGACTTCCTAGATATTTGATATTTTTTGATGCTGTCGTAAATGGTGTTGTCTCTTAAATTTCATTTCTAAGTGTCTATGCTAGTGTATAGAAATACAATTTATTTTTATATATCGACCTTGTGTGTGTTCTGTATTCCTGCAAAACGCAACTATTTGTTTTTTCCCTTGGTATTGTGAGCACATATCCCCATGCCATTTGTGAATAAAGAGTGTTATTTCCTCCTTTCCAGACTTTATACTTTTTACTTCTTTTTCTGTGCCTGCCCAGAGCCTCCAGTGCGACACTGAACAGAAGCGATGAGAATGGCCATCTTTGTGTTTTTCCTGCCCCTCAGGGTGAAAATGTTGATTTTTGTCACCATTAGCTATGATATTAGTTGTACTCTATCAGATTTAGGAAGTCCCCTTTCATTTTAAGTTTGCTGAGAGTTTTATTATAAACCAGCTTTGAATTTGTCACATGCATCTTTTTGGCATCTCTTGAAACAATTGTATGGTTTTTCTCCTTATTCTGTTAATGTGGGGAATTTGGATGTTAAGTTGGCCTCACATTCCATGATAAATCAGTCTTTTTGTATGTCACTGGATTTATTTTGCTCATGTTTTTTTGAGAATTTTGCACTCCATTTAGGAATGAGTTTGCCCAGAAATTCCAGTAATTTTCTTCACTCTTAATGTCCTTGTCGAGTGCTGGAACTAAGGTTATGCTGTCTTATACAATGACTGGGGTAGCACTTCCTATTTTCTTATCTCTGGAAGGCTGTGTGTAATATTGGCTTCATTTCTTCTTTAAATGTTTGTTACCATTTTCTGGGGTAGCTGTCTGGGCCTGGAAATTTGTTTGGGGAAGATTTTTGTTTAATTTGTGGTTTTAATTTCTTTAATCATTACAGAACTATTCAGCTTTTGTATTTTTCTCGGTGTGTTTTTCCAGAAATTTGTTCATCTTTTATAGTCCACTTCTAAAAGAAAATGACCCACATGCTGCCCTCACAGGCCCTCCTGGCTGTGGCATCTTACCACCTCCTGGAAGTCAGGAGCTGCGAAGCTATTAGCTCGAAGCTGCCTCTCCATCCTGGGCTTCCTCACTCGCAGCCTCTGGTCTAGCGATGGGCTTAAAACAGATACTCAACATTTTTGTTCCCAACTCCTGGTGGAATTTCTCTCTCTCTCTCTCTCTTTCTATAGATAAACTTTTATGGGGGAACCCCTAGAAATAGTTTGGAGTGTTGTATTCTCCCGAATCAGAAGGGATGCTGCTTTCCATGTTAACACAGCGTTTGTAAGGGATGTTGATGACAGAGTTTTCCAAGCCTGTTAGGAATTTCTTGACTATGCAGCAAGCAGTGCTTGGCCCCCTGGTGGCCCTGCTCAGGGAACGGAGTGCTAGCGTGTTCACTGTGCTATGGGAAAGGATCCGGAGAAGGCAAAAATCCAGTCTGGGCTGCTTTGTGGGTACCCACTTGCTAGACCAGCAGTGAGACCCTCTTCAGATTCCTTTGCCAATGTCCGATCACTCAGAGGTGCTGCGAACAGGAGCGCATTTAGAAAAGGAGGTGCTTGGCGGGGAACCTGTTCCATGCAGAGCTGGTGGGCTCTGAGGCTAATGAAGAAAGCGCCTCCTCCCAGCGACAGGCAGACCATCAAGGGAGCCTAGAGAGCCACAGTCCAAGCCTCTTATTATACGAGTGGAGAGGCTGCTGCCCAGCGAGGGGGCGAGATTTATCCCATTCACGTGGTGGGTGAAGCAGCTGACGACCAGGGTCATGGCCTCCTGCGGCAGGTGCCTCCCCTACCCTGCTTCCAGCTAGTGTTCAACTTTCCTGGTCGCCCGGATCTCTGGCCTCAGGGAGCCGAGCTCCTGCTCCTCCTCACAGCAGACCTCCTCTCTCTGTCCTCTTACTTTTCAATGAACTCCTCCCCCAGGGTGAGCCTGAGGCTGTCACTCGGCCACTGCCCCTCCCACTGTCAGGCCCACCTCCCAGCATGGCAGCGAGAGGGCAGAGAAAGCCAGACACACCTCCCTTTGTGGGCTTGGCAGAGTCGCAGGTGTCATTTCCAGTCACATTCCATTGGCCAGAACCTCGTCACAGGGCCACCCCCACTGCAGGGGAGGCTGGGACTGTCAGTGTCATCTTTTGCTGGGTGGCCATGTGACTGACTAAAAATTTCACCCCCAGGTAAGAAGGGGAGATGGATACTGGGGAATAACTAGCAGCCTCTGCCACAAGGTGGTGACTCCATTAGCCAAACTGATCATTTAAAAAGTACAAATTGGATCCTGTTAACCCCCAAGTAAAAATCTTCCTGTTCCCTTTGAATAAAACCCAATTCCCCTTCCACAGCCCACAAGGCCCTGTAAGATCTGGTCCCTGCCCTCATTCAAACCCCTTCTTGGAACTCACTCCGCCTTTCTTGTGGTTCTCTGGCCACACTGCCCGATTCTACGAGATTCCCAGAACCTCCACGTTCCTTGCCATACTGGGGACTTTGGACCCACTGTTCTCTCTGCCAACAATGCTCTCCTGCCATCCCCTCCTCACCCTGCAGGCGCAGATTAAATGCAGCCCCCTAGACAGGCCTTCCCTGGCCACTCTGTGTAAGCTAGACCCGCACCCACCTGCCGAGTTACTCTTTATAGTGCCGCTTTACGTCTTTATGAGAGTGACTCCTAGGTCCATACTCCCCATCACGTCTGAAGAGAGCTCAGTAGGTAATTTGGCCCTAAGAAGACCCCAAATCTACTTATCCCACCAGCCACTTAATGGAGAAGGCCGACACCCGTCTTCCCCCGTGGAGACCCACACAGAGTGAAGAGAGAACATTGCACGTGGTTCCTGATGTGGTTTCTGGGCATGGAAGTCACAGCACTAGTGAAACACGGCCCAGCGACACTGTAGGCCCTTCCCTGTGGCAGGAGTTGGTAGAAAAGTAGGAGGCAAAGAGAGGAGGTCTGCTGTGAGGAGAAGCAGGGTGAGTTCTGAACATCTGGGTGGAGGTGGGATGCCAAAGGCTTTGTTTCCAGACCTCCTTAGATTGAGGTACTTCAAATTCTTTGATTGCAAGCAACAGAAACCTACTCTGTCTAAGTGAAGCAATCAAACACCCCTCCCCCAAACCCCCAATCTATACAGCGGTCCCCAGCCTTTTTGGCACCAGGGACCAGTTTCATGCAATTTTTCCATGAATGGGGGTGGGATGGGGATGGTGAGTGATGGGGAGAAACTGTAAACACAGCTGGAGCTTCGCTCACTGCCCAGTGCTCACCTCCTGCTGTGCGGCCTGGTTCCTAACAGGCCCCGGGCTGGTACTGGTCCGCAGCCCGGGGGCTTGGGGACTGCGGTATTGCAAGGCTAATGACGTGTTCCACAGAACCCAAGGAAGGTCGGAAGGGCCAAGTCCTGGGTTTTGGCAGCTGGTGGTGGTGGAACTCGGGGCGTTGCTGGTAACAACTCCCACCTTCTGTATTTGTCCCTTCATAGCTCAAGAGGGAGGGAGCCTTGTGTTGTCCTGCTCCAGCCAGGAGTCTTCTGGATCCATGCCATGGCCGGGGAGCTGTCCACTGCAGGCCACACGCCCCATGCTGCCCTGAGAAGCATGCCCCTACAGAGCACACAGCGTGGGTACCATCAGAGCAGACACGAGAATGCCTGCTTTGAAGGTGGCTATTTCTGTGTTCAAACCCCAGCTAGCTGGGCGACCCAGGCAGAAGAGTTGTCTAGCTTCCGAGCCTCAGTTTTCTCCCCTATGAAATACACAATCAAAAATAGAAACTACTTGAGAAGATCAGTGGGGAGAATGTGTGGGGAGAGGCCTGGACTCATCCTGGCCCCGTGTGGGGCCCTCTGTGTGCGTGTCCCCAGCTCGTGGCAGCCCACGTGACTGCAGAGAGTAGGAGGCACTGACCTCGGGGAGACACTCTGACCTTGGTGGAGTGGCGGGAGCTCGGAGCAGTCTCAGCCAAGACCCCTTCTCAACACGCCCCCTTCCGACTTCCCAGGAGAGAAACGTCCTGGCCTGGCGGGGCCCTGCGGCACGGGTGGGCACGCCGGCCGTGTTTGTGGCGGCTCCGATAGCACTGGGCTGTGAGCTGGGAAGGGACTGGAAATGTAATTTTCAATTAACGGTCCTCTCTTGTCTGGCTTTCATTACACTCTAATTACACTTCAGTCCAGGCAGCACCCTGCTGCGTGGGGAGGAGGCGGGTGGCCCGGGCGGTGAGGTCTCCCCTCGTCTCCCCCTGAGCAGCCCCAGGCGTCCCCACCCCTCGGTCTCCTTGGGGACTGTCTGGAGCCCGTGTCCCTGCCGGGTGGGCCCAGCAGGCCTCCAAAGTTCCTAGGGGCTTCACAAGCACAGGGACACTGGCTCGCTGGCCTTTATCAGAGTTAAATTAAAACGTCAGCTGCTGTCAGAGGCCTCAGTGCACCAGGACCCCACCCTGGCCATCCAGTCTAAGAGAGAAGCTGGAAGAAAACAGGAGGGGAGAGGTGCGGGGGAGCAGATTCGTCTCGGGTGTCTGAGGGGCTAACCAGCGGGGTCACGCCACCCACAGGGAGGTCCCCGGCCACGCTTTCTCCCTATTCTCCCAGAGTATCAGCCAAGGTTGGGGCCTGGGAAAATTACCCCCAACCCCCCTCTAAAGCAGAAAAGCTGTCTGTGTGGTGGGTGGAAGAGCTGGCCCTGGGAGGCTGGCTGGGGCCCACGAGAGCTGCCCACTGAGGCTGGAGACGCCACAGAGGAGACTCTAAAATTTAAAGTCTTTATAAAAAAAATCACACCTTGCATTTTTTTGCTCCCTAAAAATGTGCTGATGGCCAGGCAGAGCCAGGTCCCTGTCAATCCCCAGCAGCTGGAGCAGCCATGGGATGTCAGGGCAGAAGCCGTCACTTGCGTGACCCGAGGCTGGGAGCAGCGGCTGACCATGGGGTCCTCAGGATCCATGGAGGAACAGCAGGGCTGGTGCTCCCAGAGACTCCTGCTCTCTCCGCCTGGTCTCTGGCTGAGACCTCTGCCCTTCTCCTTCGCACTTGGTGGAGATGGAGCAGTGCCCCCTGCCCCCCGGATTGGGAATAACAGACATTTTTTTGATGGCTGGGCTGCTGTCCCCGGTTTTCACTTCTTTTTCACTTTTAACGCTGCTGCTCTTTCTAGCAGGGAGGTGGTTTCTTTCCCGCTTGCTGGATCTGTCGGGCACTGCGGGGGTCCTCCTCTCCTCCCTCCTCTCCTCTTACTTCTGGGCTTCCAGACCAGGCTGTGGGGAGTGCCTGCACCTTCCCTGAGCCCGGCCACCTGGAGCCAGGCCTGCCTCCATTGTACAATGTGTCGTGTGACTGTGGATGGGTCCCTTGCCCTCCAGGGCCCATGGCCTTTCTGTCAGTAGAAGGAGGGATGTTGGACCCGACCAACGGTTCTGGACATTTCCTGCATCATGAATCACATTGCTCATGAAGAAAGCTGCAGACTCTACCCAGAAAATCCCCGCTGTGCCTCATTCTGTTTGGGTTTAAGGGTTCACAGACTCCTGAGATTATTCAGTTAACAACCTGTGACTAGATGGTCTTCAAAATTGATGGCTCTGAGGTTCTGCAGTTTTCGTGGTGCTAAGACAGAGGCTGAGCACACAAGAGACCACACAAGCCCATCCTGTAGGACTGTGCAGAAACTTGCCCCATCTCCTGTCACCCCACCTCTCTCAGCTCTCTCGGCACTGGGGCAACACATACCTCCTTTGGACAGGGGATTCTGGCTCTTAGCTGCAGGTCCCTGTTGGCTGACCTGAGGGTGGTGGCCGTGGTCCACCTCAAGTTGTCGAGGTGTCATGCCCCGCAGTGTGAGGCCCAGACACATTCAGGCGGATCCTCTCCGGGTGGAGGTTCCCCGGGGGTGGATGCCTGAATGAACCATGTGACCTCTCCCCTTCTCCCTCTCCTGGGTTCTGGCCAAGGGAGACTGAACACAAAGGCCTGAGTCGAGTGGGGTAAAGTACCTGTGTCACCCGGACTTTCTGCGGACAGCTGCTCTGGAAGACTGAGACAGCTTTTCCCTCTAGACTGCGGGACCCACCTGACCCTGCTCTGACTCCCAGGGAGTACAAAGCAGGGCCCGGGGACCTCGGCCGCTGTAGGTCACTGCAGAGCTCTGCCTCTTGGCAAAGGGGACCGGTCCAGAGACATGGCTCTGCCAGAGAGGTAAACAGGAGCTGCTCAGGAGAGGCCTTCTCTGCCCTCCCTCCCTAACATCACCTGGAAGCCATCGTCGGGGCGTCCTCCCATCGTCATCGTGCGCTGGGGCAGGGAGAGCTGTGTGGGGCATGGCTTTGGCTCCAAGGGTGACTTGGGCTATGCTAACCTGGAGGGGACAGTCATGCACCACACGGTCCCCCTTAGAGGAGGAACTACCTGAGTTTTTGTCCAGAAGGGGAAGAAAAAGATGAAAGATGGAGAAACAGTACTAATATTCAGGTTGGGGGACAAGAAGGAGCCACAGAGGACAGGCTTCTCATGCCAGGGCCCGGTCTGGGCAGTGCGGAGGGTGAGGGTGTGGATTTTGGACTCGCAGGCCCCGACTTCAAGTCATGACTCTGCAGCTCGTTAGCAGTGACCTCAGCAGGATTTAGTTTCCACATGCGTGAGAGGGAGGCATGGCCACCTACCCCCAGGCGTGCTGTGGAGTGAGCGTGTAGGCGGCTGTGGGAGCCGCTCTGCGGGTGTTCACTGTTACCCGCCTGGCGGAAGGCTGGAGGCGCGGCAGGGCGCGTCTTAGTCCCCAGCCAGACTGGTACGGTCACGGGCCGGGCAGGCAGGTTTATGTCTTCGTTTTGCAGTGAACACAGGGAGAGGGAGAAGTTGTTCTTTTAAAATGTCCAGAAAGAAGTGAAAGGAGGGCCTCAAGCAGCCACCTGGCAGCACGGCTGACAGTCGTCAAAGGGGAACAACCCGAATGCTCCCCAACAGACGGCCGGGCGAGCACGACCGGCGCGTATGTGCAACGGACCCTGGGGGCAGTATGACGAGTGAAAGACGCCAGCCACGGAAATGCAGACGCCGCATGATTCCACTCACATGAGGCCCCCGGAATAGGCGGCTCCACAGACGGAAAGCGGAGCGGGTTGCCGGGGCTGGAGGGAGGGGAGTCGGCGTGGGCGCAGAGCCGCTGGAGCAGGTGGGCAGCTCTGGAGAGGCAGGGAGGTGACCTCGTGCCACGGAGCTGACACTTAGACACGTCCAAACGGTACGCTTTATGTCATGCGCACTTTACCGCAAACACGAACCCGGACTACACTCCGCGGCGTCCGCGTGGGCACGGGGAGGGCCGGCCGAGCTCCTGGCGCTGCCGGACAGGCGCGGTCCGAGCCCTCAGGCTGACGGGGGCTTCCGGATGGGGCTGCCGCGTCCCCCGCGGCGTCCCAGCTCTCGGAGCGCAGGAAGTGTCTCCTGCTATTCTGGCCGCGCCACAGGCTCCCGGCCGCGGGAGAAACCCGGAGGCGGCTGCGGGCTGGGGGTCCCCGCAGTGCCCGCTCTGCCCCGCAGGGGGCGGCAGAGCCCACGGCGGCCCCGCGGCAGCACGGGCGTCGCTGGAGCGGAGGCGGCCGGGCAGCCCCGCAGGGCCCGGGGGACCCGCGCCACGGCAATGTCCTGGGCATCTGTTCGCTGTGTCACAACCGTCCCCAAAACTCGATGGCTTAAACGGCGCCGTTTCGTCATCTTCCACATCACCGCGTTTGCCTGAGCGCGCGGCGTGGGCCGGGGCTACGCGGTCGCCGCAGCCGGCGGGGGAGAACACGGCTCCGCTTCTCTCGAGGCCAGACCAGACCGGCAGGCGTCGCTGCCTCGGATGCCCGGCGTCCCCGTGCCGGCGGACTCGAGGCGACAACGCCAATTGCCCCCTCGGTGCAGAGAGCGATGAGCAAGTGGCAGCCCTCTCCAACCCACCCCGGCGCTTGTCCTCTCTGGGCCTCGGTCTCCCCTCTGGTAAATGGAGCCATGTGCTCTCCAAAAGCTACCGCTTATTTCACAAGATTTAACAGACCTTTAACCGCCCCCCGGCGGCCCCCGGCAAGAGTCTCCCGAGCGGACCGACGGGCGGGGCGTGGCCAGAGAGGAGCGATCTTTGCCAGGGAGGGAAACACGCCATTTGAAAGCTTACTGCGTGGACTCTATTTTCGTTACCGCTAATCCTCAAAGTAAACCTGTAAGATGGGCCAACCGCCCCCCCCCCATGTTATAGACGAGGAAACTGACGCCCGGTAGCGGTGACTCGCAGTGTGGGCAACAGGCTCTGAATCCCAGGGCCTCTTTCTCTGGGAGGCTCGTGCTTCTGGGAACACACTGTGCTGCCCAGAAGCAAAATTGTGCTTTGTTTGCAGCTCGGGAATCTTCGGAGCAGGAGGATAAGGATGAGGCTGGCAAGTCAAGGGCCCTTCAGAGCCATTTGTGGCAGGGAGCAGGGGCGAGCGGGCAGCCGGCTGGCTGGGGGGCTTCAGGAGGGACGGAAGCCACACTGGGGAAGCACGTGCAGTTGGGAACATCTGACTGTCCAGACACGAGGGAGGTGGCGCTGAATTTGCAGTATGAGGGAATTTAGTTCATTTCAAGACAGGGGTTGAAGAAAAAGGCTTTCACCCTGATGTCAAAGGAAGAGATCTTTATTATATTGGGACGTGTATAATGCAGACATAGCAGGATATATTCATACTGTAATAGAACTGACTTATCCTTAGTACTGCCCTTTACACCGAAATGTCCCCAATGTCCCCACGGGCAACTGAACAAGTATGACCAGTGCTTGGAGCAAAGGGGCAGGACATTGCCATGGCATAATTTGAGAACCAAAAATTCAAATTCTCAGATACGAGATGACAAATAGGAAGAAATGTGATTAGTCAGAAACACTTTCTCCGCAAGCCCTGTTGCCCAAAGTCTACTACTGCTGTCATTGTTATGGTTCCAGATGTTTTCTGCATGCAGGTGTTTTTCACAGGGCTGTATGCAGCCACCTAGATGTAGAATATTGCCTCTTGCACTTCTGGCTTTTTTCTTTATTGAATATTATAAGCCTCTTTGTCATTACGTAGTCCTCACAATTACTTTGTGATGCGGATAATATTTCTTCCTTTCTATTGATGAAAAATCGAGTCTCAGAGAGGTTATGTAGCCTTCCCAAGATCCCATGGCCAGCAAAAGAAGAACTGAGACTCAAAGCCAGGTCTCTGATGCTGAGCTTGAATTCTTTCTGTTCTGTTGGCTGCTTCATCAACTGGGGTCTGATGTTTGAAGGCAGGTGAATAGAGGTGCCCTCCCTTTGCTCACATGCTAGAGTTGTGTGCGACCAGGTATCAGTCGATTCCCTGTGTATCTCATGTTGTCTGTGGTGAACAGCGTGCCTTTTCCTTTGGTTCCAAGTTAGTTTAGGAATGTGGTAGCTATTAGATTGGGTTGCCCAGCAGGGCTCTCCCTTTTCTTCCTCCTCCGGGTAAATACCTGGTCCTCAGGTGTCCTCCAGATCACAGGAATTAGCATGTGGCCCATGCCGGGGCAATCAGAGCATCCCAATTGCCTGGTCTCAGTGATTTGCTCAGTAATACTAATTTGGTCCACCCCACCAGTGAGAGTCCTTTCCTAGGATTTTTATCCTCTTTTTTTTTTTTTTTTTAAATTCCCACCCCCTACTCCTTCCCTTTTGTTTCCTTTGAAGTCAGCTTGAACAAGGCCGAATTTGTGACTCTGAAGTTCTAAGATTCTGGGTGCGGTAGATTTTTTTTTTTTTAAAGCCTTTTGTGGTTTAATGCTCATCAGTTTCCAAGCTTTTTGGATGGCTCAGATGATTTAGTAAAATATTTTAAGCAGATAGTCCCAATACTTGTTATTTATTTGTAGATTACATGCATGTACAATTGAAGTAATATGATAATTAAAAACATACAAAGATGAAATAATATTGTTTATTTTCTTGATGGTACAAAAACTCTCTTTGCTTTTTACTATCCTATTAAGATTGTATGCTCATTTAGAGTTTACATATGACTGAATTGAAAATGCTTCATTTGAAAAGTTTGGTTTAACACTTTGTGAAAGGATTCAAAAGTCTGCTTCTAAGCTCAGTCTACTTTGATACCTGCTTTTAGCGATTGTCATGGCTAAAACAATGGTAGGGCAAGAAGAGCATGAGTGACTGTAATTACTGAGCTGTGACTCATTTTTTAGTCACATCCACTAGCTATGCAAAGGTTCTCTTGAAAGTTTACTAATAAATTTTCATCCACTTTAGTGTCAATCACAAGTTCCTATAATCTAATCAAAAGTGATTCCCATTGGCCAAACCCAGAGAAAGTCAGAAGGCAAGGACCCCTGATTAATGATAGATAAGTAGATAGATATGTTCAAAGCTCTCTGAAATTGTACATTCAAAAGATTTTTAAATAATTTAGAAAAATCCCATTTCTCAGTTTTTCAAATGTGTATATATCAGAATTTTTAATACAGATAACATTGTTTATAGAACCAGATTTTCACAATGGTGGAAATAATTCTAAATATCCACTTTCAGACTGTTTTCTCTATGGCATGAATTCCTTTTTTCAAAGCAGTCACTTTCTCATTCACTAGTACAATGTCCATATTACCATGGCTGGACAAATCCAGTGTCTTTTTTTTGCAGAGCTAACCGCTAGGCTGCATGTTCCAACAGCTTCTTGTCACCATGGAAATTTTAGAAAATGCTTTTCACGCAGTAATGTGACAGAAGGGGTCTCACTTGATGAGCCATTTTGGTTTGTTTCTGCTTGGTAGGATTACATTTTACAAACATCCTAGGAAAACTGTGAGGGAAACAAACGGATCCATCTAAGTTCCTGCGAGTAACACCTGGTGCACTTGAATGGGGTAATTGGAGAGAGTTTAACAAAGGCAGTTAGCAAAGGCATGGGCACAGTCCAGGGAAATGAGCTGGGATAGGGAGGCAATGGCAAGGAGACCTTGCCACTTTCCCCTAAGCCTGAAGGGGTGAAGGAGGTTTCGGGACCCAAGCCCAGGAGAGAGCTGTAGCTCTAGGGGAGGGAGCATGGACTGCAGCTGTGACTTGGCTAGAGGGACTGTGTGACTTTGCTTGGACTGCCATAAGAGCACAGACTGGGTGGCTTAAACCACAGAATTCTATTTTCTCACAATTCTAAAGGCTAGAAGTCCAAGATCAAGGTGCTGGCAAGGTTGATTTCTTCTGAGGCATTTCTATGTACCATCTTCTATGTTTTCATGTGGTCTTCCCTCTGTGCATGTCTTTCTCCTGTGGATGGTGGAAAGATTGTCTCTTTCCATGGGGTGACAGTGCAGGAAGGATATGACTCTGGGCTGCTAGCAGCATCTTTCAACCTTGTGCAGGAATCTCTTTTTCAGGGGTGAGGGGAGGAGGCTCAGCGAGTAGAGGACCAGGAGGTGGCAAGAGAGCTCACCGAAGGCATGACCTGCATCCTGCATTTGGTTGTGTGGGACCGCAGCTGCTCCATGCCCACCCTATCTTCTCAGTTACAGGAGTGAGCACATCCCTTTCATGATGGAGCAAATTAGTGCAGGGCTTCTGTCACTTGCAATCAAGAGTCCCAACCAGTACAGAAGTCATTTGTTATAACAAACAACCATGTAGTCGAACTAACTTGTGTATAAAGGAGGTTTCTTGTGAGAACCAAGGGAATTATATTGGAGTTGAGGGGCAGGATATACAACCAGACCTTGTGAGAAACAGAAGGTCTTGAGGCAGTTCCTCAAATCATCTTTCCTTTTCTCTCCCTCTGGGGTTTCAGAGTTTCACCTCTAATTCCCTCTGGGTTTCTGTTCCATTCTTCTGTTTCCACCTGCCCATGGTGGCTCTGATCCAGATGGGTTTGCACCTCAGTCATCTGTCTCCTGGTGTGGTATACTAATTACATGGACCTTGGAGGAAAGCAAAAATAATTGTCCACTCCTGGGTCATCTGTGGCCAGAGGCATGAGGTCAGTGGGTGTAGTCATGGTTGATAGGGAGGCAGCCATGGCATGGCTGGTGCCAGATGGCTGACACTAGATGTCCCAGATTCCCTTCGTGGTCAGAAGGCCCATGGTCTCTAGAAGTCCAAGTCATTCTGCCATATTGCCTCTTGTCCTGAGGGAGACCCTTACTATCTAGTTCCCATCCTTGATCTTTTGTCCTAGCAATGGGGATCCTCTCCTACACGCCATTCTCCTCACACTTCCACTCCCATGACTGAGCAGATTCTTCTCCGCACACATTTATTAAGACTTGTTTTGTGACCTAATATATGCTTTATCTTAGAGAATGTTCTGTGTGCTGATAAGAAGAATGTATATCCTGCAGTTGTTGGGTAGAATGTTTTGTAAATATCTATTAGGTCCATTTGGTCTAAAGTCCAATTTAAGTTCAGTGTTTCTTTGTTGATTTTCTGTCTTAATGATCTGTCTAGTACTGTCAGTGAGGTGTTGAAATCCCCCACTATTATTGTATTGTTGTTTATCTCTTTTCTTTGGTCTAATAATTTCTTTTTATGAATCTGGGTACTCCAGTGTTAGGTGCATGTATATTTAAATTGTTATACCTTCTTGTTGAATTGATTCCTTTATCGTTATATGATGACCTTTTTTGTCTTTTTTTTATGGTTGTTGATTTGAAGACTGTTTTATCTGACATAAGTATAGCTACTCTGCTCTCTTTTGGCTTCTGTTTGCATGACATATCTTTTTATGCCCCTTTAACTTCAGTCTATATGTCTATGTCAGTTAGGTGAGTTTCTTGTAAGCAGCATATAGCTAGATCATGGTTTTTATCCATTCTGCCACTCTATATCTTTAAAATGGACCATTTAATACATTTACATTCAAGGTTAATATTGGTATGTGAAGTCATAATGTTAATTGTTATCTGATAGTCTCATTTGTGTAATTGTTTTATAAGACTTGTGAGTTTTATACTTCATGTGTTCTTATAATGGTGAGTATTGACCTTTTGTTTCCATGTTTAGAACTCCCTTGAGCATTTCTTTTAGGGCTAGTCTAGTGGTGATGAATTCTCTCAGCGTTTGCTTGTCTGGGAAAGAATTTATTTCTCCTTCATTTATGAAGGTTATTCTATCAGGATACAAAATTCATTATTGACAGTGTTTTTTTCTTTAAGAAGTCTGAAAATAGGACCCCAATCTCTTCTGGCTTGTAAGGTTTCTGCTGAGAAGTCTTCTGTTAATCTGATGGAATTTCCTTTATCAGTGACTAGATGCTTTTCTCTTGTTGATTTTAGAATTTTTTCCTTCACATTGACTTTAGATAGTCCAATGACTATATGTTTTGATGAAATTCTTCTTGCAGTGATTTCCCTGGAGTTCTCTGAGCCTCTTGTATCTGAATGTCTAAATCTATAGCAAGACTAGGGAAATTTTCCCTGATTAGTTACTCAAATAGGTTTTCTAAACTTTTTGCTTTTTATTTTTCCTCACTGGCTGTTGGCCTATGATTTATAGGTTTGGACACTTTATGTAATTCCATAGTTCTCCAAGGCTTTGTTCATTTTTTAAGCATTATTTTCTTTATTTTTGTCTGACTGGATTAATTTGAAATGTCTGTCTTCAAGTTCTAAGATTCTTCTGCTTGGTCTGGTCTATTGTTGTAGATTTCAAGTGTATTTTGTAATTCATTCAATGAATTTTTTGGTTCCAGATGTCCTTTCTGGTTTTTCTTTAAAATATCTTTATCTTTGGTAAATTGATTTTCTGATTTATTTGTATTGGTTTTCAGATTTCTCTTGTATATCATTGAGCTTCTTTGCAATCTAAAGCCTTTCTAAGTTCAAACTTCCCTCTCTGAGCTTCCCAGTTCCTCCTTGTTTCCTCTAGTAGAGTACTTACTAATTTGAGTTATTATAACTTTTTAAATTTGTTTGTCTCCCAGTTAGGCAGTAATTTAGCATGATGTAATGGGAAGACTTTGGAATAAAAAAAATTGTGGGTTCAAATTCTGATTCTACCACTTATTAGCTGTATGTCTATGGTGAATGATTCAACTTTTCTGAGTGTTAATTCCTAATTTGCAACATGCAGACAATAATGGCACCCACCTTATAGGCTTACTGTGAATATCAAATAAGATCATATATAGAAAGTGAATAGTATTATGCCTTTCTTGAAGGCATGGACAGTGTTTACGTAATCTTCAGTTCCTCCTCTGTGCCAAGCACAGGGACTATCATATAGAGGATTTACTTCAATTTTGTTGAATGGATGAATGTTTAATTAAAGGAATAAAGCTCCATAGACTATTGGATACTGGGACAAAAGGGGATACTTCAAGGCTGGGAGGTCTCTTCTAGTTGACTGAGAGTTAATGACATAAGATATCTCATCTCCTACCCTTTCCCAGGCCCATGGAGGTCTATGGTTCACAACAAAGGATGGCTTGTGGTTCTGGTCACAAAGGAGTTGGTGAGAACAGACTTATTATCTGTATTAATAATCTTTTGCTCCATAAAAATATTATCACAAATGTCATAGTTTGAAAGAGCACCCATTTATTATCTCATAGTTTCTATGGATCAGAATTCTGGTCACCCTTTAGGTAGGACCTTTGCAAGGCTTCAGTCAAGGTGTTGGCCATAGTTGGGATCTCATCAGTTCCTCAAAGGCTGACTAAGGGCTCTACTTTTGCACTGACTGTTGGCTAGAGATTATTCCCCAGTCCCCTGCTACATGGTCCTCTCTCTAGGCAGCTTATAACATGGCAGCTTGCTTCTTCAAAATTAGCAAGCAAAAGGGTGAGACTGCAGTAAACAGGTGCAATCATCTTATGTAACATAATCCCTTGCAGCAATTATGTACAATATGCATGTAAATCCCATCACCTTTGACACATTCTATATGGCTAGAAGCAGTAACACATCCTTCCCACACACAAGGGAAGGGGACAACACAAGGGCATGAATATTAAGGGCAGAGATAAATGGAGGCTGTCATGGTGTCAGACCATCACACTACCTCACACTAAACAACTATTAAATGGGAAAAAAATGTCTGAGGCATCTATTTTCAGACATTAAACAGATGACAGCATGGACTGTGAACCCTGAGAGAAGCACAGGAAGTGAGCTCCACATTTACCCTGGCTTTCTGCCTGGGGGCAATTTTTAAGCCATAGCTTAGGAAAATAGAACTTAAGTAGAAGGTGGTCTTGCTGAGCAGAGGAAACAAAGTTTGGAATTGTGGGCTGCTAGTTGATTGGAATTTGAAGGATAGAGGACCAGAGAGGAGAGAACCATAAAAAAGCCCCAGAAATCCCCTGGGAGCTTGGCCAAATTCCAATTTTCTTGTGTATAGTGAAAGACTCTGAGAATCCAATAACAGCTTCTGAGAGACTATGGCAGCTTGTATTTTATAAAGATGGTCAAACAATATCCGCTGTCCCACATGTTCTTCAAAAATGTGACTTTGGCATGCTGCCATCAAGAAGTAGAGTCTGTTTTTCTCCTTCTGATTCTTGATAGACTGTGACTGCTTTGTACAGCAAAGTTGATCAATTTAACTCTGCCCTGCATAAATTACTGACCCACAAAATCTGAGAGAATAATAAAATGGTTTTCAAGTTGCTAAGTTTTGGGAGTAACTTGTTACATAACAGTAGTAACCTGAACATGGAATTAGAGCTGAGTAGTTTTCTGAGGTTGCAAAGTGCTGGGGAGATGTTGGAGTTCTGACCCTGGCAGGGTGACTTTGTTGAACTGGACATTTAGTATAAATCCCAGAAAGACCACATCTAATGTGTAAAGACAATATCCTTATAGGAAATTCTGTAATATTAATAATAGATCTGAAATAGACCCTCCCTGATAGTAATTTAACCACCTAAGAGAACAAAATTTTGCACTAATTGGAAGTAGATAACAACCCAGAATGTCTACAAATTATCATTGACAATGTCCAGCATACAATAAAAAATAATCAGACATGCAAAGAAACAGGAAAATATGACCCATTATAATAATAATGAAAGAAATAGACCCACAGGTGACCCAGAAGTTGGAACTAGCAGACAAAAATATAAAATTACTATGATAAATAATTTTAAAAATTATTGAAAAGGTGAACAAAATGGGTGAATAGATTGAAAATTTTATCAAAATAAATGGAAACTTAAAAAATAAAATTTTAGAACTGAAGATTATCCTCCTGAAATTAAGAATTTATTGGGTTGACTTAATACTAGACTGGATATAGTCAAAGAAAGGCTCAATGAGTTAAAAGACAAGTCATTAGAGATTACACAAACTCAAGAATAAGAAGAAAAAAGTAAAAACCAAAACAAAACAATCATACCCAAACAGAGCACGTACAACTGACTGGACAAAGTCAAGCAGTCTAACGTATGAACAATTGGAGCCTCAGAAGTAGAGAAGAAGAAATATTTGAAGAGATCATGGTTAAAGATTTCCAAAATTGTTGAAGGACATCAACTACAGATCCCAGAAGCTCAGCAAATACCAAGAAGGAAAAATACTTAAGCACTTCACAGTCGAACTGCTGAAAACCAGAGGCAAAGAAAAAATCTTAAAAGTAATTGGGCTGTGTATGTATGTAATAACATTTAGGGTAACAATAAGAAGAAATGAAAGCTGACTTCTCATTAGGAGCAATGGAAGCAGAAGACAATGAAATGACATTTAAAAAATGTTGAAATAAAACAGAAAACAAAGAATACTCTATCCAATGAAAATATCCTCCAAAAATGAAGGAAAAAAAGAAAGATTTTTTTTAAGAGAACCAAAATCTAAGTAATTTGTGGCCCTAAGAATTATGCTTCAAAAATGCCAAAGAAATAAACATAAAAGATCCCAGATTAACAAGAAAAAAGAAATAGAGTCTACTTTACCATGGTATATAATCCTTTTAATATGCTGGTAAATTCTGTTGGGGATTTTTGCACCAATATCCATAGGAGACATTGGTCTGTAGTTTTCTTCTAGTGTCTGTCTGGCACTTTTGTATCAGGTTAATTCTTGCCTCAAAGAATAAATTAGGAACTTTTTCCTACTCTTCAAGTTTTTGAAGAGTTTGAGAAGAATTGGTGTTAATTCTTCTTTAAATGTTTGGTAGAATTCGCCAGCAAAGCCTTCTTGCTTTGTTCATCTTTATTCAGGGCTTTTTGTTTTGGGGAGGTTTTTTTATTTTTTATTTTTAATTACGGATCCAATCTCTTTACTAGTTATAGATCTATTCAGATGTTCTATTTCTTCATGATTTAGTTTTGGTAGATTTTGTGTTTCTAGGAAATTGTCCATTTTATCTAGGGTGTCTAAATTGTTGGTGTACAATTGTTCATGATATTCTGTTATAATCCTTTTTATATCTTCAATATTTGTAGTAATGTCCCCACTTTTATTTCTGATTTTAGTAATTTGAGTCTTTTCTCTTTTTTCTCAGGAAATTTAGTTAAAGGTCTGTCAATTTTGTTTATATTTATAAAGAACTAACTTTTTGTTTTGTTGACATTCTCTATTCTTTTTCTATTTACTCTTTGATTTTTCTCTGTTTTAATCTTTATTGTTTCCTTCCTTTGGCTAGTTTTGGCTCCAGTTTACCTTTTTTTCCCCCTAGCTTCTTAAGGTATGAAGTTATTGATGTGAGATATTTCTTCTCATTTAATGTACGTGTTTACAGCTATAAATTTCCCTTTACCACTGATTTTACTGCATCCCACAAGTTTGATATGTTGTGTTTTCATTTTGATTTGTCTCAAAGGAGTTTCTAACTTCCCTTGTGATTTCTTTGACTCATTGTTTGTTTAAGAATGTGTTTTTTGGCCGGGCGTGGTGGCTCACGCCTATAATCCTAGCTCTCTGGGAGGCCGAGGCGGGCGGATTGTTTGAGCTCAGGAGTTGGAAACCAGCCTGAGCAAGAGCGAGACCCCATCTCTACTAAAAATAGAAAGAAATTAATCGAAAAACTAAAAATATATACAAAA
>NW_012148697.1:3245617-3274311 GCF_000956105.1 Propithecus coquereli
TTTTTTTGTGTTTGACAAAAATTTGTATTCTTGTTTTGTTGGGTGGAATGTTTTAGATCAAATTGGTTTATGATGTTCATCATCATCTATCTGGTTGTTCTAGCTATTACTAAGATCAGGTATTGAAGTTTCCAAATATAATTATAGAATTCTCTATTTGTTCCTTTAATTCTGTCAGTGTTTGCTTCATATCTTTTGGGGCTCTGATGTTTGGTGCATATGTGTTTATAACTGGTATATCTTGTGAATTGAACCTTTTATCAATATATAATGTATGTTTTTGTCTCTCACAATGGGTTTTGACTTAATATATATTTTGTCTGATATCAGTATAAGTACCCTAAATCTCTTTAGTTTGCTATTGGTATGGGTATCTTTTTTATTATTTCACTTTCAACTCATATCTTAGATCTAAAGTGAATCTCTTGTAGATAAGTCATTTTTAAAAATTAATTTTGCTAATTTTTGCTTTCTTCATGTGTGTTGGAAAACTTTATTTAAATGATTATAATTTTTTTCAGGGTATATGTGATGTTTTGATACTTTCATATAATATATAAATATCAAAGTAAGGTAATTATGATATTCATTGTCTTAAATATTTATATGTTCCTTATGCTAGGAACATTTGAATTATTATATTCTGGCTATTTTGAAATATACAATAGATTATTGTTAACCCTACTGATCTATTGAACACTAGGTATTATTTCCACTACTTAACTGTATATTTGTATCTATTAATCAACCTCTCTTCATCTCTCCTTCCCCAACCCTTCCCAATCTCTGGCAACCATCAGTCTATTCTATATTTTTATGTGATTCACTTTTTTAGTTACAACATATGAGTGAGAACATGAAATATTTGTTTTCTGTGCTTGGTTTATTTCACTTAACATAATGACCTCCAGTTCTATCCGTATTGCTGCAAATGACAGAATTTCATTCCTTTTTCTGCTGATAGTATCCCACTGTGTATATATATCACATTTTCTTCATTGATGGGCACTTAGGTTGATTCCATATTTTGGCTATCATGCTGCCATAGACATGGGAGTGCAGCTCTTTGATACACTGATTTCCTTTCTTTTGAATATATATCTAGTAGTGGAATTGATGGAGCATATGATAGTTCTATTTTTAGTTTTTTGAGGAACCTCTATACTAT
Source organism: Propithecus coquereli (assembly GCF_000956105.1). Taxonomy (NCBI): domain Eukaryota; kingdom Metazoa; phylum Chordata; class Mammalia; order Primates; family Indriidae; genus Propithecus; species Propithecus coquereli. The sequence goes on from NW_012148697.1 coordinate 3,246,786, forward strand.
TTTCCATAGTGGCTGTACTAATTTACATTCCCATCAACAGCATTCAAGTGTTCTTTTTCTTCACATCCTCACCAGTATCCGTATTCCATGTCTTTTTTATAAAAGCCATTTTAGCTAGGGTGAGATAATATCACATTGATAATATCATCATTTCTCTGATGATTAGTGATATTAAACATTTTTTCATGTTTTTTGGCCATTTGTTTCTCTTCTTTTGAAAAATGTCTGTTCATATCTTTTGCCCACTTTTTAATGGGGTTATTTATTTTTTCTTGCTGATTTGTTTGAGTTCCTTATACATTCTGAATATTAAGGCCTTTGACAGATGTATAGCTTGTGAATATTTTCTCCCATTCCATATGTTATTTATTCACTCTGTTGATTATTTCTTTTGCTGTGTACAAGATTTTTAGTTTAATTAAGTCCTATTTATTTATTTTTGTTTTTGCTGTATTTGGTTTTGGGGTCTTAGTCATAAATTCTTTACCTAGGCCGGTGTTGAAGATAGTTTTTCCTAGGTTATTTTTTTCATATTTTTTATCCTTTCAGGTTTTACATTTAAGTCTTTAATCCATTTTGAGTTAATTTTTGTGTATGGTGAGAGATAGGGATCCAGTTTCATTGTGCTACATGAGGCTGTCCAATTTTCCCAGTATCATTTATTGAATAGAGTGTCCTTTCCTTGGTGTTTGTTTATGCCTGCTTTGCTTATAGGTATTTGGGTTTATTTCTGAATTCTCTATTCCATTGATCTATGTGTCTACTTTTATTCCAGTATTATGTTGTTTTGGTTACTATAGCCTTTAATATAATTTGGAGTTGGGTAATGTTATGCCTCCACATTTGTTCTTTTTGCTTAGGATTGTTTTGTCTGTTTGCCGGGAGTTAGCTACTCTTCCAGCAAAACAGGGTCCCAAGACAGGATCGTCACAAGAGATTTGGAAATAATAGAAATAGAGAAATAATATAGACGGAGAAGTAACTGAGACAGAGACAAAGTTAGTTTAAAGTGATGGGGAAGTCAGGGGTCCTCCAGCATTCCCGTGAGCTGTGATGCATAGAGTGAAATCCCACATCAGTATTTATTATTACAGCAAATAGTTGTCTTTGGTTAAAGAATTATGTGTACAGTTCATTCTTTGAGGTTTCCAGGGGACCCTTACCTAATACTGTCCATAAGAATAGACGGTTACAAAATTTTTCTAAGATAAGCATGTTAAGCCCTAAGTTAGAAACAGACCTAGCTGAGCATACAAATTAAAAATAAAATGTATAAAGTGAGAACAATTAGTCTGTGTACTACTCTAATCTATTTCTCCTAAATACAGAGACATGTGGTCAGCAGCGAAGCAGGAATAGCCTTGAAGTTTAAGATAGTTCCAGCTGCACGTTATCTGCTGGGCAGGCATTTTAATCAGCTTCTCTGCCAAGGACCCAAACTGAGCTTCTGTCTTGCAAAAAAGCTCAAGGTGATGGCTGACAGCAAAGAAGAAACATTGCTTTGCAAACGTCCTCTGACAATGTCTCCATTGTTGGAAGCAGCTTCTATTCTGTGAACTAACATGTCCACAGATTCCTTCAAGGCAAAGCCCTGCAAAACCCCTGAAACCTTTCACATCTCTTAGCCTACTTTCCCAACACCGTTTATGGTCTTTTTTGGTTACACGTGAATTTTAGGATCATTTTTTCTAATTCTGTGAAAAATGACATAAGCATTTTGATAGGAATTGCAATGAATCTGTAGATTACTTTGGGATGTATGGATATTTTAACAATATTGATTCTTCCAATCCATGTGCATAAGATGTTTTCTGGGGTCTCAGAATGGCTAGGGATTGCTGCTATAATGTTCTAGTGGGGGAGGGATAGTTGTGCCAGGGATCTACCTCCAGGGAGGGTAGGTTTCTCCCAGAAGTGACAGGCAGCTCAGAAAGAGGACTGCTAGCCCCACCCTTCCTCAGCAGAAGCAGTAATTTTTTTTTCTTGGAGCATAAGGGAGCACTTGCTGTGGCTTTTTAAAGGAAAAGTTGTGAGCCCCAAGCTCCATAGAAGCCCGGGTTCGATAGGTGCTCTGCCAGAGGTGGGGCAGCTGCTCCCAACTGCCCTGTCTTAATTGTCCCCTGTGGAACCTTTTATGGTCCTGAGCAGAAAAAGCTGCAGCTGCCTTAGCAGCACTGAACGGGGGTGGGGGATGTTGGAGAAGGCCCCAAATGGTGCAGAGCTGGTTCCCTGGTCCCCTGTGTTCTAAGGGGCCCTCTGGCATGCTGCACTCTCCTTGCAGCCGGAAGCGGCTTACCCTGAATGCCCAATATCCCAGGGACCCACAGTTCCCCTGGGATCCATTAGTTCCCCAAGGCTGCTGCAGACCAAGTGGGTGCTGTGGAACACTGGCTGTGGATCCAGTGCGGTAGAGGCCCAGGGGCTGAGATTTGCCAACTAGAACAATTGCAGAAATGCTGCCTGTCTATGAAGGGAGGGAAATAATGTGCACCCTCAGTGTAAAACCCCGTTGTGGTGAGCAGTGTACTCTTGGGAGTGTACCCCACTGCAAGCCTAGAACTAGCCTTCCTACAGCACATCCATGCCAAAAGTTTGAGTCTGCAGCATTGGGTGGTTGGAGGAGGGGAGGTCCCTGACTCCACATACCTTCCTAGGCTCTGGTGCTGCTTCTGATTTGGGATGGGAACACTGTCCTACCCTACAGACTCCACTCTGCACCCACATCTCCACTGGAGGGGTGCAGACAACTTCAGATTATGAGCCAGGGCTCTCAGGTGCAGGAGAGTGCATGTTTCACCTTATTCTGTCCAGAAAAACATTCACAGCACTTCCCAGGCCCTTTCAGGCAGCCCACCCTATAGGAGGCCAGAGCTCTGGGAATACTGCTGCTCTCCTGTTCCTTTGTGGTTGTCACAGTCCAAGTGGGTGCTGGGAGATGTTCATGTGGGATCCAGTGACAAGAAGACTAGGGATTGTGGCTTCCCAGGCAGGATAGAGTCACCCTGCATGTGCGCAGATAGTATAGTGCTTGCTGTTTCCTCTCAGGTTTGTGGTGGGGGGAAACAACCCTGTGCAGGCCTCAGCCCAGTGCTCTGCTCCTGAGAAGCTCTCAGTTTGCTGATGGCAGCAGCGCCTGGCTTCCTGAGGGTAGAAGGCTCTCCAGCAGATCGGGAGCTGGCAGACTGCCACAGGAGTGAGGGGAGGAAAAGTAAACACTCCCATCTATACTTTCTTGTGGACCCTGAATTCCTCAGGGGTCAGTCTATGCCAAAATCTTGCTCCTTCTTGTTCTGCTCCATAACTTCTTCCCTTGGGATCTGTGACGAGGGTAAGTCCTGGTACCTTTCCCTCATTATTCCACCTGGGCTAGGCTTTTTCATCTGAAACTTTTTCTTCTTTTTGGGGTGACTTGGTGACTGATGTCACTAGTTAGCCATCTTGCTCCCTCTACCAATTTTCATAATTTTTATATCACCGCTTTCTTAGCAGGTTGCTATAGCTATTTAATATTATTGTTTTTGATAGATTTTTTCTTTCAGGCTTCATACTTGAGTTATGAGTGGGTTGCACACCATCATTACAGTGACAGACTATTCTGGGTTCATATGTGTGCTTAGTTTTACCAGTGCATTTTATACCTTCGAATGTTTTCTTTTTGTGTGTTAGGGATTTTTTTCTTTCAGATTTAACAGCTCCCTTTAGGATTTGTAAAGATGGGTCTGGTGATGGTGAATTCTCTCAGCTTTTCTTTGGGAAAGACTTTATCTCTCTATCATATTTGACAGGTAGCTTTGCTGGATACAGTATTTTTGGATGGCAGGTTTTTCTTTCAGCACTTTGAAATGTTGTCCCATTCCCTCTTGGCCTTTATGGTTTCTTTTGAGACATGTGTTGCCAGATGAATTGGAGCTCTTTTATGTGCTATTCACTTTTTTTCTTTTGCTGCTTTTAGGATACTCTCTTTGTCCTTTACCTTTTACAGTTTGATTATTATATGCCTTGGGGTAATCTTATCTGGGTTGAATTTGGTGTTTTCTGACCTTCCTGTACCTGGATATTTGTCTCTTTCTCAAGTTTTGGAAAATTTTCTGTTATTATGTCCTTGAATAAGCTTTCTACCCCTTGGTCTTGCTCAACTCCCTCTTGGACACTAATAATTCTTAGATTTGGTCTTTTGAGGTAATTTTCTATATCTTATAGATGATCCTCAATCTTTATCATTCTTTTTTCTCCTCTGACTATGTAATTTCAAATAGTCTGTCTTTGGTCTCACTGTTTCTTTCCTCTGCATGATCCATTCTGCTGTTGAGAGCCTCTAATAAATTTTTCAGTTCAGCAAAAGTATTTCTCAGTTCCAAGATTTCTGTTTGATTTTTAAAAATTATTTCAATCTCTGTTAAATTTCTCTGATAGATTTATAAATTGCCTTCCTGTGTTATCTTGGAGATCACTGAGTTTCCTTAAATCTGTTATTTTCAATTCTTGGTCAGAGAGCTCATATGTCACCATCTTGTTAGGGTCAGTCATTGGTTTCTTGCTTTGTCTGTTTGGGGAGGCCATAGTTCCCTGTTTGCTGTTGTTTCTTGTAGAGGCATGTCTATATCTTTGCATTGAAGTATTAGTTTTTTATTCCAGTCTTCTCTGTCTGGCTCTTTTGCTTTCCACTGAATATGATTTCTTAGGAATTTTTTTGCAATTTACATGTTGAATTTCTTCTCTTTTTCTTCACTTGGTTGTTGCTTCATTTATGGCACTAGATGGTGCCCTAAGCTTAGGTTTGCCGTGGTTTTAGTAAACGATCAGTGCTGCCCACGCTGAGTGGAGGAGGTCCCAAAGCAGATATCTCAGTAGTGTGGGAAGGCTGGTTAGGGGTTTGTGCCTAGCAACCTGTGGAATGTACCTTCTACAGTGTTGTGCTACCACTGAATAACCACTCTGATTTGTCAATTTCTTTGGCTGAGTTACAGAGAAGAGTTTCTAGGGCTGGAAATGGTAATTCCACCTCCATCCTTTGTCTCTGGTCATCTGAGGGAAAAAGTTCTCTCTTCATGCACTCATGATGCTTCCTATGGGTTGAGGCAGGGACAGGCTGCTGCCAGGGAACCCAAGGTGGTGGGGAAGCTGGTTGTCCACCATGATCTCACATTTTCCATGTAGAAACTGTGAGTCAGAGGGGAATTTTTTTGTGATCTTAGTGCCAGGAAGGTTGGGGGGTAGGAGTATCACATATAATATAAAAGTTTAATTCTCTTGCCATCTGCTCAGAGTTTTTTCACTTTTCTGTGGCCCTGGGAACTGTTTCATATTTGAGTTTTAGAATATTTCTGGTGATAATCTCAGTGCTCTATATTTGTTTCTGGTTTTCTTTGTGTGTGTATGTGTGTGTGTGTGTGTGTGTGTGTGTGTGTGTGTGTGTGTGTGTTAGTGAAGCCAGATTGCTTTTACGTTGCCATTTTGAAATTAGAACCTTCTCCAATCTCTGCCTTTTGACTTAAGAGTGTAACAATTTACATTTGAAGTAATTACTGATAAAGAAGAACTTACTTTTGTCATTTTCTCTTTATTTTTTCATGTCTTATAGGTTTTTTTATTCTTCACTTTTTCCATTACTGCTTTCTTTTGTGTCTAGTTAATTTTTTGTAGTAACATATTTCTATTCCCTTCTCATTTCCCTTTGTGTCTATTCTATAGATACTTTATTTGTGAATACCATAGGAATTACATATAGCATCCTAAATTTATAATAATCTATTTTAAACTGATAACAACTTAAGTTGAATACAATAGCTCTTTTGCTGTACAACTCTGTCTCCCCCTTCTAATTACATTATTGATGTCACTAATTACATCTTTTTAAAATTTTTTTTTAATTTTTTAAACTTCAGCATATTATGGGGCTACAGATGTTTAGGTTATGTATATTGCCTTTACCCCTCCTCCCCCTCAAGTCAGAGCCACTAATTACATCTTTATAAATTGTGTGCTCAATAAACTAGATTTATAATTGCTTTTATACATTTATCTTTTAAATAATGTAGAAAATAAAAACTGGAGTTACCAACAAAAATTACAATCATATTAATACTATTAATAGCTTTTATATTTGCTCATGTATTTATCTTTGCCAGGGATTTTTATGTATTCATACAGTTTCAAGTCGCTGTCTAGTGTCCTTTCATTTTAACCTAAAAGATGAAATGAAATATGAAATGTTAAAAATTATAGCATTTCTTATAAGGCAGATCTAGTGGTAATGAACTTTCTCAATTTTTGTTTATTTGGGCCTATCTTAACTTCTTTCTCATTTTTTAAGAACTATTTTGCTAGGCATAGGATTTTTGGTTAATAGTTTTTTATTTCAGTATTTTACATATATTATCTAATGAGAAATCTGTTTATAATCTTATTGAGAATCCCTTGTACATGATCAGCCATTTCTCTCTTGATCCTTTCAAGATTCTCTCTTATTCTTTTTCATTCTACAGTTTGATTATGTGTCTTGGTGTGGATCACTTTGGGCTTAACCTTCTTGGACTTTATTGAACTTCTTGAATTTGTAGATTCACGTCTTTCATAAGATTTGTAAAGTTTCAGCTATTATTTCTTTAAATAATCTTTTGCCACTTTCTCTTTCTTTTTATGGGATTCCCATAATGCATGTGTTGGTCCATTTCATGGTGTCCCATAAGTTATTTAATTTGTGTTCATATTCTTTTGTTTTCTCTTTCTGCTTCTCACTTGATAATTTTAATTGTCCTGTCTTCAAGTCTGCTGATTCATTCTTCTTTCAGTTCAAATCTGCTGTTGAACTTATCTAGTGAATTTCTCATTTCAGTTATTGTACTTTTCAGCTCCAGTATTTTTCTTTGGTTCCTTTTTTATAATATCTATCTCTTCAGTGATATTCTCATTTTTTCACATACTGTTTTACTGATTCCCTAATTTTTTCATCTGTGTTTTATTTAGCTCTTTGAGCATACTTAATACAATTGCTTTAAAGTCTTTGTGTAATAATTCCGATGTCTGGATTTCCTCAAGGATGGTTTCTATTTTTTATTTTGTTTCTTTGAATGAACTATGCTTTCTTGTTTCTTTCTATACATTGTGACTTTTTGTTGAATATTGGGAACTTGCTTATTTTAATGTGGTAATGTAACCAGCTCCATAAGCAGGAAAACATTTCTTAATAGGTTTTTTCCTGTAGCTCTCATATTTTTTAAGTTCCTGGGCCAGTAAGATTTGCTGACCAAAACTTTGTAACTTCCTGTTGCACTTATGCATTCCCTTTTGAGTTTTTTTCCAGAAACAGCAGAGCCTCGTTGCAGCCATGAGATAACTAAAAAGTCTTACACCACCTGTTTGTCTGGAGCAGAGAAGATAAGCAACACCCCACCACAGATTGTGCCCAAGGACCCACTGAACAACTTACTCCCTGGATCCTGCATATGCACAAGGCTGAAAGACTGACCAATATTAACCCCTAGCTCATTATACTACTAAAATTCCTACCCTGGGAGGAACTTATCCACCACTTTTTGATCATGGAATGTATGTTCCAGCCTGATTTCTCACTGAGCTTATGTGCCCTGCAGTCTATCCCAAACATCTAATGATGCTCACTCCCCTCATGCATTATTCATTTTGCCTCCAAAACAACCCCTGACCCTGTTGATCAGGGAGGCAGATTTGAGGCAGTCCATGTGTCCCACCTCACAGTTGATGTATCTCCTGCAATAAATCCTTTCTTCTGTGAGAATCCTTGTCATCTCAAAGATTGGCTTTCTGTGTGGTGAGCAATAGTGAATCCCCCTTGTGGGTTCATTAACAGTAACTCTGGAAAACAGATTCTACTCCTTTCCTAGCATTTGGTCTTTCTTTCTTTCTTTTTTTTTTTCTGATTGCCAAAGACTGAAGTAGTCAATTTGTTTTGAGACTTTTCCAAACTATTTTTGCAAAGTCTATTCCTTGTCTTGTGCGATCACTGAAGTCTCTTTTATATTATCTGGGTTTAGCTAATGTTTTGACAGAGATTTCCTTGAATGCCAGGAACTGAAACAACCAAATAACTGCCTGCCAACCCCTGCTCCCTAAACAAAAACCAAAAAGAGTGAACGACCTCCTCTCCCAGTCTTTGAAGATTGGCTCTGTGCTGGGGCACTCCTTCACTTCTTATACAGGCTTACTTTGAGTCTAGGGATTAGCCGGAGGTGAAAGTTTAAGGCCTTATCAGATCTTTTCTGAGCATGCCTCTTGTCTGGCCATGTGTGTGGATTACTAAATTCCTCACTGTCCATGCTTGCTTTTTGTATGTCCTGATTTTCCAAAAAGTCTCACCCCAGCTTCTCCTCTGGGCTTTAGATGGTCTCCACTTATCTCTTGCCCAAGGCATCTGTAGATTTGTAGTCCCCTTGTAGTTTTACAAACAGTGCCCACTGCTTTTTTCCCACCTGCATTCTGAGTTATGCCAGACAGAGATGAACATCCCACATCAGTCCTTTAGGTATACACTAGACAGGTTAGGATAGATGTACGTAATAATTAGCAAATAAGATATTCTCTGTTCCCTCTGGTTTGGGGGAGAAAAGTAGAAACCGGGCTTCTGCCACTGAAGACCATGGCTGCTGCCACACCAAGAGGGGCTGAGGAATGGGTGAGCTAAAAAGCATCGTGAAAGTTTCCTACCGTTTTGAAGATGGCTTTTTCTTCACTGGACATTTGCTTAGTTGCTGTCAGCCTTTGACTATTCTCCAGAGCTCAGACAAAGTTGGCTTATACGGTTTCTGGTATTTTTTTGTTTGTTTTTGTTTTGATTTTATGTTTCTGTGGAAGAATGAGAGCTTGGAGTCTCCTAGTCCATCATTTTGATGATGTCCCATCTGTGGGCATATTTTAAAACCACTGAAGTACTGTGATTGAAAGACAGCCTGTTGAAATAAGAATCAACTGTATACTATTTATGAGACACACTATAATAAAAACAACTTCCAAAAGGAAAAGGATACTAGGTAAACAGCATAAGAAAGCTGGTATGGCTATATTAATATCAAAGTAAATTAATGACAAGAAATATTACCAAAGGTAAGTAGGGATATCTTAAAGGATAAAAGGGTCAGTTCTTCAAGATGGTAAAAATCCCAAAATATATGGACACAATATTATATCTTCAAAATATATGAAGCAAAAAATGGCAGAACTACAGGGAGAAATAGGCAAATCTATAATCACACACACCCTTCTCTCATAACTGATAAAACATACATATATAAAATAGTAGGGATATATAAGATTTGAATAACATGATTAATAAACTTAACCTAATAATTAACATGTAAAGAACATTTAATCCAAGAACTGCAGAATAAATGTCAAGAACAGTGAAAAGTTTTAGGTTTTACCCTACATGCATGCTAATTAGTTAGCCTTCTACAGTTTTATGGTTGCTGGAGGTCTGAGATTCTTGGATCAGAGAAAAAGGACTTTATCATTCACAGCATGGCAAGTATACTGAGCTTCACATTTACATTGGTTCCTTTTGCCCCTTCCCCAACTCCCACTGGGATGATGAAATATGGCCCAGGTGGATGCCACACAAGCAGCAGGTATACATCATAGCTGAAGAACATCAGTCTTAGGAAACCTCAATCTTTTCCCCATTTTATCATAGTGTTGTTGAAGCCACAAGACGGTGTTGGTCTAGGTCCAGCTGCTTGTCACACAAAGATCCGATTATTGAGACAATGAGGATTGCCAAGGAAGAAAGGAATTTTTAATATGACGGATGTCTTATCAAGAGAATGGGAGAAGCTGCCTCAAATCCATCTCTCTAAGAAAGATCATGGACTTTTAAAGGAGGGGCCACATACCTTGGGGTAGGTCATAGTGTAACTAACAAGGGGTTATGCGCATTGGGGCAGGTCATGTGCGTTGCGGGGCAGGTTGAATCCTCAGGAAGTTTGCCCAGGAGCCTTAAGAATCTCAGTTCCTTTGTCTTACAGAAAATCCGTGTTTTCTGGGAAACAACTCAAAAGATCAGGTAGTTAGTTGAGGGAGAGGATTACATAGGGATCATTGAAATTTGTTCAATGGGGGCCGGTTGTAATAGGGTGAAAGCAAAATCTACCCAATTTTTGTCCCAGAGGGAGACATTATCTTTATTACAGTGGACAGCAAATTAACATGCCCTCTGTTCCAGATGAACACACTGTATCTTCAAAGGCTCTTTGCTATATAAATATCTTTGAAAAGATGAAAAAGGCCATCAGGGTCTCTGCTTACAAAACATGCAAAACCATGAGAGACCCATGGAAAATTATCTCCTGTCAATAAACATTCTTTTTAAGTGCACATGGAATACTTAACAAAATAGACTATAGCCTGGGCCATATTAAAACCAATAACATCTCAATGATATCTAAAGGATTAAAATCATACAGAGCATATCAACTGACCATGATTGAATTAAATGCCAAATAAAAAAATAGAAACATAAAAAATTACAAAATATTTGGAAATTAAGTAATATTCTTCTAAATAACCTGTGAATCAAAGAAGACATTATAAGGAAATTAGATACTATTTTGAACTAAAAAAAGATGTAAACACAATATATCAACATTTATGGGATATAAAAAGATAATATTTATTTCTCTAAGTGAATGTGTTAGAGTGGAAAACAGTTTTAAACTAAATGATCTAATCTTTCATCTCAATAAGTCATAAAACAGAAGAAATAATGAAACACAGACAAAGTAGAAGAAGGAAATAATAAATTTAAGAGCAGAAACCAATGAAAAAACCAGTAAATGTAGATAAAATTAACAGAGCAAAGTTGGATCTTTGAATAGATTATTAAAATTGATAAATTCTGTCATATAAAAACCAACTTCTAATTTAGATAAGAAGAGACTTTAATTGAAAAGATTATTACAAGAGGGAGGAAAGGGACTATTACAATAGGGAGAATGCTCTGATCATGGTACCTGCAAGAGCCTCAAAGGACAGGCAGAAAAGGACTTTTCTTTTACAGGGAGGAGTAAACAAAGCTATTTCAAAATATTAAGGGGGTACAGATTTTTTTACATATGGCTTGAGTCAGGGCTATAAATGTGCCCGTCACTCGAATAGTATTCATTGCACCCATTAGGTGGGTTTTTGCCCTTCCTCCCCTTCCTCTCCCTCTTGCTTGACTTCCAATGACTTTTACATTCCTCTGTGTACTTGTGTGCTCATTGGTTAGTTCCAGTTTATTAGCGCGTGCACGTGGTGTTTGTCTCTCCATTCTTGAGATAATTCACTTAGGATAATAGTCTCTAGTTCCTTCCAAATTGCTGCAAAAGGAGTTAATTTATACTTTTTAATGGCTAAGTAGTACTCCATGGTATACCTATGTCATATTTTATTAATCCACTCATGAACCGATGGACACTTGGGTTGATTCTACATCTTTACAATTGTGAATTGTCCTGTAATAAACATTCAAGTGTAGGTGTCTTTTTGATAAAATGACTTCTTTCCCTTTAGGTAGACACCCAGTAGTAGGATTGTTGGATAGAATGGTAGAACTATTTTTAGTTCTTGAGAAATCTCCATACTGTTTTCCACAGGGGTGTACTAATTTGCAGTCCCACCAACAGTGTATAAGAATTCCTTTCTCTGTGTCCATGCCAGCATCTATTGTTTTTGGACTTTTTAATAAAAGCCTTTCTAACAGGAGTAAAGTGATATCTCATTGTGGTTTTAATTTGCATTTCCTTGATGAGTAGTGATGTTGAGAATTTTTTCATATGTTCGTTGACCATTTGTCTATCTTCTTTTGCAAAATTTCTGTTCATATCTTTTTTCCACTTTTAAATGGGGTTGTTAATTTTTTTCTTGCTGATTTGTTTGAGTTCTTTATAGATTCTAATTATTATCCCTTTATCAGAAGTGTAGATTGTGAATATTTTCTCCCATTCTGTAGGTTGTCTATTTCCTCTGTTGATTATTCCTTAGCTGTGCAGAAGCTTTTTAATTTAATCAAGTCCCATTTATTTTTATTGCTGCTGTAATTGCCATTGGGGTCTTAGTCATAAATTCTTTGCCTAGACCAATGTCTAGAAGAGTTTTTTGTACATTGCTTCTAGAATTCTTATGGCTTAATGACTTAAATTTAAGTCTTTTATCCATCTTGAATTAATTTTTTGAGTGGTGAGATATAGGGATCCTGTTTCTTTCTTCTGCAAGTGGCTATCAGATTTTCCCAGCACCATTTATTGAATAGGGCTTCTTTTCCCCAGTGTGCATTGTTTGCTGTGTCAAAGATCAGTTGGCTGTAGGTCGATGGCTTTATATCTATATTCTCTATTCTGTTCCATTGGTCTATGTCTCTATTTTTGTGCCAATACCATGCTATTTTGAATACTATAGCCTCGTAGTATAGTTTGAGGTCTGGTAATGTGATGCCTCCAAGTTTGTTCTTTTTGCTTAGGATTGCTTTGGTTATTTGAGCTCTTTTCTGGTTCCAAAGGAAGCATAGAATTATTTTTTCTAGATCTGTGAAATATGATATTGGTATTTTGATGGAGATTGCATTGAATATGTAAATCACTTGGGGTAGTATGGACATTTTAACAATGTTGATTCTACTGATCTATGAGCACGATATGTTTCTCCATTTGTTTGTGTCATCTGTGATTTCTTTCCTCAGTGTTTCATAGTTCTCCCCATAGAGATGATCTTTCACCTGCTTGGTTAAGTATATTCCTAGGTATTTTATTTTCTTTGCAGCTATCAGGAATGGTATTGAGTCTTTGATTTGACTCTCAGCTTGACTGTTACTGGTATGTAGAAATGCTACTGATTTTTGTACATTGATTTTTATATCCTGATACTTTGCTGAATTTATTGATCAATTCCAGAAGACTCTTAGTGGACTCCTTGGGGTTTTCTAGATACATGATCATATCATAAGCAAAAAGTGATATTTTGATCTCCTCTTTCCCAATTTGGATACCCTTTATTTTTTTCTCTTGCCTGATTGCTCTGGCTAGGACTTCCAGCACTATGTTGAATAGAAATGGTGACAGTGGGCATGCTTGTCTTGTTCCAATTCTTAGTGGGAATGCTTTCAACTTTCCCCCATTCATGATGAGGCTGACTGTGGGTTTGTCATATATGACTTTTATAATTTTGAGATATGTTTCTTCTATGCCTAGTTTGTTGAGGGTTTTTATCAGGAAAGAGTGCTGGATTTTCTTGAATGCATCTATTGAGATGATTATATGGTCTTTGTTTTTGCTTCATTTTCTGTGGTGAATCACATGTATTGATTTACATATGTGGAACCATGCTCGCATCCCTGGGATGAAGCCCACTTGGTCATGGTGGATTATTTTTTTGATGTATTGTTGAGTTTGCTTTGCTAATAGTAATATTTTATGGAGGATTTCTGCATCTATATTCATAAGGGATAATGGCAAGTAGTTTTCTTTTTTTTGTTGTGTCCTTACCTGGCTTTGGTATCAAGGTTTTACTGACTTCATAGAATGAGTTGGGAAGCACTCCCTCCTTCTTGATGTTATGGAATAATTTCTGAAGTATGTGTACCAGTTCTTCGTTGTAGGTCTGGTAGAATTTGACCATGAATAGTATTGGGGATTTTTTTGTTGGAAGTATTTTTATTACTGCTTCAATCTCCCTGCTCCTTATTGGTCTGTTAAGGAATTCTATTTCTTCCTGATTGAGACTTGGAAGGTTGTGCGTTTCTAGGAATTTGTCCATTTCCTCTATAGTTTATGTATGTAGAGATTTTCATAGTATTCATGGATGATGTTTTTTGTTTCTCTGCTATCAGTTGTGATATCTCCTTTTTCATTTCTGATTGAGTCTATTTGGATCTTTCTCTTCTATTCCTCGTTAATCTAGCAAAAGGTCTATCAATCTTGTTTATCTTTTCAAAGAACCAACTGTTTGTTTCACTGACCTTTTGTATTATTTTTTTGTTTTCCATTTCATTTAGTTCTGATATGATCTTTGTTATTTGTTTTCTTCTGCTGGCTTTGGGTTTGGTTTGCTCTTCCTAGAAGTTCCTTGAGATGTGATATTAGGTTGTTAATTTGTGATCTTTCTGACTTTTTGATGTGGGCGTTTAAGGCCCACTTTTCCCCTTAGGAATGCTTTTGATTAATCCCATAGATTTTGATAGCTTATGTCCCCTTTGTTGTTCAATTCACAGCATCTTTTGATTTCCTACTTAATTTCATTATTGGCCCAATAAGTATTCAGCTGCAGGTTGTTTAATTTCCATGACTTTGTGTAGAATTGAGTGTTACTCTTAAAATTGATTTCTAGTTTTAATCCACTATGGTCTGAGAAGATACATGGTACAATTTCAATTTTTAAAACTTTGTTGAGACATGTTTTATGGCCGAAGATATGATCAATCTTGGAGAATGTCCTATGTGATGATGAGAAGAATGTATATTTAGTAGTTTTTGGTAAAATGTTCTGTAAGTATCTGTTAGGTCCCTTTGTTTAAGGTCCCATTTAAGTACAGTGTTTCTTTATTTTCTGCTTTGGTGATCTGTTTAGCTCTGATAGCAGGATGTTGAAGTCCCCAGCAATTATGATGCTATTATTTATTTCTTTGCTTAGCTCCAGTAGAATTAGTTTTATGTATCTGAGAGTGCCTATGTTAGGTGCATATATATTTAGGATTATTATGTCTTCTTGTTATGTCTTCCCTTCACCACTATATAATTACCATCTTTGTCTTTCTTTACCATTGTTGATTTAAAGTCAATTTTGTCTGATATGGGAATGGCTACACCTGCTCTCTTTTGGTTTCCATTTGTGTGGAATATTTTTTTCCATCCTTTCACCTGAGCCTGTTTGCATCCTTGTGGTTTAGATGCCTCCTGGAGGCAGCAGATACTTGGGTTTTGTTTTTTCATCCATCGAGCCAGCCTATGTCTTTTGAGTGGTGCATTCAAGTCATTAACATTAAGAGATAGAATTGATATTATGATGCTGTTCTATTCATCAGAATGAGTAGTACCTGTTGCTTTGTTTTTCTTCTTGTGCTATTGTTTTATAGGAGTTGTTAGCCTTGGCTATTTTGGGTGATTTTGCACTGGTGGGTATCTGTTGTACTGATTCATGTATAATACAGTTCTGAGTATTTCCTGCGGGGCAGGTCTGGTCATGACAAATTCCCTCAATGTTTGCTTGTCTGGAAAAGACTTAACTTCTCCATCAGTTGTGAAACATAGTTTGCAGGATATAAAATTCTAGGCTGGTGATTGTTCTGTTTAAGAAGACTGAAGAGGGGAGGCCCACCCCCTTCTGGCTTATAAGGTTTCCACTGAGAAGTCTGCTGTTAGCCTGATGGGTTTTCCCTTGTAGGTGAGTTGTTGCTTGCATCTAGCAGCTTGTAGAATTTTCTCTTTCATTTTGACTTTGGCCAGGTTGATTACTATGTGTCTTGAAGATGTCCTATTTGCTGTGAATCTTCCTGGTGTTCGATGACCATCTTGTATCTGGATGTCTGGAACTCTGGTGATACCAGGGAAGTTTTCCTAATAATTCTTTCAAATAGATTTTACATGCTTTTAGATCTTTCTTATTATCCCTCAAGGATACCTATAATTCATATGTTTGTTCACTTTGCATAGTCCCATATCTCTATGAATGATTGCTCTGCCTTTTTTGTTCTCTTCTCTGCCTCTTTAAATGACTGGGTTAGCTTGAGAGCCTTGTCTTCAAGCTCTGAGATTATTTCTTCTCTTTGGTTTAATTTGTTGCTGAAATATTCTGCTATGTTTTGAAATTCCCTAAATGACTCTTCCATTTATTTAAGTTCTATTATATCCTTCCTTTATTTTGTCTAGTTTTCTAGTGACTTATCATTAATTTCCTGAAATACTTTTTTGGCTTCTTTTTGTTGGTTTTCAACTTTCTCTTCAATTCCATTCATCTTATTTGCCATTCATAGTCTGAATTTTTTTTTTGTCATTTTGACAATTTCCTTGTGGTTGGAGTTGACTGCTGTAGCTCTATTGTGATCCCTTGGTGGTGCTGATCTGTTTGATTTTTCATGCTACCAGGTTCTTTTGCTGGTTTCTTCTCATCTGAAACCTCTTTTCTCAACTCAGGGCTAATAGGTTTGCAGGACACCTGTTCCTTGCTGGGAACTCTCCTGCTTGATTAGAGTAAGGAGAGGTCCCTAGATGGCACTTATTTTTCCCCCTACCCTGGAATACTGATGCAGCAGAGGAGGAGCGTGCGCGCTAGAAGCCTGTAATGCAGTTACTCTGATTTGTTCTGCTTGCCTGCGATTTCCTCTGCTCAAGCCTGTGCTGAATGCTGTTTGTGCTGGTTGTTGGATTGTTCACCAGATAGTTGTAGGATGTTTGAGTTGGGAGTTGGGCAAGACCCTCTTCACTGAGGCCTGTTGTTTTGGGGATTGCTCTGTCCCAGGTCTCCTGGCAGGGGTGACAGTAACAGCTGGGTGGGGCTGTCTTGGCAGTTGTTGTGGGTTCCTAGGCTGAGGGCATTTGCTCAAACCAGGTTGTGGTGGCTAGGGGCTGGGGGCCCCTGGTGGGGCATTGGACTTTGGAGCAGTTCCTCGGCCCTCCAGCAGTGGCGGAAGCTCTGGGTTAGGGTTTTGGGGTCCAGGTGCAGCACTGGAGTCATAGGGTTGGTGTCTTAGGCCTGGTGAGAGTTCTGGCGGCAGAGAAGCAGAACTTTGGGCTCTGCTTTGAGAGCCTCAGAGCCAGGACTGGGGAGGAGCCCAAAGCAGGGCTCCTGAGCAGGGCCTCAGAGCCAGGAGCAGGGCAGTGCTGATGGCAGGGCTGATCCGACCTGGAGGTTGGGGTCAGGGCTGAGCAGGCAAGAAGCAGTTGGGGCCTGGAGGGCAGAGTTGGGGCTGAGCAAGTGGCAGGCTGTTCCACAGGCTCAGGGACTGCCCAGACGCCAAGTCGCATGGGCAGAGGTTGGTTCTGGTGGCCCAGGGACCTTGGAGTTCTCTCTGCCCTCCTCAGGACCTGCCAAGGCAGTTGCCCAAAGCCTCTCAAGTAGAGGCTGCTGCACCCCAGTCCATTCTTGTGCTCAGATCCCATTGCACTGTAGGGAAGAAGCACTTGGCTCCCAGTCGCAGGGTATGGGTCAGGGAATCCTCCTGTCAGTCCACTCCCTTCCCAGCCCGGTGCTGACCTGGCGCTATGCACCCAAGAGCTCAGGATGGCTTTAGCTGCTGCCCGATGCCCACTGCACCTGTTTTCTGTTGCAATGACTCTGCACAGACTCCAGACAGGTCCCCGCTCCTACCAGGTAAAGGTCTGTGGCAGTAGAGGAAGCCTCTTCACAACGCGTACAGCACCAGCAGGGTGAGCGCGGTGCCCCAGGGCTCTATCCTCCTATTCTTCTTCGCCCGTTCTTTGAGCTTGTTATATACATCATCCTAACATATGTCCCTGAATTGTTTTTGAGAAACCCCCAACAGATGGAAAATGCCAACCACTGTCACGTAGACCTCAGATAAGGGAAAAGTGAGGACTGTTCCCTGACCACTGTTCTTTGTTCTAAATTCCTTCCTGAGGGACCTGGAGAGGGCCACACCCACAGGCCAAACCTTTACTTTCCACTGAATGCAAGTTTTAGATAAGGCCTTCCTTCCTTAACCAATTGCTAATCAAAGAATCTCTGAATCCACCTATGACCCATAAGCCCCCACAACATCTGCTTTCCTGGAATGTTCCCCCTCCTTTTAAAAACTCTCGCTTGTGAGCCATGTGGGAGGGAGTTCGAGGCTTACTCATGGGCTGCCTGTTCTCCCTGCTTGGCGCCATGCAATAAATGCCTTTTTCTCTTGCTGCAAATCTTGGCGTCAGTGTCTGACTTTACTGCACCAGGCGCGTGGACTCCAGTTTGGCTCAGTAACAGTACAGCTCTGGTGGGGGGTATTGAGAGTGGGGGAGGCTATGCATGTGTGGGGTGGGGGGTGTATGGTATACGGAATATCTCCGTGCCTTCTGTGCGATTTCTCTGTGAGCCTAAAACTGCTCTAAAAAATAAAGTCTATTAAAAAAGACATTAGAAAGAGGGCAGCCAAGATATCTGGGAGGGCCCCTGGTCAAGGTATGTCAGGGACAGAGGGAAGAAACGAGGATGTTGGATAGTGAGACTGATGATGACAAGACTCTGTAACAGCTGCCCTGAGCTATCCAAGGGTTTTCCTGTAACAAGGAGCCTAGCTCATTCTGCCTTGTTGTAAAACATATCGGATGATGGATGGATGTTTAGGGAAGCAGAGGCTTGCTCAAGAGAATAAAAAGCCTCAAAGTCAAAGTGTCCAACAGTGGAGCTGCTGCCCCTGAAGGAGTGGGTCCCTGTCACCACCCACATCGCAGGGGGCTGAGGGACCACCTCGGCAGCACGTGGCACAGGGGTCCCTGCTGGACTCCGAGGGCCTTTCCCACTGTGGAACTGTGGATTTTTCAGATTTTCTCTGTTCAGTCCTTTCTGGACTTAAATAAAAACTTACTTCCTAAAATCCCCCAAACAGGTATAACTTTCAGAAATATGGAAGTTCTTCCTAAAGGCTTTTTTTGACTTCTCTTTGAAATGCTAAAGTCTGATGTAAGCCTCCTGGCTTTGGAACTCACAGCTATTCAACTCCTTCTACGGTGATAAAAAGCATCCAGCCTGGAGCATAGATGTGTGAAAAGAGATTAGGCAGTGTGTGAAAACACTTCCCATCAGCCATTTGACAACTTTTTTGAAATGCTAATGTCAGGCCTGCAGAGCTGTTATCATGGAATTCACACCTATTCAATTCTACATCCAGGTAAATAAAGCATCCCCTGGTGAACACAGAAGTGTGAAGCCAAACTGAGGCAAACTGAAAATTCTGAATTCAATTCATCCGAAGGGGACAAGGCAAAATACAATTATTTTCCTTCTTCATTCATTATCATTTATTTTTGAGACAATTCTCATCTTGAAGGCCTGCAGGGGAGATAACTACCATTAATTGAGCACCTACTACAAGCCAGGGACAACAGCAGGGCTATTTTGCATTTAAGTCTCCCACAACCATGTATTTTAAGTATTATTAGTTCCGTTTTGCAATGTGTAAATCACAGGTTAGATATTAATATTTTTTTTAAAGTACAGCTTAAAAGTAATGGAGTGGGGATACTGACATAAAAATATTGAACATCGGTTGACCAAAATCTCAGAGACATAGTGTATTTATCAGGGAAATGACGGTAGCTGTTGTAACAGAGTCCCCAGATCTCAGTGGGTTAAGACACAAACAGTATGAATGGCTCAAGTCCGACGTGGTTGGCGGTTGGTGAATGAACTGTTTCATGCAGTTGTTCAAGGACCATCTGTCTTCAAGATGTGGCCATCAATGCTACCACAGAGGGCAAGAGAATGAAAGGAAATTTTTATGGTCCAGGCTTGGATGTGGTGTATACCACTTCTGCCCTCATCCTGTCAACTGAAGAATCACAGGTTCATACATTTGGAAAGGAGAGCTTTATTTCTTACAAAGGGCTGCAGCCTACAGCCTGGGAAGTGTAGCCTCCGGCAGACACCAAGGGAGGTACTTCAAGGGAGGGAAGGACAGGACAGGAATTTATGCTGAACGAGTTGGCCAAGTATACATACTTAACAGGGTACAAGAGGAGCTATGAATATTTGTGAAGGGAGGATGCGTGCATGTGTAATAAGCAAACATACATGTTACATGCTTGCAATGCTTACTTTGGGGAGGAGACTTAACATTTAAATGTACTACAGTTAGGCTCTATATGACAAAAGTTGAAGCAGGGGACCTACAGGCATCTTGTGCACAGCCTTGTAAACCAAGCAGAAGCAGTCCACGGTCGATGGACGCTTACCAGGAAGTCATGCTGATCGGTTCTTGCGTCCAAACTGCAGAAAGGTAGGAGAGCCTTTGGAAAGGACTGGTTTCTGTTTAATCCTTAGGAAACAAAGCCTAATGGTGGTTAGTGAGGGAGGGGGTATGAGAGACGCGTCTGACCTCCCATATTGTTATGGCGGGGAACTCAGGTTTTAAGGTTTCTATGGGGTCCCCTTGGCCAAGAGAGGGTCTGTTCAGTTGGTTATGGGCTTAAGATTTATCTTTATTTCTCATTCCCCTCATCTTAACTCAGTCACATGGCCCCAGACTGAGACCGGAGGGGCTCAGAGAGGCACTTAAAGTGCGTGTCCCGGAGGAAAACGGAAGGATTTTGGAAACACCTATGTTGTCAATTTTTTCATTTTGTATGCTCAGTGGGACACTGTGTCTCACTCATAGCAGGCATTTAATATGTATTTTAAGACTCAATATGTGAATGAATGAATGAATGAATGATGGCTCAACTCTGTAGTAACAACAATCTACTTATAAACAAACCGGAAAATCAAAGCTGAGTTCATTGGAGCCATAAAGTCAGTGTGGTACATTTAATGCTGCGTGAAAGTGAACAAGAATATATCAGTCAGTACAAAATAATACCTGTGCTGTAATAATGCTGATGGCGACTCCCTTGTAGGGGTGAAGTAAGGATTAAGTGAGTTAATCCGTGTAAAAGCCAGGGACGCCGTCACATGTGCTGGCTGCTATTATGACTAGCTCATGGGTCCCCCCAGCGGTCTTCGGTGAGAGACCCCCAATCTCCATTAGCTTTTGTCTGTTCTCCCTGCTCCTCCTTAACCCAATTCTGGAGTCTTTAGTAATATTCGGTGCTGTTCTCAGTGGAGGGGGGAGGCTCCCGTAAGTCACGGTGTTTATGTTCACACGGTTACTCAGAAAGAAGTTTCTGGCTCTTTCACTGGTGTTTAGCAAATTTGCAAGGGCAGAAGTAGAGATTCATTGACATGCTTATTCATGTCACTGTTTGAGGCCATTAAGTGATGACAAATTTTACCAACAACAGGGCAGCTAACTAATTGCTTAAATTTTTTCTACAAATTTGGTTTACGGGGGATGCCAATTTCTTTTCTAAGACATTTGTCTCTGTAGGTTTGTGTCCACTTCTTAGTGTGGGATGCTGAGTCTTGCTTCCCAGTCCCCCGAATTGGCAGACTGTCCTTCTCTCTGGAGACTGGGCGTCGTACAGCCAGGGGAAAGAGATATGAGTTCAGGGGTCTTGGGCAAAAGGGTTGACACTCAGCCTTCCCATGGAGATTTTCATGATGAAGACGAAAAGGAGAGTCAAAGATGCAGAAATAGAGAAAGAACCTGGAAGAACGAGGCTTTATAGAGGAGATCACATTTGTAAGGTGAGTGATGAGTCACTCTCATTGGAGGCCTCTGCCGGCTGGACAAGGACCGCCCATCCTCTCTCCTAGGGCATGGACTCTGAGTTGGGAGCACAGACAATGAACCGAGAACATTGCCTCTTGTGCAGAGAGATCATCTAGGGACCTTGCCAAGGAATTTGGACTTAGCTCTGTGGGCAGTGGAACCACCGAAGGTGTTGGAACTGTAGAGTGAAGGACTGGAGCTTTGGGAAGTGCGATGCGGCAGTTGGGAGCTTGGATTTGAAGGGAGAGCGATCCAGGGGCGAGAGTGTGTCCAGCAAGCGCCCAGGAGGTTGTGCTGTTGATGCGGTGGGTGGGCCAAGGCTGAGGAGCAGCATGCCAGACCCAGGACAAGCTCTTTCTCCACGGCACGCCCTGGCTCGGTGTAGGGCAGTGGTTCTTACACGTGAGTGTGGACCTGAGCCAAATGGAGGGCTTGTTAAACCCAGATTTCTGGGTCCCGCCCCCAGAGTTTCTGACTCAGAAGGTCTAGGGTGGGGCCCAAGAATTTGCATCTATAAGTTCTCAAGTGATGTTGTTGGTCTGGGGACACATTTTGAGGACCACTGGGCAATGTATCAGCTTTGCCGAAGACCGAAGAACCTTTGCAAACCTCTGTCAGCCTCACAGAAATGCTGCCCCGAATCCAGTTACGTGTCTGTATGCACGTTTGTGCGCAGGCTCGCACACTTGGGTGTGGGCGCGTGGCAGCGTGGCTTGAACAGAAAAGTTGCCCTGGGCCTGAAGTGCCTCAGTGGTGCTCCATTGACCTGAATCTCACAGACTTTTCAGGGTCAGAATCTCCCTGGAAACGTAACTGACCTGTGTGTGGGTTGGCTGAGAGCCAGGAGGTGGCACAGACTCCTGGGAAGGGGACGCGGCCAGGTCTGTGGAAATGCTGGCAGCAGGGGCAGGGGTGGAGGGAGGGTCTAGGGCACCAGGGCTGCTTTTACTGCCATTCAGGCCCTGTGGAGCCAGCGAGGGGAGGGAGGAAGGCAGAAGGAGGGACTGGACTCAGCAAGGAGAGGAGGCCAAGGAGAAGGGGAGGGTGAGGACAGGGAAGGACAAGGAGAAGGGCGGAGAGAGGAGGCAGAGAAATGGAAAGCCGAGGGCTTGGCTGGCTGCAGCTCGGTCTGCACGAGGTTGGATTTTCAAATTGTAGAGTCGTCTCTCTCTGTAACCACAGCAATGTTGAAACAAGAGTGGCTGCTGTTTCCTGCCGTGTGCCAGGGGCTTTGTATCTTTTCTTCATCCGGGTCTCATACAGTCTGCAAGCTGAGTTTTGTTGCCTGCACTTTATGGATGAGGAAACTGAAGCTCGGAGAGGCTAAGGGATGTATCCACCTGCATTTCTCCGACCCTGGCAACTGTCCTCCCTCCTCTCACCCCACCTGCAGGATTCTGGGCCCAGAGGACGGGCGGGAGGTGCTGAGCAGCACCATGGACAGCAGCTCCCAGTGCAGCGTCGACCTAGCCGTTCCCAGGGGCAGTGGGCAGGAGGCTTTCACGTGAAGGAACTTGTCAGAGTACCTAAGGCACTCGTCGGTGTCATCCCTGGACTGGAACCTTGCAGGTCAGAGCCTGGAGCTGACACCCTGGTCACCAGCTGTGCCCTCCGCACCACTTGGCTGGCTTTTGTGGGTCAGCAGCGCTCAGTTCCACTGAGCCAGGGGCTCCCTCGGTGTCCTGCATCTCTATCTGCAAAAGGATGTTTCTTGGGCTCGTCCTCAGCTGCTTTTCTAGGAACTGTTATTACTTGTCAAGGTTCTGTCCCGTCGAGATGGACGTGAGGATGCGCTGCCCTGACCCCCTTCAAGGAGGACTTACTGCCGCTGCTGCTGTGAGTGCTGTTGGCATGAAGCCTTCTTCCATCTTCAGGGATTCCTTCAGCTGCGGAGTCCGTCTGCCGAGGGTGGCTCACAGCCAATGCCTAGTCCAGGCAGGGGCATCGAGGGTCGGCTATTTCAGCGCAGTGTGGAATGCACTGGAACAGTCACTTCGTCTCTGAGTGCATCACGGCCGCCCGGCTTTTCTCCTGCCCACTCCTGCCCTCATCACCGCCCTTCCGTCGGTGTGGATTCAAAGGCAATTCCTAATGAACACCCTGCTCCCGCGACTATCTCAGAGCCAGCCTCCAGGGGACCCCGGCTACCCACGTCCACCCATTGCTTGGTCCTCCTCCACTCCATTATCTAACCCCTGCCTCCTCTAGAAAATCTGAGCACAAGGGCCACTTTGGCACCTGCCATCTGTCTTCCCTTCTCTGACGGCACTTCATTTCTATTTCAGCTTTTCTGTTATAAGAAAAACGAAGTGCTGGCCGGTCTCTTGGGTGGTTTTTGAGAGATGGCAACACATCATCAGCCTTTTCACTTCCGGGGCTTTATCCTACAGATCTTTTCATACGTGGGCGAGATGACGTCTGAGCGCTGTTATTAACCACAACATTGCTGGGAACAGCAAAGCAAGGACACACACCAAAGATGCGCCAGTGGGGAGGGGGCTACACAAATGACGCCAGTCACACAGACCCGCAGTGCATCGCTGAGCAGAACGAGAGTGCGAAGCACTAACCGCAAATGCTCTCCACGATACATCGTCCAGTGGAAAGCCAAGGTGCAGCCCGGTGTGCGAGGCTGGCTGCCGTCTGCGGGAGAATGTGCGCGAGCATGCACTTGCACGGCCAGAGAATGGGTCCCGGGCCGTGGTAGAGAGACTCGTAACTGGGGGGTGGAGGGCTGGGGGGCTGAGGACGGCGGTGAGGAGGAGGACTTTTTCCTCGTCTTCCCTTTTGTACTTTCAAAATTTTGAATCATGTGTGCTTTGTACTATGGGATTTCTTAGCTTACTTGAGAAATAAGTCTAATCCATTCATAATAGCTACAGAGGCAACTCGACCTCGTTGAGAAAGGCAGGGAACGGATGCTTCATCGTGCGGGCTGTTAGTAGGGACGCTGGCTGCGCAGCTCCCGGACAGTGGGTGCCTGAACCGCCTGTGACACGGGGGCACTTTGGGGGAGAAAGGTGACAGTGGCTGGGGAGTGAGCGGGGACTTAGACCTGGGGCTGTGGGACTGGGCTTGGCGTGGAGCAAGTGGCACCTGCCTCCTTCAGAGGACTGCGTGGAGCCTGCCACGCACAGCTGCCGCCCTCTCGGCAGCGACCGAGCCACTCCACGGCTCTCGCTGCGCCACCGGGGAAGTGGACCACCGCCCTTCGGGTCTGACCAGCCATAGGGGCTTGGATAACTGAGGAAGTGGGGAGAAGGAGGTCCAAGGGCGCGAAACTGGACATCGCGCCGGCCTGGCTGTTAGTGCTGTGGGCACTCGCACACATTTCATGCTGATGCCTGCCAGGTCTGTCTGCAGCCCGGAGCGCTCTCTCCTGAGCGGTTCACTGGGACAACCGGCTGTGTCTAGGACACCTTCGTGTGGCCGCCTCGCAGGAGCCACAATGTCAACATGCCCTGAACCCTGCCCCACCCCACCCCACCTGCTCCTCAGCTCTCCTTGCCTTTGTTGGTAACGGCCAGAAACCAAGGTGTCATTACTGACTCTGTCTTCTCTAAACTGCGAATCACACGGTGTTGCACCTCTGCCTGAAGCTGTTCTGAAGGTATCATGCCCGTGGGACAAATTCTAAGTGCCTCAGCACTGGGTCCTGTGAGTCCCTGTGACCCGGCCTTCGCCTGCTCCTGACCCCAACTCCAGCACTCGCCCTCTGCGCCTCTGCCTGTGTCCCCACGTCTGTGATTTTGCTTTCTGCGGTTGTAGTTACCCTGGTCAACTGCGGTTGGTTGTTTTTATTAATGTAAGATATTTAGAGAGAGAGAGAGAGGGCGCACATTCACATAACATTTATTGTAGTGTATTGTTATAATTGCTCTCTTTTATTATTATTGTTGTTAATCTCTTACTATGCCTAGTTTATAAATTAAACTTTACATAGGTATGTATGTATAGGAAGAAGCAGTATACGTAGGGGACAGGACTATCCGTGGGTTCAGGCATCCAATGGGGGGCTTGGAAGGTACCCCCATTGATTCGAGTTCCCACGCACCCGAACCTGCATGTCTCCTGTTCACCTTTAAATGCTCAACTTGGAGACCACACCTGTGTGTCCTTTCTAGTCTCTGGACTGGGGTCAGTGCCCCCTCCATGTGCCTCCACAGGTGCCCGCCTGGAGCCTCTGATCGGCCCTGGCCACTCTGTGGATCACTGTTGGTGTCTCCCACCTCCACAGTGCCTGGAGGACGGGTCCGGGGCAGTGCAGCTCTGTGTCCCAGAGCTCACCACTGTGCGTGACACCAGGAGGGTCTCAATGAGCGTTGTATGAATGAAGCAAAAGAACCCTACTCCCTCATGGCGATGGGAGACCAAGCCTGGGGGGAAGGGACCCCCAAGGCCACACAGCTGGCTGGAGAGGGGCCCGGGCCAGCCCGTCCTCCCCAGCTCAGCCCGGGGCTCTTCAGTGTGGGATGGGCCTTTGGTCTGTTGACTCTCAACATTGAAGGGAGCGAAAACACCCAGTAAAAGTGTTTTATCAGCGATTTTATGGTTTATTTTTTTTCCCCTTTCAAGGGGATCTCCCTGAGTTTGCCAAGCTTCTACTGCTGAAAATCAAGGAGGAAGACTAAAAGTGAGTTTGAATTTACTGTGGTCCTTACACCGAGAGAGTTTCACTCTTACCTTCATGTTAAAAATAACAAAGCTCTAGTGTGGGGACCTAGAATCCCATTTCCCAGCCAAACAGCTCCCATCATACTCTGGGCCTGATTTAACAACCCATTAAGGATTTATCACAGCTGCCCTCCTCCCACACTTCTCTCATACTGACAGGACTGGCCTCAGGAGAAAGGAAGTGAGAAATTTTCTAAAAATAAAGAAAGCCTGCAGCCCATGCATAAGAAAGCTGTGCTTCCCTTTGGGCTGTGGTTGGAACAGGTGGAATGCGGGATGCAGGAGGGAGCAGGGCCCCTCCAGGGTCCTTTTCCAAAGCCATCTGGCTGCTCCGCTGGCTCCAAGCGCTGTCTTCAAGGGTCGTGGACCCCAGCCCAACGGGGAAGAGACTGCCTCTGATGCAGCTGCACCCCTCAGCTGGGGTGGAACCCGCACGTGGGTGGGAGGGTCCGCACAGGCCAACTGGCCCGTGGAAGTGGACGGCAGGACAGAGGGTCTGCACCGGCCAGCTTGGGCTGCCAGAACGCAGTGGCGTAGAATGGGCAGCTCACAAAACAGACATTTTCTCACAGTCTGGAGGCTGGAAGTTCAAGATCAGGTGCCAGCATGGGCAGGTTCTGGTGAGGGCTTTTTCTCTGGCTTGCAGATGGCCACCTTCTCACATGTCCTCACGTGGCCTTTCCTTGGTGTGTGTGTGTGTGTGTGTGTGTGTGTATGTGTGTGTGTAGAGATCTCTCTCTCTCTTCCTCTTCTTATACCGCTACTTATCCTATTGGATTAGGACCCCACCCTTATGACCTCCTTTAACTTTAATTACCTCCTGCTAATAAAAGCCCTATTTCCAAATAGTCATGTGCCCCATAGCGACCACATTCGGGTCACCAAGGGACTGCACATACAGCAATGGTCCCCTAAGATGATCATGGAACTGAAAAATTCCCATCACTTAGTGACGTAGCCATCATCACATGGTAGCACACACATTATTCCTGTGTTTGTCGAGATACTGGTGTAAACGAACCTACCGCACTGCCACTCATACAGAAGTACAGAGCGTGCAGTTATGTGCAGCGTATAATACTTGACAATGATAATAAACAACTGTGTTACTGGTTTATGTATTTACTATAATATACTTCTTATCATTAGAGTGTACTCCTACTTATAAAAAGAAGTTAATTGTAAAACCAGCCTCAGGCAGGTCCTTCAGGAGGTATCCAGAAGAAGGCATCGTTATTATAGGAGATGTCGGCTCCATGCCTGCTACTGCCCCCGAAGACCTTCCAGTGGGACAAGGTGTGGAGGCGGAGGACAGTGATATTGATGATCCCGACCCTGCGTAGGCCTCGGCTAATGTGTGTGTTTGTGGCTTAGTTTTTCACAAACAAGTTTAAAAAGTAAAAAATAAAAATAAACAATTTTTTAAAATAGAAAAAAGCATATAGAATAAGGATATAGAAAGAAAGCACTTTTGTACAGCTGTACAATGTATTTGTGTTTTAAGCTAAGTGTTATTGTGTTATAAGCTAAGTGAAGGACACAAAAGAGTCA